>NC_090298.1:95160454-95463484 GCF_039906515.1 Pseudorca crassidens
GTGTACCTTTCTACATTCAGATCCTGTGCCTCAAAAACTAACAGTGCCTCCTCAAATAAAGAAAATCCCCTTGCCGTTTCCTGTGTCGTGGATCTCTTCAGTGCTTCAGTTACTTCTTCCTCTTGTCTCTCTTTGTCCTTTCTCTGGGTCTCCAATTCCATCAGGTCTTCATTAGTAAGCTCCTCATGTTGCACAGCAAGGAGTTGAGTGAAGTCGTCCTCTGGCAGATCTAGCTCCACCTTCTCGTTGAGGGTTACTAAGTTGCTGAAGACCTCTTTGGACTTCTCATCTGCCTTCTCAAATCCACGAAAATCATGAACAGGCTGTACAGTAAAGTACACAACCACTTGTAGAGGATGCATGCCCATGACAATGTATGCCAGACACATGAACTAACTTATGTGATTAGACATGTGAACGCACCATTGGCATCTTTGAAAGTTTGCAACTTGAAGGTTCGTATGTAGGGGACTTACTATACCTAATCTGTAGCAGGTGATTCAGCTACATTATTGTACATTTAGATGCAAATAAACTGTGGAGCTATGAGCGACGCTTGAAGATAAGCCCTGTTGCCAAGAGGCTTCTTTTGGTGCATCACGTCAGTCTGGTAATAATCTGTTTGGAATTGTAAACTGCACTGCTTGATATAATAGACTTCAGTTTTCCTTTGGCCCAGTTCCACTGGGACCCCAAGGAATTTCTCATAAAGGCACATCTGAAAGTGCTCTTGTAGGTGTGTTGGAGGCCGGACATTCGACTCAGCAATGGAAGCAATGTTTCTGTATTGGACCCCAGATACCAGATGAAGGTTCAGGACATAGAAATGTTTCTTACTCTCTATCTTCTTGATTTGAGTTCCCCACCTTCAAAGAAGAAATACAAGCACACTCAGTAGTCCCAGCCTTTTGAGTTGGGAAAAAAAATGACATAAGTACTTCCCTGAATTTTTGGGTTTTTGGTCATAGGGAAAGGCAAGGGATTGGGGCAAATTTGCATGTGTTAAAGCTCTAATTACAAGGGGAAGTGGGGAAGGGACAAAATTATAATCTACATTTTTCCTTTGATGGGTGGGGGTTGGGGGGGAATTTCTTTTTTTTTTTAATTTTATTGAAGTACAATTGATTTACAATGTTGTGTTAATTTCTACTGTACAGCAAAGTGATTCGGTTTTATATATATATATATATATATGTATATATATATTCTTTTTCATATTCTTTTCCATTATGGTTTATCACAGGATATTGAATATAGTTCCCTGTGCTATACAGTAGGACCTTGTTGTTTATCCATCCTATATATAATAATTTGCATCTGCTAACCCCAAACTCCCACTCCATCCTTCCCCCACCCCTCTTCCCCTTTGGCAACCACAAGTCTATTCTCTTCTCTATATCTGTGAATCTGTTTCTGTTTCATAGATAAGTTCATTTGTGTCATATTTTAGATTCCACATGTAAGTGATATCATATGGTATTTGTCTTTCTCTTCTGACTTACTTCACTTAGTATGAGAATCTCTAGGTCCATCCGTGTTGCTGCAAATGGCATTATTTCATTCTTTTTAATGGCTGAGTAATATTCCATTGTGTGTGTGTGTGTGTGTGTGTGTGTGCCACATTTTCTTTATCCATTCATCTGTTAATAGACACTTAGGTTGCTTCTATGTCTTGGCTATTGTGAATAGTGCTGCTATGAACTATAGGGGTGCATGTATCTTTTAGAATTATAGTTTTGTCTGGATATATGCCCAGGAATGGGACTGCTGGATCATATGGCAACTCTATTTTTAGTTTTTTGAGGAACCTCCATACTGTTCTCCATAGTGGCTGCACCAACTTACATTCCCACCAACAGTGTAGGAGGGTTGGGGTGGGGAATTTCTACACAGCAACAGTCTTGAGGTCCTGGACCAGCCATGTCATTTGCACATGACTGGCTGTTTTGCTGCGTGGTAACTTTTGATACTGAGACATTTTGCCCTAACCTAAGAAACAAATCATCTTAGCCTGGGTTCTTCAATAAGGGGAGCCTGAGGTAGAAGCTTATGTGCTTTGTTATCTAGTGCAATCCCAGGAAAGGAGTTGAGGAAAGGACTGAGACGGGGAGGTACGAGATCCAGTATGATAGTGCGTTATCAGCTCCACAGCTGGTGCCAAATACAACTGATTGCTCTCACAGGACTGAACAGGATAGAAGAATTTATATTCTGCCTCCTACTGGTCAAATAACACATTAACTGCCCACCTCCTTAACATCTCCCTTCTGGATTGTACAAATGTGGGCACTGAGTGGTCCCATGCCTCATCAACATTAAGGAGATTGAAGCCCAAGCCAAGAGCTGCAAGAGGCACAGCCTGTCAGGTTGTTGAAGACTCCATGGAGTTGGTCATGGCAGTGGAGGCTGGAAGTGGACACATGACCTCTGACTCCAGGTCTTCCCAGGCCCAAGACTGGGAGTGGATTTGACCTCAAGTAGGTGGCTCCGGCTTCTTCACTCCTTGTGCCATTTACATCTTTTTATCTTCTCATCTCTTTCCTCTCCTCCCTGATTTGGACTAACCCATCATTATGGTAGACAGTGATAGGGACCATCGAGATCTCTCTTCAAGGAAGCATTTGCTGACCAGCAGTGAAAAGTGCAATCAGCAAATAGCCTCCAGCTGTCAGCTGCTTTAGGCTCTGCCTTAGCTGCAGAGATTTGCTTTGAGCAGCGTCATGCCCATTCAGGGGCAGGCTGCATCTGGTAACTGAACATGGGCTGGCCATTTGTTTCAGGGATATAAAGCCCCAGATATTTGTTTTGGGTCAATTTTGAAGGGCCATTTTCAGTCCAGAGCTCCCCACTGGGTTGGCCTGTGCCACAGCTTGACTTCTCCCTCTGCCCAATCCTGCTTCATCCCCCTTCCTGTCACAGGTTTTATTCCTAATAGATATCTTGCATCCCAAACCCTATCTCAACATCTGCTTCTGGAGAACCCACCCACCCAGCTTACAATATTGCACGCCCAGCATGTGTCAAATATGTATGATGAACTGGAAAATTTCGGCCATTCAAGAATGTGCAACTTGTCTTTACAACCCACCCCTGGCCCCCACTGGCCTCAAGGGACCTAGTCCTAAGTCTATTCCAGGAGCAGTGGTGTTGGTGACAGCAGTAAATTTCTGATTCATATTGGCAACACCACATGTAGATATCTGGAGCCAAAGAACTCCTGGACAGAAAACACTGGAATTTCTGCTACTAAGTGTACCAGACAGTGTCTTTGGGGCATTACCATATAGGTGACCTCATCTGTATCTAAAGATTGGCTATATCTAAAGGCCAGGACATATAGGTACATTTATATTCAGTATTTGATGGCTGTAGAATACCTGAGCCCTTGTATTTCCTCTCTGGGTTACTTACTAATGCCCTGGCTTCCATATGTGTTAGGCCAGGTAGGAGGCAAAGCGCCCCATGTCCTTCTTTGCGCCCCGCTCTCTGCTCTTTCAGGGTGGCCCCATTTAGCATTACAGTGGCTTAGAGAGTAGTGGGAAGCTTTTGTGGTGGAGGTTGAGGAGATAGGCAGTAATAGACTATCTTCCCTGACAATCCCTAATTCTGTTTGCTCGTGTTGGACACTGTAGGGCGGCATCAGAGGGGGATGCCCTGTGCAGCATCACAGCCTGCCTTCTTCCATGAATGAGACTCACGCAGAACATGTAGGGCATGTGTATGTGCCCTTGCACCCATATACCCCAGCACACTCTCCTTAGGAGGTTCATTCTTCCTCCCATCTAGCTGTACCTGGAGCCTCTTTGCCAGTCTACTCTCCCAATCAAAATAATATATCCTTCTTTCAAGAAGAAATGGAAAGGGTGATTGAGAATTGAGCATCTGTTAGAACCATCTCCTTTCAATTTCCATGTTGCTTCATCCAGAAACAGCGTAAATGATGCAGACACACTGACAGGAAGCTCCCTGTTTGCTCCATATCAGAGCTCAGACCTGATGTGGTGTGTGTACTTCCAGTATTGGAAATTCCTTCCATGTCCTGCCCTAACTGTTGACTCATTTTGTGGAAATGAGAATTGTTGGGAGATCACTGTCTTAACTCAGTGAATTGACAAGAAACTAGGCCAATGAGACCCAAAGAAAGACAAAGTGCAGGCGCGGGTAAGGTAGCTGCTTATGGCAGCAACAGATGGGGCTCATCAATGTAGAATTTGTCTATGAGACTGTCATTTCATGTTCTCCTATGTCACTTGTGTCTCCATGAGGCTCATGATGTCATGGAAGAAACCCATCATGCATTTTTTTTTTTTTTTTACGGTACGCGGGCCTGTCACTGCTGTGGCCTCTCCCGTTGCAGAGCACAGGCTCCGGACATGCAGGCTCAGTGGCCATGGCTCACTGGCCCAGCCGCTCCGCGGCATGTGGGATCTTCCTGGACCGGGGCATGAACCCCTGTCCCCTGCATCGGCAGGCGGACTCTCAACCACTGCGCCACCAGGGAAGCCCCATTTTTTTATTGTTACTTCCACCCCTAGTCCTTTAGCTAGGAATCATGTAATTTTAATTTTTCTCCAAGAGAATGCCCATCTGGTCAGATTTCATACAGTACTCGGTGTTTGTTCTCTATTATCTACAATTAATTATAGAAAATATTTACATTTCAACAATTTTAAGAACAATTCATTTACTCTTTTTTTTCAATCTAGTCAAATTTTATTTCCATTTTGTGATGTTTATCACAATTGAGAAAATCCTTGGTCCTTTCTAAATCAAGATAAAAAGAAACACATAATAAGGTACTACATTATATAGATCTCATCAAGAGAGTTACTGTTTAATCCACTGACTGTGAAAAATTAGCTTTACCGGTATCCCAGCAGAAGTACAGACCTTTTCATATGACCTTTGAACAAATAAGAGCCTCAGAGCCCAGCCACAGATTTTTGGTTTTATATAATATATGGATCTAAGTCCTAGCTCTGTTTCCGACCACAAATTCCCTCATGGCTCCTGGTGTGTTCTTCTGGCTGCTGATTTCACAACAAGAACATCAGCACTTCAAGGACACAGTGTCTCCTTGATTCGTCAAGGGACCCTGCCCTGGCCTGGCTTCCTGATGGCATCCACATTGGTCACTGTCCTCACATCGGTCACTGTCCTCTCCTCTCATTCCACTCCACCCCCCTTTTCCAGATGTTCATGTATTAATACTTGCCAGATCCTTGCTATTATTGCTCTTTGGGGCCCTTTCAGAATATGAAGTGGGCAAGTTTACAATTTAAACCTTACGGGTTTTGAATTTTCAAGTTGTGAACTTAAACCTTTTGGTGATTACTCTTGTCCAAATGCAGCTTCCTGCCCTCATTGGGAAAAAAAAATCGTCTCCAAGGACATTTGGACATGAAGTAGCTCTTGCAAAAGAACATATTGTTGGTGACTTGAGTGTAAAGAAACCAGAAGCATATGGATTACATTTGCTTTTAAATGAGCATGATCTTTAAAATGAAGGGAGTGAATGAATTATTTGGTAATATCCAGTTGAGAGGTGGTCAATATTAAAGTATTTGAACAGTAAGGCAGAGCACCAGGCCTGCTTTCAGGAATGTCCATCCCCAAGTAGCAGGGAGCTTCTGTATTTGGTTCTGTTGAGGCCAATCCCCAGCTGTGAGACCTGTTGTGCAACGCAAATACTGGCTTCGGTTGGGAGACCGCCGCTGTCCAAAGACATTATTGAGTGGATTGAGTGGTGGGTATTAAACATTCGAAGCAATTGTAGTATATTAGCTGCCAGCCAGTCTTTGGAAATAGAAATCCTACCTAAGTGACCGTGGGCAAATCCCTTTGCTGTTCTGGCCTATCTCCTCATCTGAGTGAACATTAAATAAGAAAATGTACGTGAAGTGCCAGGTTCAGACCTGAAACATTTATGACTGTGCAGATTTATTCGATTCCTCAGTAGAGAGAAAAGTGAGTTTTTAATCACTGCAGCAGAAAGAATGACCATAGACTTTCTTGTATCAGGCCCAATCTGACATAGATGTGTGTTTTCAAGTTCGGCACAATGTGTAGAGATTGGTCAGTGATCTGATTTTAAAAGCATCTTCAGATCATCAGGTGGGGCTTACCAGCTTTCTCTTTAGGTATCATCAATTGTTAGTTTTCCTTGGATTTTTGTCACCAAAAAGGCAAACCAGAAACAAGGAGGGAAGAAATGCCAGAAATAGGATGAAGTCATCCAAAATATGTGATACTGTTTCACAAATACAAATATCTTAGAATCAACAAGGACAATCTTCTAGAGGATGCAAAATCACAAAAAGGCGATCAAAACATCTGTGCAGAGTTCTAAGAGGATGCAGACGGACCTGGGGTGGGTATGGGCTGATGATATGGCCTATCTTTATGTTTCAGATGTTTGGTAGAAGTGAAGTGAAAATCTAAATTTGAAATTACTAAGAATTATTGAGTAGTCCTTAAGTGCAGGACAGTGGGCTAGCTGGGGTGGGGAATGCAGGCACTGAGATGAGCCAGCCAGAACCTGCAGTCAACAGACAGAATTCAAGACAGTACTGGAATAACAGCAACATTATATTATTCATAACCTGCCATCTAGCCCTGTGAAGAAAATGAAAATCTTTCTTCTATGTCTAAACTTGTGCAGAGTTTGCAGCCTTTTTGAAATCTGGTCTGATGCATACCTCTGTCATTCTAAAACAAGCCCAGGTCCCCAGGAATAGGGACTTTAGCTGGCCCAAGAGCATTCTCACACCCTTTGTTTCTTGGTCACTTTCATAACCTCCATGGCTCTTTCACAGTCACTGCAGACTCAGCATGTGTATCAGGTGATGCAATATTTCTTTCGGCCACCCAACCAGGTTCCTTCTGTCTTCCTTCTCTTTGTCATTATACTACAGTCTCCCACTGACCCAAGTAGGTTGCCTTAGAACTATCGTAGATCATTCTTCTGCATCATTCCCCATTATACTAAATTGCCACATCCTGATGACTTTTTTTAAAGTGTTTTATTGAGATATAATTTACATATTGTACAATTTGCCCATTTAAGATGTACAATTCAGAGGTTTTTAGGATAGTTGTATATGTGTGCAACCATCACCACAGTCAATTTTAGAACACTTTCGGCACCTCTAAAAGAAACTGTTCTCTTAAGCTATCACCTCTGTACCTTCCCATTCCTGTCCCTCCCATCCCCCAGCCCTAAGCAACCACTACTCTTTGTGTCTCTATAGATTTGCCTATTCTGAACTTTCATATGAATAAATCATGCAGTATGTGGGTTTTTGTGACTGGCTTCTTTCACTTAGTCTGATGTTTTCAAGTTTCATCTGTGTTGTAGCATATATCAGTACTTCCTTCCTTTTTATGGCCAAATAATATTCCATTGTCTGGATATACCACATTTTGTTTATCCATTCATAAGCTGATGGACATTTCAATTGTTTCCACCTTTTGGTTGTCATGAATAATGGTGTTATAGACATTCGTGTACAACTGTTTGTGTGTATATATGTTTTAATTTTACTCAGGCATATATTGAGGAGTAGAATTGCTGGGTCATATAGTAACTCTGAGATTAATCATTTGAGAAGCAGCCAGACTATTTTCCAAAGTAGATGTACCATTTTCCTTTCCCACCAGCAGTGTAGGAGGGTTCCATTTTCTTTACATCCTCTCCAACTCTTGTTATTGTCTATTTGATTCTAGCTATCCTGTTGACTTTCAAACATTGTTTTTCTCTGAAAAAAGGTAGCATATTTCTTGCTTAGACCTTTTTGTCCCTTCCCAATATCACCACCCTAGTCTAGAATTTCATCACCTCATGCAGAATTCTCGAGTCTAAACTGCTTTGTTTTCTCCCCTTTCCGAATTACACTACCTAACCCTGCCAAACTCTATATGAGAAATGTATGTTAACCTATGTTCAATCTTCCTCAAATCCCTTCAGTGACTTCTAAGTTCCTGTCACACCAACTCTGAACCACTCTTGTTGGCTTTCCAGGTATCCCTGAAAAATCTGGCCCTACCTATTCACCTCACCACAATCTCCCCTCTCCCTGACCACAGCTTTAGGCAGATGCCACCCTCCTACGAGCAGTGATGTTGCTGCTCAGTGTTGCCACCTGGGCCTTAGAGTTCTCACTGTGAATGTCCTCTTTTTTCTTCCCCTTGACCAAGAAATACCTCAGCTTCTGAGAAGTCTTCTCTGAGTCTTTACCCTTCCTTCCCCTGTCCAAGAGGTGGGTGTGGCTAGTCATGTGTCCAACATGTAGGCCAGACATGTACTTTCTCCCTGGAATCTGAGCCAAGTGATATTAGGATTGAAAAATGGTGACAGTGGTCTCCTACAAAGACTCTTCATTCATTCCTATTACGTAGATCCCTGACTCAGCCTTGAATTCCTGTCCCATGCATGATCTGATTCTCTCTTTTCTTTTTCTTTTCTTTTCTTTTTTTTTTTTTTTTTTTTTTTGCGGTACGCGGGCCTCTCACTGTTGTGGCCTCTCCCGTTGCAGAGCACAGGCTCCGGACGCGCAGGCTCAGCGGCCATGGCTCACGGGCCTAGCCACTCCGCAGCATGTGGGATCTTCCCGGACTGGGGCACGAACCTGTGTCCCCTGCATCGGCAGGCGGACTCTCAACCACTGCACCACCAGGGAAGCCCTCTTTCTTCTTTTTTAACATCTTTATTGGAGTATAATTGCTTTATAATGTTGTGTTAGTTTCTGCTTTATATCTAACTCTTTTCTTGAGGCTATAAGCTATCCCCTTAAATTACCAACACATTCCTTTTCATTTGCTTATTTGCCTATATTAGCCAAAGCCACACTTTATTGATTAAACCTGACAATCCTGACGGATCCATCAAGCACAATAGCACTAGTATGACTGTTTCTTCAGCCCTTGCTATGGACCAGGCACTGTGCAAATCTCTTCATCTAGATGATTTCAGTTAATCTTCGCCTATCACCCTCTGAAGTAAGTAGCATCTTGTCTCCTTTTTATGCATGAGGAAATTGTATCTTTGAGAAGGCTGAAAACTGTCCCAGGGAGAAGCTGATTAATGGAGGAGCCAGGTTGGTGCTTGAATATGTGCCCTTCGCTATTGTGCAGTAAGCCCTCTCATGCCATCGGCCTGGCAGCCAGTGAGGGCTCTTCCCCGCTGAGTGCCTTATACATTTGTACCTTCTTTGCTTTGAGGAGAATTCACGTTTCTCTGATGGCTCTTCATCACCTTCTGTCTTGTATTATAATTATTTGGGTATGTGTCTTAGCTTCCTTAGCCCAGAATCTAGTATGTATAAGAGGTAATCAATAAGGATTTCTGAAAGGATAAGTAAATGTAGAGTTGCATCTAAAGAAGATCTAGTGACATTTCCAGTTCTAAGGAAAGAAGGAAACCGCTTTGGAGAGGTTAGTAGAGGAAACTTGCCCTGGCAAAGACGGCAGCAGCTACGCTTTTCCCATATTTATAATTTCTTCTTTTAAAAAGTATGTTATTATAAAATACTGATCTCCGTTCCAGTACTTTACACACAAACCTTTAATAGTAGACTGGTTTTGGTCACCAAGGTTACTTTAATTAAATTCAGTAGTTAGCAAATGCTTGTGGCAAAATTTCTCTCGAGCTATACCATTGGCCAGTGGAGCAAACTGCTTTTTACCAGGGTCTCTCTGCTGAGATGTTTTCTCCTTTTTTTTTTAAGAAAAACCCAAAAAACATTTTATTTTTCTTATTTTCATGTTGCTTCTCCTAGACTTTCATTATGGTCCAGCTGAACCAGCTGCTGCCCCTCTCCTTGTAAACTTCAGGTTACATCCCGGAAGAACTGGAGGAGAATCAGTTTCCCATGTAGCAGCTATTGGAGGATGGGTAAGAACAGAGGGAGGGGATAGAATGATGCCAGGCTGGCTGGCTGATCCTGGGTAGAATTAAGCAGGATGGCAAAGACCAACATAAATGATGCCAGTAGTAACATTGTCATGTTCCCACAAACTGCATGAGTTGTCTAATTGAGGCAATTTTTTTAAACTTCCACAGAAAAGAGCAAAATCTAACTTGTCCTTTTAAATATCATCAGTTGCTACTGTTTACTGTCTAGGCTTCAGTGGTTAAGACTACTGTCCCCCTTATAAGGGCCAAGGAACACAACATTTGTATGTTTCTTGCCCCCTGTGGTAATATAGAATACTGTAAGCTGCCCCTTTCAGATGAACTATGTGATAGAAAGCCAACTTGACCCCTGCAGATAGTGGAGCTGATACTGTAACTGGAGACAGAGGAGAAAGGCTGAGACAGACCATGCAATCAGATAACTTCAAGGAAGGATGAGATCAGTTCAAGAAGATCAACATGCAGAATGAAAGAATTGAAAATAAGAAGTTACCTTCATTTCAAAAAGTGAGTATATTCTGTGCACTTGAAAATTTTTATTTGTTTCTTTGAAATGTTCTTTCCCAATATTAATAAATAAGCAGAATGGTTCTGAAGATGCAAAGAGAGTTGGTAAAGGAAGTTAAAAGATTAGGTAGAAAGGCTTCTGTGACAAAAAAGGTTTTTTTAAAGACAACACATTTCTCTAATATAATGTGTTCCTGGCAACGCAGAAGTATCTGAACATCTCTTTTGTAAGATTGGATGCACCTGCACCTTTCAAACAGCATGGCAGACTAAGTGCCTCAGTACGGCTCTAACAATTTTAATTCTTGCTAACTCAAGCCTATCTGAACAGTCAGGAAAACTAACCTGAGTCCCAGAAAGAAAAAGACTGTTGGACGCAATGGTGAATTTATAACTATGCTGAAAATGGGGTAGGGTAAAGTGAACCTTACTATCTAAACCCAAAAGCTTTAATAACCTGCAATGTCAATCAACAGTCAGCCTTATAATAGGAGTTATAAAGCCACCGGATAATAGTTGGAAAACTGGTTATGTAGTCATAGCCAAAAAGCACAGGAAATCATAGACCGTTGGTTTTATCTTGAAAGACAGATTTGATTTGTATTTGAATGTGTCAGTTAAATACAATAATTTCATCTTCCCCAGCTTTCTAGTTTTTGGAAATTATTCTTGATCTTAGTAATAACATTCTTGAAGCAGATTCTATGCTAGTGGATGTAATTTCCATGGAAATAGAGTGGAACATAGAGGCAAAAGCAGAACTGTTTAAAATTGTTCATCAAATTTGCAGTTCTTTTCTTTAAACAATACCTTGTAATTTATCGGGTATGGCCGGAAAACACGCTGCTCTACTCAAATTTTGTAGGCAAGAACCAAGAAAACTTTTTTTTTTTCCAAACTCTTAACTATTTCTGTGAGGAAATCTTAACATTTTCAGCTTCCTTAAGCCAAGTAGACAGAATATAGCTAAATCTTTTTTGACTTGGATGTGGATGACTCAGGGTAATCATGTTGAATATCTGGAAGGCAGAGTAGTGATATATTAGAAAAAGCACAGGATCAGGAGATCTGGTTATAACAAATGAACTCTGTCACTTCGACAAATCACTTCATCTGGGTCTTGATCTTCTCACATTTAAGATTAGGCGTTGATTTCTAAGGTTCTCCAAGAACTGAAATCCTTTACTTCTGAAGTCAATTATGGTATTATGCTCAGAAGCTACGTGCTGTAGCTAAATCCATGTCCTTACCTGCGTTAAGCCTGCAGCACATCTAACACAGCTGTTCACTCTCTGCTTCTCAAAACACTTCATTACTTGGGTTCCAGGGCTCTACACTCATCTTATTTTCCCCTTCACTGCCATCCTCTTTCCTGTGTCCTTTGTTGAATTTTCTTCATCTCACAAAAGTCTGAATACTGGAGTGTACAATCTCCTCTCCATGCATACATCTTTCCTAGCTTATTTCACACAGTTACATGGCCAAAGCCATAAAAAGATCCCAACTATTGATAACTCCCAGATTTATATGTATAACCCTCATGTCTCCCCTAAATTCCAGACGGCCTACTCACTATCTCCATTTGAGTATCCAATGGGCATATCAAAATCGATGATTTAAACAGAACCCTTGATTTTCCTTCACATGCCTAATCCTTGCCAAGAATTATGGTTGTGAATAAATGGCTCTTCCGTTTATCCTGTTTCTCAGGTCAGAGCTTTGGAGTCAGTCTTGGCTCGTCTCTTTCACTCATATTCCACACGTCCTCCATTAGCAGATCCTTTTGACTCCACTTTCAAAATATAACCAAAATCTAACCACTTCTCAGCACTTTCAACTGATACTATCATAGTCCAAGATACCATCATGTGTTGTTGCCTTGAGATGGTCTTCTAACTGGTCTCCATCAGCAGCGGAGTGATCCTTTCAAAACAGAACCTGATTACGTCCTTCGCCTGCTTGCAACCTTGCACTGGCTTCCTGTCACAAAGAGAAGAAAATCCGGAGTCCTTACCTTGCCCTGGATGATCCAGCCCCGGCAGCCCACTGCTCCATCTCCCCTCGCTTCTCACTCTATTCCAGCCACATTCCTTGCTGTTTCTCAAACGCAGTGAGCACACTCTTGCCTCAGGGTCCTTACTGCTCCTTCTGCCTGGAATGCTTTCCTCCCAGATCTTTGTACGGTTGCTCTCTCACTTGTTCAAATGTTACTTCTTCAGAGAGATCTTCTCTAGCTGTTCTAAAATGACAGCTGCCCCACTTCCACCACTCTCTTCCTTTACTGACTTCCTAGTTCTCTAAAACATATATTACTACCCAATATTATTGATTTGTTTGCTTGTTTACTGTCTATTTCCCCTGACAGAATGTCATCTTCTTGAGGTCAGGACTTTGGCTGTTCTTTTCACTGCTACGTCCCTAGTGACTACAACAATGCCTGACATTCAGTAGGAGCTCAATAAATATTTGTCAAATGAATTATGAAGGTATTTAACTGTTTGCATGTAACTTAATTTGTTCCAGAATATTTGCAAGCATGATGTTTGATGGGTCTGTAATCTCCTTACTTCTCAGGGTGCTAGCTTCTATTCCCACCCCTACCATTTTATAATCTGCTGCTCCTCATGAACTATGGTTATAACCTACAAAAAATTCCAGGGTTTCCAGGGGAAGCTAGATAAATAAACTTGTTAGGGCAGTGAGATTCATTTTATGTACGATGCTGTGTTAATGGGTCCTGTCTGTGGCAATGTGGAAAAAAGTGACTTGAATGGGAGCCAGAAACTTGGAGCTCTAGTAATTACTCCTCCACCAAGCAGCTGTGTGATGCAGGCCAGTCACATGGTTTCTCGTCCCCTCCTCTGTCTCCAGGCCCTGAAGATATCTTCATATGGCTGCTGGCTAGCAGAACACCTAAATCTGTGACACCTATTTTTATCACAACTGGGAGATAGTTTTCTTGCGTTTGGGTTTTGCGCTGAGTGAAAGATGTGTTGGCTTGAAGTGATGTAGTAGTTGATTTTAGTTCAAGAATCTTATATTCCTTCACTAATTTTATAAAAGATTTATTAGGCATATACTATGCCAAGTCATAAAATAGGAATTGTAAATAAAGTGGTGAATAAGACAGTCTTTATCTTTGCCTTTATGGATTAAACAGTCCATCCAAGTGGATAAAATACGCCTCAAACAAGCAATCACACACCAAGAGACCAGTTAAGAGGCTTTTGCAATTCTCCAGGTCAGAGGTGATGTTATCCTGGCCGGGAAGGGTATATATAGAGACAAAACTAGAGAGCTGTTTTGGAGGCAAAACAGATAAAACTTGGCAATTGCTTGGATGTAAAGAGTGCAGAAGAAGGGAAAACATGGATAACTACCCAAATTTGGTGACTGATTGGATGTGAGAGATGAGGAAGAGGGAGGCAACATGGCTAACTCCCAATTTTCTGGCTTGAACAACTAGGGGTGGGAGTGGTGATGTCATTTCCCAAGACAGGAAACACTGGAAGAGGAGCAGATGTGGGAGCAAGAGGTTGGGACAAAGAACGAGTCCAATTCAGGCTGTGGAGCCTGTGAGACAGTTAGTGAAGATGGAGCAGGTGGGGACATGGATCAAGATGACAGACGCTGGACACAAATGTAGCTTTATTAAAGATGTGGGATCTTTGGACCTATGGGGCAGAGTGACATCACTCTGGGAGGCAGAGCACAGAATCAGAAGGCAATAGGGCCCAGGACCAAGGCTTGAGGAACTCCTATAATTAATATTTGGAGAGAAAAGAAGGTTGAGCAAAGGTATCAAGATGGGCCACAGAGGAAGAAACCAAGGAGAGCTAGCTGGGTCCCAGGGGTCAACGGAAGAGAGTAGCCGACTATGACGACTGCTACAGAGAGGCCAAGTGAGGTGAGAAGTTTAGATTCAGCACTACGCACATAGTAGTGACCGGAGAGTGAGCAGTTTCAGGAGATGATGAGTTTGGATTTCAAATGAGGTAATTTGGAGAGTGAGTAACAGGTGAGAAAATACAGACAGCGCATAACTTTTTAAAGAAGCTTTGCTCTAAGGCGGAGGAGATAGCATAATAAATGCAGGGGCACAGGAAGCCAAGGAAATAGCTCTTCTTTTTTTAAAGTGCAGACTTGAGCATGTTTAAATGGGAAGAAAAATGATACAGCCAGGGCGAGGTAAGAGAGTGGGACCGAGAGAATGAGATTAATAGATAGCACCAGAGTTCCAAGGAAACATGAGAGAGTAAGATTCAGAGCATAAGTGGATGGACTGACTTGAGATCAGAAGCACATGTTATTTGCTGTGTCTGGAGGGAAGAGGAAAAGATGGGTGAGGACGCAGGTAAGTCAGGCTGGTATGGAAAGTTGAAGCGGTTCCCAGGTGATCACTTCTATTTTCATGGTAAAGAAGGCGGTACCCGGGAGGAGGAGGGTTGAAAGTGAGGAGAGTGGAGACTGTGTGAAAATAGTTTTGGTAGACAGTGACCATGCAAGACAGAGAAAAATGGTAGGACTGAGGATCCAGTAGAAGCTGGTCATCATGAGTTCATAGTGTTACCATCCTGCCCAGCCATGTTACCTTCTCCTGTTTCGTTTTGTTTAATGGTAACAAAATGGTAAGATAGAGATAAGTATGCAGAAGAAAATACAAATTGGCCATAATATGTTGGGGTGTTTCTTCCACTGCCCACCACCCCGAGTACACCCCTGAGCTCCCACTGTGTATTCCTTGTACCACATGGCGAGTCCACAAAGCATCATGAATCCAACCACCAGCTGTCTCTAGGGCTGGAGGCCAGGGAAAGAGGCCTTCCTGGGAAGAGGAAAGGCTGAAACGGCTGCTGTCATCTTGCAACTATGAGGAAGAACCAATTAAGAGCTCACTACGAGAACAAATGCTGCTGAGGATGGAGAGAACGAGAAATCCAGTCCTGACGATGTTGTCTGAGCCCTGGACCTAGCAGTGCCTGGAGTGATACCCCACCCTTTCCAGTTCCATGAGCCAATAAGTTTCCCTTTTCACTTGAGCTAGTTTGGATTGAGGTTTCAAACGGGCTGTTCCCTGTTGCAAGATCTTAATTTTTAAAAAGGAACCCCCTACTCCCTCAGTCATCTCTTTTTTCAAGATGTCTTTGCTGTTCATGTGAGGCCTAAGAATCAGTAGGGATGCAGATCAGAGGAATGTTACGCAGCTGGTAAAATTGTTGATAAAAATTGCTTTGGAATGATATAAAGTAAAAAAAGGGGGGCAAGATTTGAATTGTATAAAAATATAGTTATAATGCTCTTTTTATAAAAGATGAAGCAAATACAATAGTCTTACAGTGATTGTTTTGGGTTATGAAATTATGGTTGATTTCCCCACCCCCCTTTTGGCTATTTTATACACTTAAGGAGTATGCATCACTTGTATGCATTTATGTACTTACTTTTGAAATTAATTCATATTGTTACCAAAGTAATGTGTACACATTAGAAAAAAAACAACCAATGTGAAAAACTTATCATATAAAACAGCAATCTTCTACCACACCCTCTCCACCCATCCCTGAACCTGCTTTAACTTTCCCTTCTTGACTATACTTTCGTATTTCTAAATATTATGCATAGACAGCTATTTTCGATTATCAATTTTAGAAAGTATCTTTTGACATTCTATTCTACCGAATTAGGAATTAAGCTGTCTTCTACAGTATCACCTTTCAGTCTCTTTCTTCCCATCCTCGTAATATGGTTACGCCACAGCTAAATTTATATCAGCAACGATTGATATGCACATGATTCACTGCTAAACCGATAGTGTAGTCGTGAATATATTTCTGTTCTAAGATAATTTTTTCCTTCTTCCTGATGTTAATAATTGCCTTGTTTCTTTTCATTGTTTGTATCCATTTGTTGCCATATATGCGTTGCAATTTTCCTAAAAGGATCCAATGATCAGTCAAACTTGTGGCAAAAATGTTTGTCAAAAAATAAAGTATCTCAGATAATCCCACCATCACTCCCACATCTCACCTTAGCTTGGAAATAACACAGCCCCCCACCCTCCTGGACAGCTTTCTCTCTAGGTCTGCTGCATAGCTCTCACCCCCAGGGATGACAGATCCATGGTTTATTGAGTCCCATGTCTTCGTCTTTCTTCAGTGTGTGGGAAAGCACATCTTTCATTGGCTTCCTAAGAAAGTACATGGGAGGTGAGTTTTCTAAGTCATTGCATATCTGAGAATTTTAGATATTTAGTTTGCTCTCCTACTTGATGGACATTTTGGCTGGGCAAAGAATTCTAGGTTGAAAATAATTTTCACTGAGAATTTTGAAGAAACTCACAATGTTGTGATAAATCTGATGCCATCCTGATTCCTGTTTACTTGGATTTTTCTCTCTGGAGGCTTTTTAAGATTGTCCTTTTTAGATGCTCTGAAATTCACAATGAAGTGCCTTGGTGGGAGTATTGAGTTTTTGTTTTTGTTACTGTTTTCCAATTAATTATGCTGGTCACACAGTACAGTCATCCCTAGGTATCTGTGGGGACTTGGTTCCAGGATACCAAAATCCGTGGATGCTCAAGTCCCTTATATAAAAAGGCATAGTATTTGTGTGTATATATCACAGAATATCTGGGGCAAAGCTGAAGAAGACTAGTTGCAGGGAACTGCCAGTGCAAAGGCCCTGAGGTAGAGGCAGGTCTGTCACGTTAGAGGAATAGCAAGGAAATCAATATAGCAGCAGGAGAGTGACTGAGGAGGAAATAGAAGGAGGGGAGATCAAAGAGGTTAAAAGGAGGTCTTGTGGGTAATGGGAAACTTTTACTGAGTACAGAGGGGTGTCATTTAAGGTTTGAAGGAGAAGAGTGACACGGTCTGACTTCAGATTTTGAAGAATCACTCTGGCACTTGTGTTAAGCATAGATTGTAGGGAGCAATATTGGAAGTGAGGGGACGAGTTAGGAGGCTGTTCCAGTAATCCAGTAGAGAGAGAGAGATGGTGGCTTTCACCAGGGTAGCAGCAATAAATGTGGTTAAGAGTAGTTGGATTCTGGATTGATTTTAAAAATAGAGTCAACAGAATTTCCTGATAAAATGGATGTCAAGTGTGAAAGAAAGTGTCAAGGAAGAATCTCAGGTCTGTGAACTGTGTAACTGGACGGAAGAAATTCCCATGTGCTACAATTAGAGGAATGTCTGGAGTTCAATTTGGTTATGTTGAGTCTTCCTGTGGCTTACCCTTGCCTTCTGCTGGGTGCAGTGTCTTAAGTCAGAGCCACTTCAGTTCAATTCTTCCAAAGAATAAACCTGCAGTTCCTTATGTGTATGTGTGGAGGTGGAGTGGGGACAGGAATGTGAAGTCTTTGGGCTGTAAAGAGTGAGTGAACGGATGTGTGGGGAGTTGAATTGTTCTATCTGTGTTCAACCAAGCCCCCTGTTTTTATTCTCACATCATATCTGCACCTTCCATGGAAACAGATACTTCCAAATCCTAAGCCTTTCTGGGGCTCTGTGGGGGTGGATTCCCTGGCTTCTCATTACTCTTCTCTTCTGCAGGTTTTTGGGTTTTTGCTGCCTCAGCTTCTTGAAGTGTTCCAAAAATTTGTTGAAATTTTTCATCCACTCTTCCCTTCTCTCATTCTTGTGTATGTGTGTTTGGAGAACAAGAAGATATAATGTGTATGATCAGTTTGTGCTACTGAACTGGTGGTGTGCATTAGGGGAAAAAAATCCTTTTTTCAAGCCTACATGATTTTGATATCATCTCAAATTCTAGCCTCCAGAACTGTGAGAAATAAATTTCTGTTGTCTAAGCTACCTAGTCTGTAGTATTTTGTTGTGGTAGTCTGAGCTGACTAAAAACACTAGTCCAATGTTACTTAGCCATAGTTTGAGGAGCAAAACCCCTGTCCTCTAACTTCAGAGGCTGCTCTCTTAACCACTGTGCAATATGGCCTCTCTGATATGTAAATAAAATATTAGGACTCCAATAAGTAAATGTGCAAAGAAATGGAATGAAGAGTTAATTTCTAAAAGAATCCGTTTGGAATGAGGAAAAAAAACTTCAACCTTACCAATAAGGTTGAACATTAAACATTAAAATAGTATTGATGAAAAAAAGATGAGGGATCTCTCTTTTTGGTTAGAGGTTTTTAAATATATAAATGGTAATAATGCTGTTTAGGGTATAATTTGGTGACCCTGTAAATTAGCATAAGCATGCTAATATTCTGCTCGTGTGCCCCAAGGCTCTTTTACAGGTTATTGACAGTGGAAGTCTGTTCTGATTGGCCTGTGTCCACACTAGGTGTTAAATATTTTGAATTCCACCCCTAGCTGGAAGACAATTTAGTGACATTTATTTAGAAGCATAAAAATGGTCACATTGTAGTACCCTGTCGTCTACTCCTGAGTATCCTTCCTAGGGAAGTAATATAATTTTGGAACTAGATCTATATCTGATTTACCACTCCTTAGCTTTTCTTGTAATTATAAACTTTTAGAAATAATCTAAATGTACAGTAATAGAAGAATGGTTATGTAAACAAAAATTCTATTATACAGATATTAAAAATAAAATAAGCCTTGTGAAAAGAGTAATATGAGGAAATGCTCATAATATGATTTAAATTAAATAAAAAAGGACTCTATTTTATATACTATGTGTTCATGGTTGTTGGTTTTTTTCCTAGTGAGTAGCTAGGAAAATAGTTGGAAGGAAACACCCCAAAATGTTCATAACGATATACGATAGCATGAGGGACGCATTTTTCCTGTCCTGTTTTCTAATTGTCCGCTATGTGAGTATACTTCATTTAACATAGAAAAAAATTATAAAAGAAAAATAGGCTATCCTCAAATCATTTCCTCCCATGCCTCTTCATAGATACGTAAAATGTCAAGTAAAACAACATCATTCCCAGCAGACTCTGCACACTTAATTATTGAAGAAGATAGTTCATTTTATTCTTCTTGAAATATATAATGGAGGTACAAAAAAGTCTATTGCTCTCTCTCTATATGAGGGGAAGGACCCATCAGTGCTTTTTCAAAGTCTCCTCAGTACGTCCAAGCGCAATCGGTGGGAAATAGCACCCCCTTGTGAGGCACGGTACAAAGCACTGGTTTTCCAATTGGTTTGTGATGATCACCATCTCAGCAAGTAACTCCAACGGTGGCTTATTATCTGGTTTTGGATTCTGTGATGTGATGATATGCCAGTCTAATGATGCTGAGCTATGTGTGGGCAGGGTGTGCCCTACAGCTCTAGTCACAGGGACTCCTGGCTCTGAAGAGCAATGACTCGTGTGACATGACCATGGCCCTCAACATGGGCTCCAGGGAAAAATAGCTCTTTCTGGCTCTTCCTTCTTGGGCATGAAGGACGCAAAATAGGGAGAAGTAGTAAAGTAGGAATTCCAGAAGAGATGAGACTACTGGCCTGCTTATAGCTGGGTTTTGCTAATTTTGTTTTCCTCTTTCTATTCTGCTTTTATATTTTATAAAGGACTTACATTCTTATGTTAAGACTTCTTATATTCTTATATCAAGGACTTGTGTGTTGTGTGTCTCAGTATCTTAGAATGTATTCCATAATATTAGAGGAATGGATATTCTGTCAAGGCACCTGCATATGAACTCAATTTGTGATTTAGTTTCCTCTTCTCCAGAGAGAGAAGTGCCAGAACATCAACCAAGTCACAAAGGTCGCCCCTCTGGAAGGATAAATGTGGCATTTTGGAATCAAGCAGGATGGCCTCCTTTAGAAGACTTGAGGGATGACTCCCTGGAGTTGCTGTTGTGCTTGACCCCGTGCTACTGGGGCACTTGATGGTGCCTTGTGTGGGAGGTGAAAGAGCTGACCCCTAAGAGTTGCAATCTTGGGACCCCAGCATGGGACCCGGCTGAGCTCCTCCACTCTCAAAGAACCAGAGTGGCCTGTGCAAGGATCTACGTAAATAAGACATCTTGGGAGAACGGACAGTATATACGCAAGGACCAGTTTTGTTTTGTTTGTTTGTTTGTTTTTTGCGGTACGCAGGCCTCTCACTACTGTGGCCTCTCCCGTTGCGGAGCACAGGCTCCAGACGCGCAGGCTCAGCGGCCATGGCTCACGGGCCCAGATGCTCCGTGGCATGTGGGATCTTCCCGGACCGGGGCACGAACCCATGTCCCCTGCATCGGCAGGCAGACTCTCAACCACTGCGCCACCAGGGAAGCCCAAGGACCAGTTTTTAACAGCAACCTCATATGACAGCAAAAGCACCACCAGTGGTGGAGTTAATCAGACCTTTTTCTCTCTCTACTTCAGGTGTGGCCTCTCCACCTACCTTCCATCACTGAGAATTTTCAGAAAAGGCTGTTTGAAGATAGAGTCATTTCAAACAGTTTTTGAAACAAGGTTACCCTTTGATTGGGTAAATTCCGGAAGAGTTCCTGCATTCCTTGGGAGTGGGGAAGGGTTTGGGAGGTGCTAGGTAGAAGAAAGCTTTATTATGGAGATAATAGATTTCTTGCTATCAAGGCAACTGAGGAAAACTGTGTCTGTGTTGCCTCTGAACGTTTAGTGGTAGTTTAGATGGTTATTCCCTTCCTTACATCTATTCCTAAATTAGCTTGATGTCTATCTCTTTCATCTTTGTCTTCCTGCTTCTGTCTTGCTTTCCTTTATTTTTATATACTTATTCTTTATTTTTACTGTTAAAATGTTTAAAAATTTTTAATTCTTATTATTTTAAATTGAGGTTTTGTTGATTTGCAATACTGTGTTTGTTTCAGGTGTACAGTAAAATGTTTCAGTTATATGTACATATATATACACATATACATGTATATATATTCTTTTTCAGGTTCATTTCCATTATAGGTTAAAATTCTATTCTTAAATCAATTTTTACTTCTATCTTAATAATGATTATTTTAAGTGTTTAATTAATGATCTCATTATTTATTTTGTAAAATCCTTTTATTTTTCTAACATGTCTTTTTTTTTAACATCTTTATTAGAGTATAATTTCTTTAAATTGCTGTGTTAGTTTCTGCTGTAAAGCAAAGTGAATCAGCTATACGTATATCCCCATATCCCCTCCCTCTTGCATCTCCCTCCCACCCTCCCAATCCCACCCCTCTAGGTGGTCACAAAGCACTGAGCTGATCTCCCTGTGCTATGCGGCTGCTTCCCACTAACCATCCATTTTACATTTGGTAGTGTATATATATCCATGCCACTCTCTCACTTTGTCCCAGCTTACCCTTCCCCCTCCCTGTGTCCTCAAGTCCATTCCCTACTTCTGTGTCTTTATTCCTGTCCTGCCCCTAGGTTCTTCAGGACCTTTTTTTTTTAAGATTCCATATATATGTGTTAGCATACAGTATCTGTTTTTCTCTTTCTGACTTACTTCACTCTGTATGACAGACTCTAGGTCTATCCACCTCACTACAAATAACTCAATTTCATTTCTTTTTATGGCTGAGTAATATTCCATTGTATATATTGCCAATATTCTTTATCCATTCATCTGTAGATGGACACTTAGGTTGCTTCCATGTCCTGGCTATTGTAAATAGTGCTGCAATGAACATTGTGGTACATGTCTATTTTTGAATTATGGTTTTCTCAGGGTATATGCCCAGTAGTGGGATTGCTGGGTCATATAGTAGTTCTATTTTTAGTTTTTTAAGGAACCTCCATACTGTTCTCCACAGTGGCTATATCAGTTTACATTCCCGCCAACAGTGCAAGAGTGTTCCCTCTTCTCCACACCCTCATCAGCATTCATTGTTTGTAGATTTTTTGATCATGACCATTCTGACTGGTGTGAGGTGACACCACATTGTAGTTTTGATTTGCATTTCTCTAATGATTAGTGATGTTGAGCATCCTTTCATGTGTTTGTTGGCAATCTGTATATCTTCTTGGGAGAAATGTCTATTTATGTCTTCTGCCCATTGTTGCATTGGGTTGTTTGTTTTTTTGATATTGAGCTGCATGAGCAGCTTGTATATTTTGGAGATTAATCCTTTGTCAGTTGCTTTGTTTGCAACTGTTCTCTCCCATTCTGAGGGGTGTCTTTTCATCTTGTTTATAGTTTCCTTTGCTGTGCAAAAGCTTTTAAGTTTCATTAGGTCCCATTTGTTTATTTTTGTTTTTATTTCCATTTCTCTAGGAGGTGGGTCAAAAAGGATCTTGCTGTGATTTATGTGACAGAGTGTTCTGCCTATGATTTCCTCTAAGAGTTTGATAGTGTCTGGCCTTGCATTTAGGTCTTTAATCCATTTTGAGTTTATTTTTGTATATGGTGTTAGGAAGTGTTCTAATTTCATTGTTTTACATGTAGCTGTCTAGTTTTCCTAGCACCAGTTATTGAAGAGGCTGTCTTTTCTCCACTGTATATTCTTGGCTCCTTTATCAAAGATAAGGTGACCATATGTGCGTGGGTTTATCTCTGGGCTTTCTATCCTGTTTCATTGATCTATATTTCTGTGTTTGTGCCAGTACCATGCTGTCTTGATGACTGTAGCTCTGTAGTATAGTCTGAAGTCCAGGAGCCTGATTCCTCCAGCTCTGTTTTTCTTTCTCAAGATTGCTTTGTCTATTCGGCGTCTTTTGTGTTTCCATACAAATTGTGCAATTTTTTGTTCTAGTTCTGTGAAAAATGCCAGTGGTAGTTTGATAGGGATTGCATTGAATCTGTAGATTGCTTTGGGTAGTAGAGTCATTTTCACAATGTTGATTCTTCCAATCCAAGAACATGGTATATCTCTCCATCTATTTGTATCATCTCTAATTTCTTTCATCAGTGTCTTATAGTTTTCTGCATACAGGCCTTTTGTCTCCTTTGGTAGGTTTATTCCTAGGTATTTTATTCTTCTTGTTGCAATAGTAAATGGGAGTGTTTTCTCAATTTTTCTTTCAGATTTTTCGTCATTAGTGTATAGGAATGCCAGAGATTTCTGTGCATTAATTTTGTATACTGCTACTTTACCAAATTCATTGATTAGCTCTAGTAGTTTTCTGGTATCATCTTTAGGATTTTCTGTGTATAGTATCATGTCGTCTGCAAACAGTGACAGTCTTACTTCTTCTTTTCTGATTTGGATTCCTTAATTTCTTTTTGTTCTCTGATTGCTGTGGCTAAAACGTCCAAAACTATGTTGAATAATAGTGGTGAGAGTGGGCAACCTTGTCTTGCTCCTGATCTTAGTGGAAATTTTTCAGTTTTTCACCATTGAGAATAATGTTGGCTGTGGGTTTGTCATAGATGGCCTTTATTATGTTCAGGTAAGTTCCCTCTATGCCTACTATCTGGAGGGTGTTTATCATAAATCGGTGTTGAATATTTTCAAAAGCTTTTTCTGCATCTATTGAGATGATCATATGGTTTTTCTCCTTCAATCTGTTAATATGGTGTATCACATTGATTGATTTGCATATATTGAAGAATCCTTGCATTCCTGGGATGAACCCAACTTGATCATGCTGTATGATCCTTTTAATGTGCTGTTAGATTCTGTTTGCTTGTATTTTATTGAGGATTTTTGCGTCTCTGTTCATCAGTGATATTATCCTGTAGTTTTCTTTTTTTGTGACATCTTTGTCTGGTTTTGGTATCAGGGTGATGGTGATCTTGTAGAATGAGTTTGGGAGGGTTCCTCCCTCTGCTATATTTTGGAAGAGTTTGAGAAGAATAGGTGTTAGCTCTTCTCTAAATGTTTGATAGAATTTGCCTGTGAAGCCATCTGGTCATGGGCTTTTGTTTGTTGGAAGATTTTTCATCACAGTCTCAATTTCAGTGCTTGTGATTGGTCTGTTTATATTTTCTATTTCTTCCTGGTTCAGTCTTGGAAGGTTGTGCTTTTCTAAGAATTTATCCATTTCCTCCAGGTTGTCCATTTTATTGGCATAGAGTTGCTTGTAGTAATCTCTGACGATCCTTTGTATTTCTGCAGTGTCAGTTGTTACTTCTCCTTTTTCATTTCTGATTCTATTGATTTGAATCTTCTGCCTTTTTTTCTTGATGAGTCTGGCTAATGGTTTATCAATTTTGTTTATATTCTCAAAGAACCAGCTTTTAGTTTTATTGATCTTTGCTATTGTTTCCTTCATTTCTTTTTCATTTATTTCTGATCTAATCTTTATGAGTTCTTTCCTTCTGCTAAGTTTGGCGGTTTTTTGTTCTTCTTTCTCTAATTGCTTTCGGTGTAAGGTTAGGTTGTTTATTTGAGATGTTTCTGGTTTTTGAGGTATGATTGTATTGCTATAAACTTCCCTCTTAGAACTGCTTTTGCTGCATCCCATAGGTTTTGGGTCGTCATGTTTTCATTGTCATTTGTTTCTAGGTATTTGTTGATTTCCTCTTTGATTTCTTCAGTGATCTCTTCGTTATTAAGTAATATATTTTTTAACCTCCATGTGTTTGTATATTTTACAGATCTTTTCCTGTAATTGATATCTAGTCTCATAGTATTGTGGTCAGAAAAGATACTTGATACGATTTCAATTTCTTAAATTTACCGAGGCTTGATTTGTGACCCAAGATATGATCTATCCTGGAGAATGTTCCATGAGCACTTGAGGAGAAAGTGTGTTCTATTGTTTTTGAGTGGACTGTCCTATAAATATCAATTAAGTCCATCTTGTTTAATATTTTATTTAAAGCTTGTGTTTTCATTTTGGATGATCTGTCCATTGGTGAAAGTAGGGTGTTAAAGTCCCCTACTATGATTGTGTTACTGTTGATTTCCCCTTTATGGCTATTAGCATTTGCCTTATGTATTGAGATGCTCCTATGTTGGGTGCATAAATATTTACAATTGTTATATCTTCTTCTTGGATCGATCCCTTGATCATTATGTAGTGGACTTCTTTGTCTCTTGTAATAGTCTTTATTTTAAAATCTTGTTTGTCTGATATGAGAATTGCTACTCCAGCTTTCTTTTGATTTCCATTTGCATGGAATATCTTTTTCCATCCCCTCACTTTCAGTCTGTATGTGTCCCTAGGTCTGAAGTGGTCTCTTGTAGACAGCATATATACGGGTCTTATTTTGTGTCCATTCAGCCAGTCTGTGTCTTTAGGTTGGAGCCTTTAATCCATTTACACTAAGGTAATTATCGATATGTATGTTCCTTTTACCATTTTCTTAATTGTTTTGGGTTTGTTTTTGTAGGTCTTTTGCTTCTCTTGCATTTCCTGCCTACAGAAGTTCCTTTAGCAGTTGTTGTAAAGCTGGTTTTGGTGGTGCTGAATTCTCTTAGCTTTTACTTGTCTGTAAAAGTTTTAATTTCTCCATTATATATGAATGAGATCCTTGCTGGGTAGAGTAATCTTGGTTGTAGGTTTTTCCCTTTCATCCCTTTAAATATGTCCTGCCACTCCCTTCTGGCTTGCAGAGTTTCTGCTGAAAAATCAGCTGTTTACCTTATAGGGATTACCTTGTATGTTGTTTGTTGCTTTTCCCTTGCTGCTTTTAGTGTTTTTTCTTTGTATTTAATTTTTGATAGTTTGGTTAATATGTGTCTTGGCTTGTTTCTCATTGGATTTATCCTGTATGGAACTCTGTGCACTTCCTGGACTCGACTGACCATTTCCTTTCCCATGTTAAGGAAGTTTTCAACTATAATCTCTTCAAATATTTTCTCAGACCCTTTCTTTTTTCTCTTCTTCTTCTGGGACCCCTGTAATTTGAATGTTGGTACATTTAATGTTGTCCCAGAGGTCTCTGAGACTGTCCTCAATTCTTTTCATGCTTTTTTGTTTATTCTGCTCTGTGGTAGTTATTTCCACTATTTTATCTTCCAGGTCACTTATCCGTTCTTCTGTTCTTCTGCTCTTCTGCGTCAGTTATTCTGCTATTGATTCCTTTAGAGAATTTTTAATTTCATTTATTTTGTTGCTCATCATTGTTTATTTGCTTTTAGTTCTTCTAGGTCCTTGTTAAACATTTCTTGTATTTTCTACATTCTATTTCCAAGATTTTGGATCATCTTTACTATCATTACTCTGAATTCTTTTTCAGGTAGACTGCCTATTTCCTCTTCATTTGTTTGGTCTGGTAGGGTTTTTACATTGCTCCTTCATCTACTGTGTATTTCTCTGTCTTCTCATTTTGCTTAACGTACTGTGTTTGGGGTCCCAGGTTCATAGTTCCCATTGTTTTTGGTGTCTGCCCCCAGTGGGTAAGGTTGGTTCAGTGGCTCGTGTAGGCTTTCTGGTGGAGGGGACTGGTGCCTGTGTTCTGGTGGATGAGGCTGAATCTTGTGTTTCTTGTGGGAAGGACCGAGTCTGGTAGTGTGTTTTGGGCTGTCTGTAAACTCATTATGATTTTAGTCAGACTGTCTGCTAATGGGTGGAGTTGTGTTCCTGTATTGCTAGTTGTTTGGCATGGGGTGTCCAACAGTGGAGCTTGCTGGTCGTTGAGTGGAGCTGGGTCTTAGCATTGAGATGGAGATCTCTGGGAGAGCTGTCACCGAGTGATATTACGTGGGGCTGGGGAGGTCTCTGGTGGACCAATGTCCTGAACTCAGCTCTGCCACCTCCAAGTCTCAGGCCTGACACCCAGTCGGAGCACCAAGACCCTGTCAGCCACATGGCTCAGAAGAAAAGGGAGAAAGAAAAAGAAAGAAAGAAAGAAAAATAAATTAATTAATTAAATAAAATATAGTTATTAAAATAAAAAATTTGTAAAAATATTATGAAAATAAAAAATTTTTTAAGTAATTAAAAAAAGAAGAGCACCCAAATCAATAAGCAAATCCACCAATGATAACAAGTGCTAAAAGCTAAACTAAGATAAACATATAAATCAGAAACTAGTCAGTCGCATACAGCAAACCCCAAGTCTACAGTTCCTCCCAAAGTCCACTGCCTCAATTTTGGGACGATTTGTTGTCTATTCAGGTGGTCCACAGATGCAGGGTACATCAAGTTAATTGTGGAGATTTAATCCGCTGCTCCTGAGGCTGCACAGAGAAATTTCCCTTTCTCTTCTTTGTTCGCACCACTCCAGGGGTTCAGCTTTGGATTTGGCCACTTTTCTGCATGTAGGTTGCCCTCTGGCATCTGTTCTTCACCCAGACAGGAACGGTTAAAGGAGCAGCTGATTAGGGGGCTCTAGCTCACTCAGGCTGGGGGGAGGGAGGGATATGGAATGCAGGGCGAGCCTGCGGTGGCAGAGGTGCACCGTGTGTTCTCCCGGAGAAGTTGTCCCTGGATCACAGGACCCTGGCAGTGGCGGGCTGCACAGGTTCCCAGGAGGGGAAGGATGGATAGTGACCTGTGCTTGCACACACGCTTCTTGGTGGCTGCAGCAGCAGCGTTAGCATTTCATGCCTGTCTCTGGTGTCCGCACTGATAGCTGCGGCTCGTGTCCATCTCTGAAGCTCATTTAGGCGGTGCTCTGAATCTCCTCTCCTTGTGCACCCTGAAACAATGGTCTCTTGCCTCTTAGGCAGTTCCACACTTTTTCCTGGGCTCCCTCCTGGCTAGCTCTGGCGCAGTAGCCCCCTTCAGGCTGTGTTCACACAGGCGACCCCAGTCCTCTCCCTGGGATCTGACCTCCGAAGCCCCAGCCTCAACTCCCAGCCCCCACCCGCCCCCTGGGTGAACTGACAAGCTTCTCAGGCTGGTGAGTGCTGGTCAGCACTGATCCTCTGTGCAGGAATCTCTCCGCTTTGCCCTCTGCAAAGCTCTCCTTCGTGGCTCCAAAGCTTCCCCCCCCCACCCCCGCCCACTCTCTGTCTCCGCCAGTGAAGGGGCTTCCTAGTGTGTGGAAACTTTTCCTCCTTTACAGCTCGCTCCCAGAGGTGCAGGTCCTGTCCCTGTTCTTTTGTCTCTGTTTTTTCTTTTTTCTTTTGCCCTACCTGTGTATGTGGGGAATTTCTTGTCTTTTGGGAAGTCTGAGGTCTTCTGCCAGCATTCAGTAGGTGTTCTGTAGGAGTTGTTCCACATGTAGGTGTATTTTTGATGTATTTGTGGGGTGGGAGGTGATCTCCATGTCTTACTCCTCTGCCATCTTGAAGGTCCTCCTAATCTGTCTTTAAGAATTTTATCATTTATATATATTTTAAACTTCCATTGTTTTATATTTTTCTTAATTTAAACTGACAAGATTCTTTTCCTTGGTTAAAATTTTATCTTATCTCCTTTTTCTTTTACATTTCTTTTTATTCTGAATTTTTCGTCAGTCATTTCTTAAATGTTTGCCTTATATTAACTTTAGATCTTTTCTTTTGTTCTTTATCCCTTAAATTTTGTGTGACTTCATGGTTTGTTTCTCTGGAACTTGGCCACACAGGAGCTGCCTGGAGGTTGGAGCTGCCCCTGCAACCACGCCTCTGATTTCCATTAGCTCTTCTAAAGAGAGCTCTTCTAAAAACCTTACTCCTAATGACTCCAGCTGAATCTCCATAGGGCTATACTTACTTTCTGTTTGTAGATGATGGGACTTGACCCCCCAGGAGTTGTGGAGGTAGTTATTAGAGCATGGTGTCTCTAGGATCAAAATATACTGGCAGCCAATAAGGTTGCTCCTTAACATCTATTAAAATGAAAACAACAACAAAAAGTAAGAATTGAAGATCAGGAGGCTGAGTGTGGTCATCACAATGAAAAGTCACAATCCCTTGTTCTGTTCCCAGGCTCAAGCCACTTTTTAGATCTGAAACCCATTGACTGAAGAAGTGACTGTGCTGTAGGAGGAAGGACTAGCCATGATGTTGGCTAGTGTCTACTGACATGATGCCTCCAGTTATTCCAGAAAGAGACCTGTAACCATTTACTTGGGTGACTTTGGGAAAAGGAGAATAACCAGTTTTGAGGAGTATTGGACATAGAATCTGAGCTGACCTGATACCAGAGACTCAAAGTGTCATCATGGACCCTCGTTAGAGTGGGACCACAGTATTAAGTAGAGTCCTGGCTAAAGTCTGATTTACAGTCCCTGAGTGCACAATTGGAATCGACATACTTGGTGGGGTTTCTTAGTAACCCTAATATTGAGCCCCTTTTCTATGGAGTAAAGAGCGTCACAGGGGGAAAGACCTAATGGGAACCTCTGAATCCATACCTCCCTCCCCCAGTTAGATAGTAAATCAAAACAATATTGTACCCCAAGGAGGATGACAGAGATCGGTGCCACCATTAAAGACCTGAAAGATGCAGGGATGGTGATTCCTACCATATCTTCATTTAATTCCAGTCTGGCTTCTGCAGAAACCAGATGAATCCTAGAGAATGATGTAGGCTATTGTAGATTTGACTAAGTAGCACCAATTGCAGTTGTGAATGATTAGTTATTTTGCAAAGGCCAGTGGCCCATTCTCACAGGGATTGGTAACCTATTTGAAGTATGGGTTTGCCTTTGCTGCCCAAAAAGTCTTGGCCAGCACCATTATCTGGGGGCTTTGGGAATGCTTGATCCATAGACATGGAATCCCACACAGCATAGCATCTGACTTGGGGACCCACTTTAGAGTAACAAGGTTGTGGGAGAAGGCCTCTGCCTGTGGAATTCACTGGTTGTAGCACATACCACACTGTCCAGAGGCAGCTCACCTTATAGAATGCTGGAAAGGCCTTCTAAAGGTGCAATTCAATTGCCACCTTGAAGGAAACACTCCGAAAGCATGGGATCCCTTCGGAGTGCAGGGATTTATTAAATCAGAGACCTCTAATGTGCTGTTTCCCCAGTTGGAAGGGTACAAGTCTGGAAAACAACAAAGACAGGAATGGCCCCACCTACTATCCCTTCCAATGTCTCATGAGAAAATTTGTATTTCTCATCTTTGCAGTCTGGGCTCTGTGTTGTTGGAAGTCCCAGTGCCCTAAGCAGGTACACTCTTCCTAGAGGACACAGCAAGGGTACCATTGAACTATCAGTTATGGCTGCCCCAGGGCACTTTGGACTCATCGTGTGCAGGGACTAGCTGGCAAATGGAGGAGTTACCACTCTGGCAAGGGTAACTGACCCTGATCAGTGGGAAGAGGTAGGATGCTTTTACACAATGGGTACAGCATCACGATCCTGTTGGGCACCTTCAGGTACTTCCTTGCCCTGCTGTAAGTGTGAGTGGACATGTGCACTAACCCTAGACTGAAAACGGTGTGACGATCAAGTGATTGGACCCCTTGGGAATGAAGGTTTGGTTCCTACCATTGGAAAAGCCACTAGACCTGCCGAGATTGAAGCGAATTTAGCATAAATGGTGGAGGAGGGAGGGGATGAGTTCCAGTTGTGGCCTTGAGATCACCTGCCATGTCAGGAACTGTAGTACCTCCCACTAAACTCCTTTTTCTGAGTTTCCTCTCAGAAAGAGAGGCGCATAGGAAACGAAAGAGTTGCTGCTCCCTGAACCTTTACGGAGAAGCAGATCTTCCTTCACAGTGGTCTGTGGAAGCTGTGAAAATGTGCCTAGCTGGCCTCCTGGGCCCAAGCTGCTATGCTTAAAAGCCATCACCAAGGGAGGCCATGCCTCTTCCTATGGGCTCTCCTCGCTGAGTCAGATAGGGAGACACAGAGTTCTGATGGCAGTCTCTGGGCTCCCCGACTCCCAACAGCTTTGTCAACCCTTGCACCGACTGCAGGGCAGTCTAGGACGCTTGCACCCAACCTCCTTTCCCTCTCTCCTTCACTCGAGGTCAGATTTATGTTGAGGTCTGATGACTCTCCCATTTTTCCCTGGCTCCCTGCCTATTTCCTTTCCCACAGGCATTTCCCCTAATAAAACCCTTGCACATTTCATCTCATCTTGGCATTTGGCATCTGCTTCTGGGAGGATCCAGACTTAACACCAAGCTGTGACTTTGTTCTGACAGACAGCTAACTTACTTGTCAAATCAGCTTGGAGATTCTGAGGCTTGTTTTCAGGCTTAGGTGGGCCAGACCTCAGATAGCTTTTTCTTCTAGGATTAGTTTGGCCCTGAAACTAAGGAGTTTCCTTTCTGGAGTTTCTGATTAAATGCCCTGAAGTTCAGCAAGGACTCTCCACTCTGGCTGGCTGGAACATGAATATCCCCCAGCCCTTTGTGAACTCTGGAATTATTCATCTTATAGCTTCCTGTTTTTTGTTTTGTTTTCTGGCTAACTTTGTGACATTTTATCCTATGCATGTGCAGCTAAGTATGCAGTAACTGACTCAAGGGACTCCTGTGCAAATTTCTCTGTACAACTACCTGATACTCTGATACTCTGCCGTATTCATACTAGACACCTCAGTCTCTTCAAACTCCAGGCTAGACAGCCGGGATAATTACAGGTGTTATGTCATTCGTGTCCCTTCTCTCAGAGAGGAATCACAAGCCTATACTGATTTTTGTTTAATATCTGAAAACAGTTGCTTCATAAACCTTACTCAATTTTCTAGTTGATTACCATAAGAGGGCAGTTACCACAGGAGGGCAAGGCTGGTTCCAGTTGCTTTATCATTTTTGGAAGTGGAATCCCAGCACCAGCAACACCCTTAGACCTGGGCAAGTAGAGCTCTCTCTCTGGCTTGTTCCTTAGAGGGTCCTGTGCTTTGGAAGACCTTTTTAGAACTTTTCAAGTCCTGTCTGCCCCTGCTGCCTGAGACCAGCTGAGGCCACTAGCGCCATCCTGTGGGAGTGTCCCAAACCCAGACCAGGACCTTTGTGGGCTCTGGACCCTATTTCTCCCCTGCTGGATGCTCTCTAACCCTTACCTTGAGCATGGGCTTGACCGGAGCCCTGAGGAGCTCCAATGCAGGCATGTGGCTTGAGTGGTGCATTGTTTCCTGTGCCTGATGTGGTATTTCTTTTGCAAGATTACATGACATTGGGCTGCCAGAAAGTGCTGATATGCTGATTTTGGATGACTCTAACCCACATGAGACACAGTGTAAGTTCAGTTCTCTGGTCTACCACTGCCCCACCAATGACCCTTAGGCTTTATCCATGTATGTGGGCCCATGCATCAGTTCTCACATTTATATTCCAACTAGTCTACAGCACCAAAGCGGACAGCAGGGGAATAGCACATGTCCTTTATCCTTTGTGCCTGTGTTATGGGCACCCAGGGCAGTCTCCTCACCCCATCCCCAAGCTCTGTGCCATGTGCCAGGTAGTTTTCCATTGGTGGCTGCATCTATTTCCTCCAAGCACTTTTGAGACTATTGTTCTGCAGTGCCAATGGGCACTTTTCTGGGTATGTTCAGGAGGTGGAAAAGTAAGTCATGCATAATAGATCCATTCCAATATTTCTATAAGCAGGAGCTTTTTGATTCCTTCCACTACAGCAGCAGTTCTCAACATTAAAATCACTTGGGAAATTTTAAAAAATACCAATGCTTTGGTCTGTCATACAGAGTGAAGTAAGTCAGATTGAGAAAAACAAATACTGTATGCTAACGCATATATATGGAATCTAGAAAAATGGTACTGATGAACCTAGTGGCAGGGCAGGAATAAAGACACAGATGTAGAGAACGGACTTGAGGACACAGGGGAGGAAGGGGAGGCTGGGACAAAGTGAGAGAGTGGCATGGACATATATACACTACCAAACGTAAAATAGGTAACTAATGGGAAACAGCCACATAGCACAGGGAGATCAGCTCGGTGCTTTGTGACCACCTAGAGGGGTGGGATAGGGATTGTGGGAAGGAGGCTCAAGAGGGAGGGGATATGGGAATGTATGTATACATATAGCTGATTCACTTTGTTATACAGCAGAAACTAACACAACACTGTAAAGCAACTATACTCCAATAAAGATGTAAAAAAAAAAAAAAAAACCAACGCTTTGGCCCCACTCCAGACTAATTACAGCAAAATTTCTGGGCATGGGGCTTCAGCATCTTTGTTTGGAAAACTAAGGTGATTCTAATGTACAGCCAGGGCTGAATCTGCTGCTCTCATTCTGGCATATCAGGCTCATTGACTCTAGGCTACTGCTGAGTTTAAGTTTCAATTAATTCTAATCCAGATCTTCAAGAAACATATTAAATAGGAAGTTTTCGATGAGAGCATCAGTATCATTAAATTTAACCTGATTCAATCTTATGTTTAATCTAACACCCTTAGAATCCATTCCCATATATGCTCCCCAGACTTCGGCTGATACAAAATAGAAAGATCCTACATGTGTAAGCCTTCCTGGAGAAGACCTGGCATCTCTTTGTCTGGGCTATTTTAGGATCTCATTTTGAGCCTGGAGGCAATGAGAAGTGGATGGGTGAGGTCTGCAGATAAGTATCCCTTTTCAAGGCAAATGCTCCAAATGAGGCAGAAAGGTTTTTCTGAAGGAGAGATGGTTTCCTCAGAGTAGAGAGCTGCTTCTACTGGTAAAGGAGGTTCTGTGAGAACTGCTGATTTGAAGTTCTCAGCTTTGTCTCTCCAAATAGCCCCATCCTATCTCAGCATCTCACTCCTTTCCAGTGTCTTTACCTTAGCATTAGAGACCTGGTAGTGTTACATATTTAACTGGCATTGCAACTCTGGGCCTAATCCAATCTATGTTGGTCTTGTAGCTAGATGAGATAAGGGCCTTCTTTAAGATAACCATAAGATTTTCTGACTGTCCACTTATACTTTGAGATGGGAGTTTAGATCCTTAATCTTTTTTTTTGAGGCATGGGGAAGGAGCTCTCTTTAGGACAGTCAGAAGAAGCCATAGTAATCCACAATCCTCATAATCACCATTGTCACCATAATAGCTAACTCCTATAGCCACTCCATCTCCCAGTGCCTTGCTTCCTACCTGTAATTCATTCTATGCCACCTTCGATGAGAATTTGAGTAAGCATTGTCCCCACAAGGAGGATATTCATGTGCTCTTCAAATATATGAGCTGCCCAATCCCATAGTCACATCTTGAGAATCTATTTCCTGGAACAATTCCTGACATAAGTATTGTATCAGGTCCCAAAACAAAACAGATCGCACAATCCATGGGTTTAACTGGCATTTAACAAAGGGGCTGTTTCTGGAGGTGTGGACAAAATTAAGGGAAGCAATAACGAATCATCACACATCCAAGAACTAGCAACCATGAGAAATCATTACCACACTTAGACCTGAAAGGACAAGAGGAAATGGTTTAGCCAGAGCCTAGGAAAGCTAGAGCTGTGGAAGAGAGCCACTCAACAGGAGTTGGGCTGTAGTGGAGCCCTTGCCAGACTCATAGTGCTGAAGTACAGAAGGAGGAAGAAGAAATACTTCAACTTCTCTCTCTTTTTGCCTTTTGATCTCCTGATGAAGCCTCCCATTGGTCAAACCCAATTGTACTCAAAAGTCAAGAGAGGCTGGCTGATGCTATTAGTAGAGATCAGCTCCCCAGGGCAAAGATTGGATTAGATGATGAGGAACTGAGAATAATTAGCCCAAGATACCAATCTCTTGCCAAAAATCTGCTACAGGAGCAGACCTTTATGAAATCTCTGTTGATCTTAGCCTTTGCTACTTACGAATTTATCTTTGGCTACTGAGGGGATGCTCCCAGGATACGGAGATTAAAAAAAAACAACAACATAGTGTTCCTGATCTTATTTTGATATTGTCAGTCCATGGGAAAGCTTCTCAGTGAGGTAGTAATAGAACCAGGAAGGGAAGTGAAATTATCCAGCTCCTAGCCTGCTGTTCAGTTCTCTACCTGAATTCCAGAACTTGCCCTGTTTTTCTTTTGTATGGTTTTCCTGGTTTACACAAATGGTGAAGCTGCATCTAATGCCAATAAGGGTCTTCTGGCTGAGTGAGATGCCAGTTATATGTCAGTGCTCAGTAAAACTCCTGCCTCCTCAAGGCATAGTAAGTGGAGTGGAGTGGTAATTTTAGAGAAGACACTGGAAAATTGAAGATGCAATTGGCAGGTCTGAGATCCATTTTTTTTTTTAACATCTTTATTGGAGTATAATTGCTTTACAATGGTGTGTTAGTTTCTGCTTTATAACAAAGTGAATCAGCTATACGTATACATATATCCCCATATCTCTTCCCTCTTGTGTCTCCCTCCCTATCCCACCCCTCTAGGTGGTCACAAAGCACCAAGCTGACTGAGATCCATTTTTGGGTGAACTTCATTTCTTTCCTACGGCTCATAAACTGTGTGACAAATAATAACCACTCTGAGAGTGCTTTCTGTGCATCCTTAGATAAAAATAGTGTTTGGCAATACGTAACATTTTCCCTGAGGTTTAGCTTTGTGATAGCTTCCTCCTTATAAGTATTTTATTTAAATCTTGAGGCAAGAATGACTATACTAAACTTTTTTTTTCAAGTATGGAAAAGACTGGTAATTGTCTTCCAATGTCCATTCTTTCTTTCTTCCTTTTAGTATTAGAAAGCATCCCATAGAATGTTAGAGACAAATCTAGTTTTCCTTAGAGCCAGATATGGCCATGTGATTTCCTTTTCATTGGAATATGGACAAAAAAGACATGTGCAACACATCTGCATAAACTTCCTAAATAAAAACACTTGCCCCTCCACTTTCTGCCTTTTCCCTAACTGGGGCCAGGGTGCAGTTGAAGTGCTGGTGAGGCAGTTTTGAACATGTGGACAAAGACCGCCTCCCTGGGGGATGGATGATGTCACAGAAGAGAACCACCTGCCTATCTTGGAACCTCCACTTACCACTGGGCTATCATGTGAAGAAATAAATTTCTGTTTTGCTGCAGCCACTGCTTTTTTGGATCCGTTTGTTATAGCAGCTTAGCCTAAACCTTAATTAATAATGCATCAAGGCTTATTTCAAAGTCATACATGACAATTGACTGTTTTGTGCAAATTTGTCTGAGAAGCTCTCCTGTAATCCCTAACTTCCCATCTAAATAAACAGGTGACCAAATAACATATTTTATTGAAAATCAGATTTTGTATTAATTTTATGTGCTTAAATGGATACTGAAAAAAGAAATGAACATATATTTTAATATGTGTTTTTTGGTATTATTTCTAGGATGATTTTCTCATTCATGTGTTTTGCTTCCTCTCCTTTTTTTAAATCACTATTTTCCATACTTACGGTTCCCACACTGGTTGCACACCAGATTGTGTGCAAGATACAACAGAGAAAACACTCATGACTTTATCCTCTTCTTCTTTACAGTTGTTCTCAATTATTCTATGTGAATTGTCAAAGTCAGGAAGTATATTTTCCAATTTAGGAAAGAGGGTTGGTTTATACACTGCTGATCTTCATTTTAAACACATTAACTTAGTGAATGTGATTAAAATATAATATGCAATGTGACAGAGTAGGAGAAATAAAATTCTTGGGAACTAATAATTTGAACCCCATTACTCATTGTTCAAACACTTATTGAACATATAATGCTGTGAGGGTGTGGACTCAGTGTTTCATTAACACTCAAGCCATGGTTTCTAAGGGAAATGCCTTTAATGAATTGAAGGGAGGAGAGTGATTTGCACATTTCTTGTATAAAACGATAAGTGATGGAGTAAAGGCTTCTGTAAAACAGCATCTCAAGAGAGCTCCTGATGCATTCTCCCACAGCCTGTCACTAAAGTACCTAGTCGGCTTTGAAAAGGATTTTTAAAAACCACCAAAAATTAGGAGTAACAACTATTGATAGCATTGGAGGAGTTTCTAGTTACAACTAGTTCCATGCAGTCAGAAACAGGGCAAACCTGCCTGACTGGAAATACACAGGAAGCCCTCTGCCCTGCCCCTGCCTGAATATCCATGTGCAAAAAGAATGAAATTGGAATCTTACACCACAAAAAAAAAAAAGAACCCTCAAAATGAATCAAAGACCTAAACAGAAGAGCTAAAAACATAAAACTCATTGAAGAAAACATTGGAGAAAGTCTTTATGACATTGGATTTAACAGTGAGTTGAGGAAGGTATCCAGGGAATGACATGCTGCATCAGAGGTGGTATTATTGCCACAGATAAAGCATTTTAAGTGAGGATAGAGACATGAGGCAGCAAAGCCCTTGGGCATTAGAGTTTCCTGAATCAATATTCAGTGTCAGAGAACTGGATCATGGGGCTGGTGGTAGTAGGGGCAGGGAGTGGAGACTTGACTTCAGCCAGGTGGTTCCCTGTATTAGACCCACTCTCACCATCTACGGGTGTTTAGGACTCTCGATTTCACTCTCTATCTACTTGGACAAATTTCTTTCTCAGTACTAAGCCTGGATACTATCCTGGTCCAAGTCCCAAGACTGGATAGATTTTTCCTTTTGTGCAGCTATATTGTGGGGGGAAACACTTGATAAATTCTCCAAGAACTAAAGAGAAAAATGACTTAAGATAAAAATAAAGAGAAAGAGCACAATAGATAAAGAAGAAAAAATGACAGTGATTCAAGCTAAGAATTATGGATGCTTCTGATGAAGGGAAAAAAAACAATTGAAACAAAAGAAACAAGAATTGAAAACATAAGTCTATAAAACTTTCTTAAAGAGAAAAAACTGATTACAAATCTCAAAAGAATAACAATATTCTAAATTTTAAAAAAACCTGTGAAAGAGGTTTGCTCTTAAATATATCCTAGCAATAATTTTTGAATTATGAAGATAAAGAAAAAACTCCTATATGTATCCTGACAGAAGCATAATAGAATTTCATACAGGACATTTTCTATAGTGTGTTAGTTTGGGTCTTCCAAGAAGCAGACTCCAGGATGGAATTAGATATGGAAAGGATTTACTGGGGGAAATGACTGTAAAAAGAAAAGGGCAGGGAGCCAGAGGTGGTAGGGAGAGCCTTCAGACTGTGATGCTGGTCTGACCTCTTTGTAGGAGGGAGGGAAGAGAAGAGGGCTGGAGAAGAAGAGTCCCAGACTGCAGTGCCATGTTAAGAAAATGTCTGGCAGACCAATGAGAAGCCCTCCAGCCAAAATTGCCTATCAGCAGAGTCCTTCACCAGACTTTCATTAATGTCCCTGCCATGCTTGTCATTCATTGGCTGGGAACAGCCTACAGGGTGCATGGCCTCAGTGTTAACACTGTGGTAGACTCAGAGCAGCACCTGAGGCTGTCAGTCACTTGTACTCACTGAAGGGGGAGATGGGACTGATGTACATTTTCAGGGCCACCGAATGCAATCAGCCACAACCCTACACCTGAGGACCATAGATGATAAGTATCAACAATCTAAAAGTTTATTAGGCACATATAAGCAAGATTTAGTAAAGACAACAAAAGAAGTTTAGAGACCCAACCAGGCTCTATAAGAGAAGGGTACAATTTGAAATTGAAAGTTGAAATCACTTATTGATCCATGGGCTGCCTAATGGATGTTACATTAGCAGACATGAAAACAACATGAATCGCGTCATACACCTCCACCAAAGCTCTTGGTGTGACCAGGCTCATTGTCAATGAACAGTCATATTTTGAAAGGAAACTTTTTTTCTGAGAAGTAGGTCTTTATTTTAGTGGGCTTAAAAATTCAGTAAACCCTGGCTTTGTTGTTCCTGTGTTGCTGAGCACAAGCAGAGTAGACTTAGCATAATTCTTAAGGGCCCTAGGATTTTTGAAGTTGTTAATAAACATTAGCTTCAACTTCAAGTCACTAGCTGCAAGGGAGTCAGACTGTCCTTTGAAGCTTTGAAGTCAGGCATTGACTTCTCCTCTCTAGCTATGAAAGTCCTAGATGACAACTTCTTCCAACAGAAGGCTGTTTCATCTACATTGAAAATCTGTTGATAATGTGTAGCCACCTTCATTCATTATCTTATAGCTAGATCTTCTGGATAACTTGCTTCAGCTTCTACATCAGCACTTGCTGCTTCACCTTGCACTTTGATGTTATGGAGACAGCTTCTGTCCTTAAACCTCATGAACCAAACTCTGCTAGCTTCAAATTTTTCTTCTGCAGCTGCCTCACCTATGTCAGTTTTGGTAGAATTGAAGAGAGTTAGAACCTTGCCCTGGATTGGGCTTTGGCTTGAGGGAATGTTGTGATCTTCTTTCCAGACCACTAAAACTTTCTCCATGTCAGCAATCAGGCTATTTCGCTTTCTAATCATTCATGTGTTCACTGGATTAGTACTTTTAATTTCCTTCAAGAACTTTTTCTTTGCATTCAGAACTGGCTCTTTGGTGCAAGAGGTCTGGCTTTTGGCCTATCTTGGCTTTCGACATGCTTTCTTCACTAGGCTTAATCATTTCTAGCTTTTGATTTAAAGTGAGAGATGTGCGATTCTTCCTTTCACTTGAACACTTAGAGGCCATTGTAGGGTTATTAATTGGCCTAATTTCAATATTGTTGTGTCTCAGGGAACAGGGAGGCCTGAGGGACGGAAGAGAAATAGGGGAACAGCTAGTCAGTGGGGTGGTCAGAAGACACACAACATTTATTAGTTAAGTTCACCTTCTTATGTGTATATGGTTCTTGGTGCCCCCAAACAATTAACAACCGTAACATCAAAGGCAACTGATCACAGTTCACCATAGCAAATATAATAATAATGAAAAAGTTTGAAATATTGAGAGAATTACCAAAATGTGACATAGAGACACAAAGTGAACAAATACTGTTGGGAAAATGGCACCAATAGATTTGCTTGATGCAAGGTTGCCACAAAAATTCAATCTGTAAAAAATACAGTATCTGTGAAGTGTAATAAAGCAAAGTGCAATAAAACAAGGTATGCTTGGGCTTCCCTGGTGGCACAGTGGTTGAGAGTCCACCTGCCGATGCAGGGGACACGGGTTCATGCCCCGGTCCGGGAAGATCCCACATGCTGCGGAGCAGCTAGGCCCGTGAGCCATGGCCGCTGAGCCTGCGCGTCCGGAGCCTGTGCTCCGCAACGGGAGAGGCCACAACAGTGAGAGGCCCGCATACCGCAAAAAGAACCCAAACAAACAAAAAAACAAGGTATGCTTGTAGTCTTTTACTCCAGCATAATATTCATTTTTCAAAAGGATTCATATTTTTTCCCTAGCAGTTCATTTGTTAAATTTGCAAAGTAACAGGTATAATTACAAACACTCATGGACTAAAACACCCAGAGAGTGACAATAAGTTCTAAGCTAATGTTGCCTGCATAGTCTTGGATTTTAATAAGTAATAGCTCTTGATCACTATCAATAATAAAATCTTACTATTACGCTTAGTTTTATAGTACTATGTGTTTTTATTGTGGTGAGATATACAAAATGTTATCTTTATCTTTTTAACTATTTGTAAGTGTATAATTCAGTGGCATTAAATATATTCACAGTGTTATGTAACCATAACCATTATCTACACTTAAAACTTTTCATCATCCCTAGCAAAAGCTTTGTACCCAGTAAACAATACCTCTTCTCCCCCTCACCCCAACCCCTGGTAACCTCTAATCTATTTTCTGTCTCTGTGTATTTGCCTCTTCCAGGTACCTCATATAACTTCATACCATCATACAATATTTATCCTTTTGTGTCTGACTTATTTCACTAAGCATGATGTTTTCCAAGTCCACTTATGTTGTAGCATACATCAAAATTTCAATCCTTTCTATGACAATAATATTCCATTGTATGTATATACAATGTTTTGTTTATATATTCATCTGTTGATGGACATTTGGGTTTTTTCCACCTTTTGGCTATTATGAATAATGTTGCTACAAACATTGGTATATGAATGTCTTTTTGATTCCCTGTTTTCTATTTTTATGGATATATACTTAGGAGTGGAATTTACTTGGTCATATGGTAGTTCTATGTCTACTCTTTTGAGAAACCACCAAAATGTTTTCTACAGAGCATCATTTTACATTCCCTCCAGCAATGCATGAGGGTTCCAATTTCTCCACATCCTTGTCCACACTTTTTGTTTTTCATTTTTGTTTTTGATTTTTATTATAGTTATCCTAGCAGATATGAAGTAGTGTCTTATTTTAGTTTTGATTTGCATTTCCCTAATGACTAATGATGTTAAGCATCTTTTTAAGCTTATTGGCCTTTGTCTATCTTCTTTGGAGAAATGTCTATTCATGTCATTTGACTATTTTTGAATTGGGTTGTTTGTTTCTTGTTGTTGAGTTCTTTATATATTCTGGATATTAATGCTTAATCAGATATATAATTTTCAAATATCCTCATTCTGCAGGGTTTTTTTTACTATCTTGACAGTATCCTTTGATGTACAAAAGTACTTAGTTTGTTGAAGTTCAGTTTATTTTTCTTTTGTAGCCTGTGCTTTTGTTGTCATATCCATAAAGTCATTGCCAAACCCAACATTATAAAGACTTTCTCCAATGCTTTCTTTTATAAGTTTTATATTTTTAGCTCTTATGTTTATGTCTTTGATCCATTTTGAGTTTATTTTTGTATGTGGTGTAAGGTAAGGTTCCAATTTCATTCTTTTGCATGTGGGTATCCAGTTTTCCCAGCACCATTTGTTGAAAAGGCTGTTCTTTCCTATTGAATAGTCTTGGCACTCTTGCTAATGTGATGGTTCAACCATTATAATGGTTTATTTCTGGGCTCTCTATTTTATTCTATTCTATTGGTATATATGTCTATCGTTATGCCAGTACCACACTGTTCTAATCACTTTAGCTTTGTAGTAAGTTTCAAAAGTGAGAAGTGTGAGTCCACTAGCTTTTTCTTTTTCAAGATTATTTTGGGTATTTGGGGCCATTTGCAATTTAATATAAATTTGAGGACTGGCTTTTCTGTTTCTGTGAAATAGGCTGTTGGAAGTTTAATAGGGATTGTGTTGTATGTATATCACTTTGGGTGACCTTGACATTTAAACAATTTTAAATCTTCCTATTCATGAACATGGAATGGCTTTCCATTTATGTAGGTCTTCTTTAATTTCTTTCATCAGTGTTTTGTAATTTTCAGCATACAAGTCTTTCACCTCCTTGGTTAGATTTATTCCTAAGTATTTAATTCTTTTAGGTGCTATTGTAAACAGAATTACTTTCCTAATTTCATTTTCTGATTATTCATTGCTAGTGTACAGAAACACAACTGATCTTTGTGAGTTGATCTTATATCCTGCAATTTTGCTAAATTTATTTATTTATTTTTTTAACTGTAATAACTTTCTTGTAAATTCTTTGGGATTTTCTATATGTAGGATTATGTCTTCTGCAAAAAGAGATAGTAGGTTTATCTCTTCCTTTCCGATTTGCATTTCTTTTCTTTCTTTTTCTTGTCTAATAGCTCTGACTAGAGTTTCCAGTATAATGTTGAAGAGCTGCAATGAAAGCAGGCATCCTTGTCTTGTTCCTGATCTCAGGGAGGAAAGCGTTCAGGTTTTCACCATTGCATATGATGTTAGCTGTGGGTTTTTCATAAATACTCTTTATCATGTTGAGGATTTTTCCCCTTTATTCCTAGTTTTCTGAGAGCTTTTATCAATTAAAGGGTATCAAATTCTATCAAATGCCTTTTCTGCATCGTTTGAGATGATCGTGTAGTTTTTTTTCTTTGTTTTATTCATGTTCTATTCCTTTGTTCTATTACATCAATGGATTTTCTTATGTTGAACTAGCCCTGCATTCTTGGGATAAATACCACTTGGTCACGGTGAATAATCCTTTTAATACTCTGTTGGATTTTGTTTGCTAATATTTTGTTGGCTATTTTGCATCTATATTCATAAAGATAGTGGTCTGTCATTTTCTTTTCTTGTGATGTCTTTATCTGGCTTTGTTATCAAAATAATGTTTTTATAAAGTGTTTCCTCCTTTTCAATTTTTTGGAAGGGTTAAGAAGGATTGGTTTCAATTCCTCTTTAAATATTTGGAAGAATTCACTGGTGAAGCCATCTGGTTCAGCACTTTTGTTTGGGGGGAGGTTTTTGATTATTTATTCAATCTCTATTTTCTATTTCTTTTTGAGTCAGTTGAGGTAATTTGTGCGTTTTGAAGAATTTGTCATTTCTTTTGGGTTAACTACCTTTGTATTATTCTGTTATAATCCTTTTTACCTCTGTAAGATGGATAGTAATGTCCCCACTTTCGTTTCTGATTTTAGTTATTTGCATCTTCTCTTTTTTCCTTGTAATTCTAGCTAAAGGGTTGTAAATTTTGTCAATCTTTTCTAGGAACCAATTTTTGGTTCCATTGATTTTCTTTATTGTTTTCCTATTCTCTCTTTTGTTTACCTCCACCTGATCTTTATTATTTCCTATCTTCAGGTTTAGTTTGCTCTTATTTTTCTAATCCCTTAAGGTATAAAGTTAGGTTATGGATTTGAGATTTTTCTTCTTTTTAAATATAGACATTTGCAGCTATAAATTTCCCTCTGAGCATTGTCTCATTGGTTGCCATAAGTTTTGGTATGTTGTATTTCTGTTTTCACTTAACTCTAAATATTTTCTAATTTCCCTTTTGATTTATTTTTTGACTCATTAGTTGTTTGAGAGTGTGTTATTAATTTCCACATATTTGTGATTTTTTTAGTATTCCTTCTGTTATTGACTTCTAACTTCACCCCACTATGTTCAGAAAAGACGCTTTGTATAATATCTCTCTTTTAAAGCAATTGAAACTGTTTTCTGGCCTAACATGTGGTCTGTCCATGGAGCAGTCTCAGGTGTGCTTGAGACTGATGTTGTTTGGATGGAGTATTGTGTATATGTCTGTTAAGCCTAGTTGGTTTATTGTGTTGTTCAAGTCTTCTGTTTCCTTACTTATCATCTGTCTGGTTGATCTATCCATTATTGAAAGTAGAGTACTGAAGTCTTCAACTATTATTGTAGAACTGTCTAGTTCTCCCTTCAGTTCTGTCAATTTTTGCTTTATGTATTTTGAGACTATGTTATAGATGTGTGAATGTTTATAATTATTGTATCTTCTTGCTGTAGAAAACCTTTTATTAATATAAAATCCATTATTGTCTCTTGTAAACTTTTTTGATTTAAAGTCTATTTGTCTGGTATTGGTATAGCTGCTTCAGCTCTCTTTTGGTTACTATTGGCATGGAATATCTTTTTTCCTCCTTTCATTTTCCACCTGTATCTCTAGATCTAAAGTGAGTCTCTTGTAGATAGCATATAGATAAATCATGTTTAAAAAAATCCATTCTGCTAATCTCTGTCTTTTGGTTGGAGAGTTTAATTCTTTTACATTTAAAGTAATTACTTATAAGAAGGGATTTTCTTTTGCCATTTTGCTATTTGTTTTCTATATGCCTTAATTTTTTTTTCATTTCCCCCATTACTGCCTTCTTTTGTGTTTAATTGAGTTTTTAAAATTAATTAATTAATTAATTTATTTTGGGCTGTGTTTGGTCTTCATTGCTACATGACGGCTTCCTCTAGTTGCAGTGAGTGGGGGCTACTCTTTGTTGAGGTAAGCGGGCTTCTCCTTCTGGTGGCTTCCCTTGTTATGGAGCACAGGCTCTAGGTGCACAGGCTTCATTAGTTGTGGCACACAGGCTCTAGAGCACAGGCTCAGTAGTTGTGGAGCATGGGCTTAGTTGCTCTGTGGCATGTAGGATCTTTCTGGACCAGGGCTCAAACCCGTGTCCCCTGCATTGGCAGGCAGATTCTTAACCACTGTGTCACCAGGGAAACCCTTTTAATTGATTTTTGTATGAAACATTTTATTCCTTTCTCATGTATTTATGTATATGTTATAGATATTGTCTTTGTGGTTTCCACAGGGATTACACTTAACATTTGAAAGTTATAGCAATCCAATTTGAATTTATTCCCACTTAACTTCAATAACATATGAAGACTCTGTTCATATACAGCTTGATTCTCCTCCCCCCACATTTCTATTATTGATGTCATGTCTTTATACACTGTGTGTTCAATAATGTAAATTAAGTTTTTTATGTATTTATTTTTTGAATCACATAGAAAATAAAAAGTGGAGTTACAAACCAAAATTACAATAATACCTGCTTTTGTAATTACCCACGTATTTACTTTTACCAGAGACCTTTATTTCTTCAAATGACCTTGAGTTACTGCCTAGTGTCCTTTCATCTTAACCTGGGCTCCTGTTAACATTTCTTACAGGGCAGATATAATGGTAACATACTCCTTCAGCTTTTGTTTATCTGGGAATGTCTTATTTCTTCCTCACTTTTGATGGACAATTTTGCTTGATATAGAATTATAGGCTGACAGTTTTTTTCTTTCAATACTTTGAATATGTCAACCTACGGCTTTCTAGTCTCCAAGCTTTCTGATGAGAAATCAGCTGATAGTCCTATTGGAAATCTCTTGAATGTGACAAATCACTTCTTTCTTCTCTTGCAAGATTCTCTCTTTGTACTTGGCTGTTGTCAGTTTGATTATAATATGCCTTTGTGTGGATTTCTTTGAGTTTATCCTGGAATCTGTTGAGCTTGTTAGATTTGTAGATTTATATCTTGCAAAAGACTGGGGGAGTTTTTGTACATTATTTATTCAAATAACCTCTTTGCCCCTTTCCCTCTCTTCTCTTTTAGAGACTCAAACAATCTGTATGTTGGTCTTCTTTTTTTTCTTTTTTTTTTTTAACATCTTTATTGGAGTATAATTGCTTTACAATGGCGTGTTAGTTTCTGCTTTATAACAAAGTGAATCAGCTATACATATACATATATCCCCAAATCTCTTCCCTCTTGCATCTCCCTCCCTCCCACCCTCCCTATCCCACCCCTCTAGGTGGTCACAAAGCACCGAGCTGATCTCCCTGTGCTATGTGGCTGCTTCCCACCAGCTATCGATTTCACATTTAGTAGTGTACACATGTCCATGTGACTCTCACTTCATCCCAGCTTACCCTTCCCCCTCGCCATGTCCTCAAGTCCATTCTCTAGTAGGTCTGCATCTTTATTCCCATCCTGCCCCTAGTTTCTTCATAACCTTTTTTTTTTTTTTTTAGATTCCATATATAAAGAATCTAATACCGTTTATATATGGAATTCCATATATATGGAATAAAATACCATTAGCATACAGTATTTGTTTTTCTCTTTCTGACTTACTTTACTCTGTATGACAGACTCTAGGTCCATCCACTTCACTACAAATAACTCAATTTCGTTTCTTTTTATGGCTGAGTAATATTCCATTGTATATATGTGCCACATCTTCTTTATCCATTCATCTGTAGATGGACACTTAGGTTGCTTCCATGTCCTGGCTATTGTAAACAGAGCTGCAATGAACATTGTGGTACATGACTCATTTTGAATTATGGTTTTCTCAGGGTATATACCCAGAAGTGGGATTGCTGGGTCATATGGTGGTTCTATTTTTAGTTTTTTAAGGAAACTCCATACTGTTCTCCATAGTGGCTGTATCAGTTTACATTCCCATATGTTGGTCTTCTTGATGGTATCCCACAGGGCTCTTAGGCCCTGTTCATTTTTTTCTTCTTTTTTTTTTTGTTATTCAAACTGGACAATCTCATTTGACCTATCTTCAGTTTCATTGATTCTTTCTTCTTCTTGGTTAAAAACTGATCTTGAGCTCCTCCAGTGAAGTTTTTATTTTAGTTATTGTACTGTCAACTTCAAAATTTCTATTTGGTCCTTTTTTTAGAATTTCTATCTCTTTATTGATATTCTCTATTTGATGAGATATCGTCCCCATACTTTCCTTTAGGTCTTCAGACATGCTTTCCTTTGGTTCTTTTAACATATTTAAAATAGCTAATTTTAAGTCTTTGTCTCATAAGGCCAAAGTTTAAAAGTTCTTAGGAACATTTTCTATTGACTGTTTTTTCTGCTGTGTATGGGCATACTTTCTTGTTTCTTTTCATTTCTCATAAATTTCTTTCATTGGAAACATTTTAAATAATGTGACAACTCTGAAAAAAAATATTTTCTTGCTTCTTCAGGGTTTGTTGTTGTTGTCATTTGTTAGCTTAAAGACTTTTCTGAACTAATTCAGTAAAGTCTGTATTCTTTGCTATAGTAGCCACTGATGTCTATGTTCAGTTAGCTTATTTGTCAGCTAATGGTTAGACAGAGGTTTCCTTAAATACCTAGAATCAGTAAGTTTCCCAGTTTTTGCCAAGGGGTTCTCTGTGTGTGTTGAGGCACCCCTTCAACACATCCAGGCAGTTGACATTTCTGCTGTAGTCTTCACATCTGCCTTGAGCAGTGCCTCAAGATTAGCTAGATGTGAGAGTTTAGGGCCGTCTCAGTTCTTTTCTGAGCATGTGTACAGCCTTAGTCATGTGCATAGCTGTATACATGCATGTGGCCTTCTAGATTTTTGGAACATGTTGGAGCTTTTCAAAGCCCCCTATAGATATCTAATTCCTGAAATTTTCCTTTTAAGCTTTCTGTTGAGCTTAGTGTTTGCCTCAATTATTTGCCCACTCCAGGCAGTTGCAATGTTAAACAATTGCCTATGATTGTTTTCAACCAGTACCCCTGGGGAAAGACTGTTTGCACTGCGTCAACTCTGAATCTGGTCAATAAAGACAGTCATGAGAGTAGCATCTTCCAGGGAATCACCAGATAGTTCAAATAATGACAGTTCTCTCAGAATGAGGCTTTAAAGGAATTTAACACTTTTATGCTTCATGAAGTGCCTGCCAGACTGCTGGTTTTCACAATACCAGGCCGTTGATTTTTAAGTCTACTGCAGAACTGAGGAGAGGAAAATGAGAATAAAGCAAGTTAAAATGCCATAAATCTCACTGATTTTTTACAGAGATTTGGCTATTTTTCTTGAACAAACACTCCATTAATTGCTGCAAGATTTTGGTTACTTTCTTGAGTTCTGAAATAGTTAATTCTGACAATGTTTCCAGTGTTCACATTGGTTTCATGGAAGAGAAGATTTTCAGTGATCCTGGCTCTGCCTTCCTTCTGGATATATGGTTTTTGACTCTTGATCAATTTATGATGTGCTGATTAAGGTCTGGAATTTTCCCTGGAGACCCCTAGGGTTAGTTTCTTTAGTGATGGTTTACAACTGGATTTACGTGTAAGACTAACCTGGCTTGATTATTTAAAGAGCCTCCCTAAGAGTTTCTCCTTTGAACTTTCTGTAAACAAGATTCCTTTCACAGAGCTTGGTGGTTCAAGCTGGTGACATAGCATGGCTCACTCATGCAAATAAGGGCCCTCGGGGAGCTTGCACTTGGGATGTCTCTCTGACTTCCAATGCTTGCCTGTATTCTCTTTCTCTTGCTGCACCATAATTTTCCTTTAAATAAAAGCTTAAATGAAAATACTCTGTGAAAGCTGGTGAATCCTTTCAAATAACCAAACTGGGGAAATCTTTGCAATGGTATGTACATAAACAATATAATAGCATGCAGCTGCAGAAAAGAATGTGAAAGATATCTGTGGACTGATATGGAAAGACATCCAGGATATATTGTTAAATGAAAGTGCAAGGTGCAGAATTGCATATTTAGTATACTATATTTTTAAGTAGGAAAGAAGAGACACACAAAGGTATATAATTGTATTTGCTTGATTTGCATAAGGAAATACTGAAAGAATACAAAATAACTATGAAAATTATTAACTGTGGAAGTAGTGGAAGCAAGATATAAATTTTCATATTGTCTCAGTTTTTGAAACTTATGAATATGTTACCCATTCAAAAAAATTAAAATTTCGGGCTTCCCTGGTGGCGCAGTAGTTGAGAGTCGGCCTGTCGATGCAGGGACACGGGTTCGTGTCCCGGTCCGGGAAGATCCCTCATGCCGCAGAGCGGCTGGGCCCGTGAGCCATGGCTGCTGAGCCTGCGCGTGCGGAGCCTGTGCTCCACAACGGGAGAGGCCACAACAGTGAGAGGCCTGCGTACTGCAAAAAAAAAAAAAAAAAAAAAAATTAAAATTTCAAAGTAAATGAAGAAAAAAGGAAAATAAAAATTAGGTCATGTGGCCCAAGGGGGATAGCAAAGTGTTACAGAGGTTTATAATAAATACCAAGAAAAAAAAAGGTGGAAAAATAATAGACATGCCAAAGAATAAGCATAAATAACAAAAGTAAATAGCAACACAAGATACCAAGGAGAAGTTTCCCCTGGGTAGCATATAAAAGGCTTGGATTATTGTTTAGCTTAGGATTTCTGAAGGGCAGCACTGATGACATTTTGGGTGGGGTACTTCTTTGTTGTAGGAGGCTGTCCTGTGCATTGTAGGACATCTAGCAATACCCTGGCCTCCACTCACTAGGTACCAGTAGCACCACTCCTGCAACATTGTGACAACAAAATGTCTCTAAACATTGCCAAATATCCAGAGAAGGGGGCACCAAAAGTGATTCTCCCCAGTTGAGCATCACTGCTTTAGCTGATCTGAAGAGTGAGCAACTCATTAAAACTTTTTTTTCTTTTTAATTTTCTAGAGACGTTTTCCCGGCAACTGATCTGTGTCCCAGAACTACTCTTTCACTGAGATGTCAAATATTTCATATAAGAGTATTTTCTAGCTCTTTAAAAATTATTAACATAAGCATGACTCAACCAGTATGTTATTTTGCAACTTCTTTTGAGTGACATTAATGATTTATCAGAAATATTTTCCCTTTAATAAGATATTTAAATTGTTCAACCATTTAATGTGGTTTTATCGCTTTGAAACTTTTTGTGTGGTAGCCAATCTCTATTTCTTTAATGATATTGGAGAAATGGAATTAAATAATCAGATCCACGTATACACTTTTCAGTAGAGTTTTTAATTTAAAATTGAAGGGAGGGACACCTCTAGTAGTTTTGTTACTGAGTCCTTTTCTTTTCCTTCCTTTTCTTTCCATTTCCTTTCTTCTCTTTCCTTTGTTTTTTAACCTTTCCTTGGAAGTCTGGAATCCATCAAAATCCTTCAAGAAATTGTCCAGGGAGTGGTAAGGCCAATAATTAATTAGCTCCATATCTGTGGTAATCCCCATCTGGCAATGACCTACACCCAGAGGGCCCTGCTACCTCAGTAGCTCACAATTCTGACAGTCTGACTGGTGGTAGGTCCTGTAGAGGGAAACGAAAAGAGCTTCTCCTCCCTCAGCTCTACCCAGAATCTTCTGAGAGTGATGCATGTGGTCATAATTATTTTAAAATATGATTGTTCCATTTCTGAAGAAAGCAAACCAAACCTGTAATCAAGAGACTGGTCCAGGGCTTCCCTGGTGGCGCAGTGGTTGAGAGTCTACCTGCCGATGCAGGGGACACGGGTTCGTGCCCCAGTCCGGGAGGATCCCACATGCCGCGGAGCGGTTGGGCCCATGAGCCATGGCCGCTGAGCCTGTGCGTCTGGAGCCTGTGCTCCGCAACGGGAGAGGCCACAACAGTGAGAGGCCCGCGTACCGCAAAAAAAAAAAAAAAAAGAGAGACTGGTCCACAGATTACAGCACAACCATCTGCATGAGCCTGGTGTTAAGTCTCCTTTCTCCTCCCTGTCTTGTTCCAGAAGTCTTTTTGTTAATGTGATTAATTTCAGTTCGAGGAACTGGGAAGATCACATCTCCCAGGAGAATCACTTTCGTTTACCCTGTCTCTGACCTCAGGTGGAAGGGTTTCCTCATTGGAATGGAGATAACAGTTCCAAGCAGAAAAGCGAAGACCATTTTATGGCTGCGACGGAAAAATTCTCTTCATTCTGAAAAAAACGGAAGGAGTCTAAAGACGGGATACCCTCAAATAAATCATCGACCAGCAGCAGGATCTTTAATCACCTCCCCTCCCTCTTCCCCAGCACCTCCTGAGTATTTGCAAAGCCATTCTCAATTCACTCGAGTGCATGCTTGCAGACTGGGAACTCGGCTCACAGGACGCGGAACTCTCCCAGAAGTATCCGATAAATAGCAAACAGATGCCGAGGATGCCAAAGACCTCGCCCGACTAGGGCACCGCCTGGGAGATGAGTTCCAGACAGCGGTTTCCTAGTGGAAAAGGCTGGCCACCGGACTGTATTATTCTCTGTGCTTGAAACCAGTAGGTTTCCAAAGGAGGGCATCCTTTTTTCCCGGGCAGGGGTGCGGAGAGCCAGACACTGCCCCAGGACTGGAAACCCCATCCCCGGCAGTTGCGGATCTAAGAGGCGGCTTCCCGCCGTGCCCCTTCCCAAGGTAAAGCGGCCCTCCACTCTCCATCACCTGGAGACGCAGACGCCACGCTCTCCGGTTTTTTGTCGTCCCGTCTTCCAGCTCCACTTCCCAAGCTCGGAAAAGGCTCCGGGACACCCCTGACCCTGTTTCCAGCCTCGCACTTGTTGCCTGGGCCGCGCGAGGCCCGAGCTTATGCAGGAGGCGAATTTAGGGCAAAAATTTGGCTCCGGAAGTTAGTTCAGACAGCGCGGCTGTCCCTAGCAGGTTCATTTCAAAGCATGTGCCCCAAAGTCCCGGTTCGTAAGCCCTCACCCCAGCCCCTAGCGCACGAATCCCTAGGTAGTGGCCGGCAAGCGTGCAGCCCGCAGCTCATCACTACAGTCAAGGAGTCGAGGGTGCTCTGTACCTGTCTCTTTTCCGACAACACCCGAAACCGCACCGGGTCACGCCCAACAGATTCCGTGAATCCAAATACCCACCCCCGTCGGAGGTGCCCAAATTCGAGTTTGGTCCTACCGTCCCCTCCCTGCGCCTACTCTGGAAGCTCCTCTGCGAGGTCTTTCCCTTCAGACCCAAAGGGGCGCGCGCTCAGTTGCTCCAGGTCCGCCTCTTCCCCAGGCCCTGGCGGGGGCGGGGGTGGGTAGGCAGGGACCTGGATCTGATTAGCTGGGAGGGGAAGCCGAGGTCCCAACAGCTCTCTCCTGTCTCCCAGGCTCCTCGAGGAGGAGGGAGGGACGGTACAAGAGAGGAGGGGCGGGGGTCCCATCACTGAGCACCCAGGCCGGGGGTCTGAGCCGCCGCCGCCGCCGCCGCCGCCGCCGCCGGGCTCTCACCTCACCCCCAGCCCCGGGCTGCGGCCATGGGACCCCCTTCCAGCTCCGGCTTCTACGTGAGCCGCGTGGTAGCCCTGCTGCTGGCCGGGCTGGCTGCCGTGCTCCTGCTGGCGCTGGCCGTACTCGCCGCCCTGTACGGCCACTGCGCGCGCGTCCCGCCGTCGGAGCTTCACGACCGCGGGGGCCCGCACGCCGCGTCCTCCCCGCCAGGCAGGCAGGAGCCGGCGCGGACCCCGAAGCCCGGCCCCACTCTGGAGACGGAGGTGGCGCCCACCCCGCGCAACTGGCGACCGCCGGGACCCTGGGACCAGCTGCGCCTGCCGCCCTGGCTCGTGCCGCTGCACTATGAGCTGGAGCTGTGGCCCCGTCTGAGGCCAGAAGAGCTCTCGGCGCCGGCGTTGCGCTTCACTGGCCGCGTGAACATCACCGTGCGCTGCGTCGCGGCCACGGCGCGGCTGCTGCTTCACAGCCTCTTCCTGGACTGTGAAAGCGCCGAGGTGCGGGGACCACTGTCCCCGGACGCCGGAGACGCCACCGTGGGCCGCGTGCTGGTGGACGAGGTGTGGTTCGCGTTGGACATGCAGTACATGGTGCTAGAGCTCGGCGAAGCCCTGCAGCCCGGGAGCCGCTATGAGCTGCAGCTCAGCTTCTCCGGCCCGGTGTACCAGGACACCAGGGAGGGACTCTTCCTCAATCTCTACACGGACCAGGGTGAGCGCAGGTAAGGGCAGGCCGGCCCTGGCCTCCTCGGCCCCCGCCCCGCATTCCCCGCGCGCAGACTGCGGGTTCAGGTGCTTAGGTGCGCGTCTCCTGCCCTTCGCAAAGAAACCCACCCCATCCTTCGCGACGTTTTCTTTTAGAGTCAGAGGGTGAGCGCCTCCTTCCTCCCTTTCCCTCTTCCTTTGGCCAGGTTTCAGCCCCATCCCTGCCCATCCAGTTCGTTTCTATCGTTGCCCCTTTTAAGGTCGCTGCTGCCCCAAAAGTTTATTTTCCTCTTCAGAGAACCCCTTTGTCCTCTAACCCAGAATTTACTTAGGGCAACGAGCAAACCCCTCGCTACTCAAAGTTTGGTCAAAAACTTTGAGTTGCTGGTCCGCGGTACCAACGTAACATCTGGGAGGTTGTTAGAAATGCAGACTCTTAAGCCCCACCCTCGACCAAGGGGATCCGAATATGCGTTTACCGGAGCTCCTCGGGTGATTCACCCGCGTTAGAGTTGGAGAAGCACGGGGGTAGAGCACCGTTGCCGCTCTGCGGTTTCTCCCCAGCGCCTCTCTGCGCTTTTCGTGTTCTCTTTTGCCTGGGCGCTCCGTAAGTGCTGCTCTTGCAACAAATAGACCTACGTCGCGGCTGTTAGTTTCCATAGTTTTTTCTTTTTGCTAAGGTTCTCCAAAACTTCAGAATCCCCTTTCATTCCTGCCCTCCCACCCCCTGCCCGGGCCCCGCGTGTCGTTTTGCGGGTGAGCAGCGGCATCCCCTCCCCTCCCCGCTCTTTGACCGGCTATGTGCCAGAGTTTCGGGATTCAAAAAAAAAAAAAAGTAAAAGCGATGACAAGGGACCTCCGCTCTGAGTCTGCAGGCTCACATAGTGTACATGTGTTCTCTTTACACTCGTTTGCGATAGTGTCTCCCACACGGAATGTTTCCAGCCCAAGAATTGCCTCTTTCCACGCTCTGGGACCACATTACTGACCCCCGGCGAGCGCTAGGGAAATGGTCTTTTTTTTTTCTTTTTTCAAACTGGTGAGCTCCTGCTTCGCTCATGCAGTGGTGGAGCCTTTGCGGTTTACACAACTGCATGTACTTTGCCCTTTATTATTAGAGAAAATGTTCTCAGATGTTCTCTGAGGGAAAGAAACCCACTAAATTACCCCCTAACTCTTCTCCTGCACTATTTTCAAAACTTCAGGGGTTTAAAATAAGTTTAATAAGCTGGCCTAAGTGGAAGCGTAATCTGTAACTTTTGTTTTTAAGGACAGTATGCTTGATTTTTCTCTCAAAAATGCATCAATACCTGAGAAACAGTTTTGAAAAGTTTCTCATGAGTATAATGTGTTACTGGACTTATGGGCTGTGGAAACCTTTTGAAATAACTGTGTATTGTTAAGGTGCAGGATTTTTCAGAGGGGGAGAAAAGGATGCTTTTTTGCACAGCTACCTGACAGTGTTTTCTGCTGTCAGTTAGCAAATCTTCATCTCTTCACCATCTCTTCCTTCTTCCTGTCTTAATGGGTCTTTGGCCTGGACAAACTGCCCTAGCAAACACGGGAAATGAAAGTCCCTTTCCATTTTTCTATTGTGCTGCCAACTCTAGTAGTAACTAGAAACCATATTTTGAGAGCTTTCAAATTCAAATAAGCAGAAAATTTAATAAAGTCCTACAGATGTTCATAGACCTAGGTGGAGCCCCAGAACTGTGGCATCTTGAGAGGAGCTGTCGCCTGGAAGTTGTTCTTCTGAGTCTCTGCTTCTGAAACCAGGAAGAAGAGAAACCTGCAGCTGAGCTTGAAGCCAAGGTCACAAAGAACCTGAACAAAATGATGACTTGTGATGAGGCAGATTTTGGAAGCCCAGCAGGCTTGAGTTTGAGCTGTGTCACTTGAGCCAGTCTCTTCACCTCTCTGAGTTTGTTACCTCATTCATGGAATAGACGTAATAAGTGTCAACCTTTAGAATGTTGTGAGAATTAAGTGGGAAGGGGGGCACCGTGACTGGCATATAATCTGTGCGGTGATGGCTACTATCATTAGCTTGGGGTAAAATTATCCTGTTATCTAAACGTGGAAGCTGCCACATTCCTGGTAGATACGATTCTAAGAAGATTTCTATATGCAGAGAAATTGCCCAATGTTTTCACATTTTTCTTGGGGTGTCTGTAATTTCCAGCTGCAGTGGTTGGAACACGTTTACTTCTGTTCTTTGATGGTCTCTAATCACAGTCCAGACAGGCTAATGTTTTTAAATAATTTTACTCAACTCTAACGGAAGAGAGAAAGAAGGTCAATCCAGAAAATACAAAGAGCATCACTATTTGACACTTCTAAGGTTTAGGTTACGATTTGCTAGCTTCAGAGGTTGCGGGGGATGCTTTCTACCTGTGCTCAGCCTTTCTCTACCTGACAGGTGACTTCACATTTCTGCCATATAGGAGCCATCTACTGGATACCTTGGACATGTGCATCTTCCATGTGTGGAAAGTTGAGAGCAAGATCCAAATGTTAATGTCCCTCTAAGCAGTATTTCCCAAACTTCATTCACTGGCATATGACTATTTTCAGATTTTGCCATATTCAATATCTGTGGCCATATTATTTGCTAAAAAAGTTACTTGATTTAAACAAAAATGTTAAGTAGCTTTATTGAAAAGCAACTCTATACCATTATTATAGACGGAAAACCATTTGAAATTTATAGAAAGGAATGGCACAGACTAATACAACAAAAACAAAACATTGTTAATAAGTTCTAGCTATCATTATTGTCTGCTGAAAGATCTGAAGGCTTTGAATCTGAAGGCTGCTCTCTCTTTCTTAAAAAAGGGAAATTAGAATTAGATGTTCAAGATAAATAACACCAAAGCAATGCTTTCTCTTGACCTAATCAGAATGATTCATAAAACTGAAAGGACTGACTTTATCATGTGTGAGTCTGATCTATGTAATAGTCTGTCTGAGGGCTACCAAAAATCCCTCTCCATCTATACTTTGGAAAATCCTGCATTAGAGTAGTGGTTCACACTTTAATGTGCATCAGAAACACTAAAGGAGCTTATTAAACATGTAGATTCCAGGGGCACACCCTCAGAAATTCCAGATCAGTACACCGATATTCATAGCAACACTATTCACAATAGCTACAAGGTGGAAGCAACCCAAATGTCCACTGATGGATGAAGGGAAGACACAAAATGTGGTCTATACATACAATGGAATATTATTCAGCCTTAAAAAGGAAGGAAATTCTGACATATGCTACTACACAGATGAATCTCGGGGACATTATATAAGGGATCTAAAGTAGTCAAATTTATAGGGACATAAAGCAGAATTGTGGTTGCTAGGGGCTGGGGGAGTGAAGAGTTTTTTTGCTGTATTGGGTCTTTATTGCTGTGTGCGGGCTTTAGTTGCGGCGAGCAGGGGCAACTCTTCGTTGCAGTGTGTGGCCTTCTCATTGTGCTGGCTTCTCTTGTTGTGGAACATGGGCTCTAGGCGCACAGGCTTCAGTAGTTGTGACACATGGGCTCAGTAGTTGTGGCTCGCAGGCTCTAGAGTGCAGGCTCAGTAGTTGTGGCACACAGACTTAGTTGCTCCGTGGCATGTGGGATCCTCCCGGACCAGGGATCGAACCCATATCCCCTGCATTGGCAGGTGGATTCTCAACCACTGCGCCACCAGGGAAGTCCCGAGTGGGGAGTTTTTGTTTAATGAGTACAGAGTTTTAGTTTTGCAAGATAAAAAGAGTTCTGGAGACTGGTTGTACAACAATGTGAATGTACTTAACATCACTCAACGTTATACTTAAAAATGGTTAAGATGATGAATTTTATGTTTTGTGTATTGGGTTGGTCAAAATTTTCGTTCATGTTTTTCCATAAGATGTTATGGAAAAACCCAAAGGAACTCTTTGGCCAACCCAATATTTTCCACAATTTAAAAAATTTTAAAAGCAAAAACTTTCCAGAGCAGTGAATTTTGAGTGGGGTTTGGAAATTTACATATTTTAACAATTGCTGCGATAAACATCTTTTCATGCTTATTTGCCATCTGTATGTATATCACTTCAATGAAATGTCTCTTCATGTCTTTTTTCCATTTTCTAATTGAATTGTTTTTTTATTTTATATTTATTTATTTGGCTGCATTGGGTCTTCATTGCTGTGAGCAGTCTTTCTCTAGTTGCGGCGAGTGGGGACTACTCTTCGTTGAGGTGCCTCAGGCTTCTCGTTGCGGTGGCTTCTCTTGCAGAGCATGCATGGGCTCTAGGCATGCAAGCTTCAGTAGCTGTGGCATGTGGGCTTCAGTAGTTGTGGCTTGCGGGCTCTAGAGCGCAGGCTCAGTAGTTGTGGCGCACGGGCTTAGTTGCTCTGCGGCATGTGGGATCTTCCCAGACCAGGACTCAAACCGGTGTCCCCTGCATTGGCAGGCAGATTCTTAACCACTCTGCCACCAGGGAAGCCCGCTGAATGGTTTTTTTACAGTGGCGTCCTGGGATTTTTTTTTAATATAATCTACATCTGAGTCCATTGTGAAATATGTGGCTTACAAATATCATTCTGCCTGTCTGTAACTTGTCTTTTAATCTTCTTAATCAGGTTTTCAGAGAGCAAAAGTTTTAATATTAAAGAAGTCCAATTTATTGGTATTTGTTATAGAACATACCTTTGGTGTAATGTCTAAGAATTCTTTTTTTAAAGACTTTGTTGGGGTTTTTTTGGAGGCGTTTTAGGTTTACAACAAAATTTAGGGGGAAGTAGAGAGATTCCTCATATATCCCCTGCCTCCACACATGCATAGCCTCCCCCATTATCAATATCACTCACTAGAATGGCACTTTTTTTTAACTAAGGATGAATCTGTATCGGCACATCATAATCACCCCAAATTCATAGTTTACCTTAGGGTTTACTTTTGGTGGTGTACGTTCTATCTGTTTGGACAAATATATACTGACTTATAGCCATCATTATAATACCATACAGAGTATTTTCACTGCTCTAAAAATCCTTTGCTATCTGCCTATTCATCTTCCCACCCACCCACTCTGCCCAGCAACCACTGATCTTTTTATCGTCTGCATAGTTTTGCCTTTTCCATATGTCGTATAGTTGGAATCATACAGTATATCACCTTTTCAGCGTGGCTTCTTTCACTTAGCAATATGCATTTAAGGTTCCTCCATGTCTTTTTATGTTGCAATAGCTCATTTCTTTTTAGTGCTGAATAATATTCTATTGTCTGGATGTACCACAGTTTATTTATCTAGTCACCTACAGAAGGACATCTTTTCTGCTTCCAAGTTTTGACAATTATGAAAAAAGCTGTTATAAACTCTGTGCACAGGTTTTTGTGTAGACATCCATTTTCAACTACTTTAGGTAAATACCAAGAAACATAATTGCTGGATCATATGGTAAGCTTATGTTTAGTTTTGTAAGATACTGCCAAACTGTCTTCCAGAGTGGATATACCATTTTGTATTCCCATCAGGAATGAATGAGGGTTCCTTTTGCTCCATATTCTTGTCAGCATTTGATGTTGTCAGTGTTCTGGATTTTGGCCTATATTCTAATAAGTATCTCATTGTTTTAATTTGCATTTCCCTGATGACATATGATGTGAAGTATCCTCTCATATGCTTTTCTGTATAATTTCTTTGGTGAGGTATCTGCTGAAGTCTTTGGTCCATTTTTTAATTGAGTTGTTTGTCTTCTTTTTTTAAATTTTATTTTATTCAAGTGTAGTTGATTTACAATGTTATTAATTTCTGCTGTACAGCAAAGTGATTCAGTTAACATACATAGAATGGAGTTGTTTGTTTTAAGATTTATTATGTATTTATTTGATTTATTTTTGGCTGCATCAGGTCTTAGTTGCAGCATGTGGGTTCTTTGTTGAGGTGCATGGGCTTCTCTCTAGTTGTGGCATGAGGGTTTTCTCTTCTCTAGTTGTGGCGCACAGGCTCCAGGGTGCATGGGCTCTGTAGTTTGTGGCACACAGGCTCTAGCTGAGGCACGCTCAGTAGTTGTGGCATGCAGGCTTAGTTGCCCCTCGGCATGTGGGATATTAGTTCCCTGACCAGGGATTGAACCCACGTCCCCTGCATTGTGAGGCGGATTCTTTACCGCTGGACCACCAGGGAAGTCCGTGTTTATTTTCTTATTGTTGAATTTTAAGAGTTCTTTGTATATTTTGGATAACAGTCTTTTATCAGATGTGTCTTTTGCAAATATATTCTGCCAGTCTATGGCTTGTCCTCTTATTCTCTTTATATTGTCTTCGACAGAGCAGAATTTTTTAATTTTAGTGAAATCCAGCTTATCAATTATTTCTTTTATTGATCATGTCTTTGGTGTATTATCTTAAAAGACATCACCATACCCAAGATCATTTAGGTTTTCTCCTATGTTATCTTCTAGGAGTTTTATAATTTTACATTTTACATTTAGATCTATGATCCATTATGAGTTAATTTTTATGAAGGGTATAAGGTCTGGGTCTAGATTCAGGTTTTTTTTGCATGTGGGTGTCCAGTAAGAGATTTTCTTTACTCCATGGTATTGCCTTTGCTTCTTTGTCAAAGATTAGTTGACTATGTTTTTATGGGTCTATTTCTTGGCTCTCTATTTTATTCCCTTGATCTGTCTATTCTTTTGCCAATACCACACTGTCTTGATTATTTTAGCTTTATAGTAAGTCTTGAAGTCAGGTAGTGTAAATCTTCCAGCTTTGTTCTTCTCCTTCGATACTGTGTTAGGTATTCTGGTTTTTTTGCCTCTCACTATAAACCTTAGAATCATTTTGTCCAAATCCATAAACTTAACTTGCTAGGATTTTAAATGAGATTGCACTGAATCAATGGATCAAGTTGGGAAGAACTGATACGCTGATAATATTGAGTCTTCAGATCCATGAATATGGAATAACTCTCCATTTATTTAGTTCTTTTTAAAATTTCATTCATCAGAGTTTTCTATTTTTCCTTATCTAAATCTTGTACATATTTTGTTAGATTTATACCTAAGTATTTCATTTTTAGGGACACTAATGTAAATGGCATTATGTTTTTAATTTCAAACCCATTTGTTCACTGTTGGTATATACGAAATAAATTGACTTTTGTATATTAACCTTATATCCTGCAAATTTGCTATAATTGCTTATTAGTTCCAGGAGGTTTTTGTCAATTCTTTTGGATTTTGTAGAAAACACAGATGATCATCTTATCTGTGAATAAGAGTGTTTTATTTCTTCCTTCCCAATGAATATATCTTTTATTTCCTTTTCTTGACTTACTGCATTTGGAAGGACTTCCAGTACAATGTTGAAAAGGAGTGGCAAGAGGGGACATCCTTGCCTTGTCCCTGATCTTAGTGGAAAGCTTCAAATTCTCACCATTTAGTATGATGTTAGCTGTAGATTTTCTTGTAGATGGCCTTTATTAAGATTAGGCAGTCCCCCTCTATTCTTACTTTACTGAGAATTTTAATTGTAAATGGGTGCTGGATCTTGGCAAATGCTTTCTTTGCATCTATTAATGGGTGACCATGTGATTTTTCTTATCTAGTCTGTTGATGTGATGGATAACATTAATTGATTTTTGAATGTTGAACTAGTCTTGCATACCTGGGATAAATTCCACTTGGTCGGGATATGTAATTCTTTTTATGCATTGTTGGATTTGATTTGCTAATATTTTGTTGAGGATTTTTGCGTCTCTGTTCAGGAGAGCTATTGGCCTGTAGTTTTCTTTTCTTATAATGTTTTGTTCTGGTTTTGGTGTTAGGGTAATGCTGGCCTCATAGAATGAGTTAGGAAGTATTCCCTTTGCTTCTATCCTGTGAACGTGATTGTAGAGAATTGGTATTCCTTAAATGTTTGGTAGAATTTACCAGTGAACCCCTCTGGGCCTGGTGATTTCTGTTTTGAAAGGTTATTAATTATTGATTCAATTTCTTTAATAGATATAGGCTTTTTCAGATTGTTCCTTCTTGTGTGAGTTCTGGCAGATTGTATCTTTCAAGGATTGGTCCTTTTCATTTAAAGTATCAAATTTGTGGGCATAAATTAGTTCATAGTATTCCTTATTATCTTTTGAATGTCCATGGTATCTGTGGTGATGTCCCCTCTTTCATTTCTGATATTGGTATTGATATAATGGATTAATATATATCATATCTGTTACTCTTTTCTATTTTTTTGCCCTCGCTCTTTTTCCCATTTTTGTCTTCCACTCTTTTTTTGCCTTTCTTTACTATGTTGAATTTTCCAGGCCATGAACACAGAATATCTGTTCATTTATTTAAATCTTTGATCTATTTCACCAGCATTTTAGCATTTTTAACATACAAATCCTATACCTGTTTTATTAGATTTATGCCTAAGTATTTAATTTTATTTGAGCAATTGTAAATGGTATTGTATTTTTAATTTTAGTTTTTATGTATCTGTTTCTACTACAAAGAAATAGTGAGTTTTGTGTGCTTATCTTGTGTCCTAGGACTTGGTGATCTCACTTGCAAGATCTAGGAGTTTTTGTTTTGTTTTTATAGATTCCTTGGGATTTTCTATGTAGATCATCATGTTATCTGCATACAGAAGACAGTTTTATTTCTACTATTCCAATCCATTTGCCATTTCTTTTCTTACCTTACTTTGCTGGCTGAAATTTCCAGCACTATGTTGACCAAGAGTGGTAAGTGTGGACATTCTTTTTCCCTAATGTTAGGGAGAAAGTTTTTAGCCTTTCACTGTTCAGTATGATTTTAGGTGGAGGGTTTTTTGTATATGTTCCTTATCAAGTTGAGGAAGTTTCCCTCTATTCACAGTATTTCTGAGTTGCTTTTTTTTTCTTTTTAATCACAAATAGGTGTTGGATCTTGTCAAACACTGACATTACCTGTTACTGGATAGAACATAATGGAAAATGGAGGATACAACAAAATTACCAAAAGAGTGCCTGAAGAAGATCTCAGAGCAAGATCCTTGTTCTTCCCTTTATGGTTAGCATGGTCTGCAACCAGGGTGGCTTCTAATTCATAGAGTAGAAATGGCTTAGGCCAATGGGCCCTGGATTGTGTATGTTTTCCTTGTGATCTATTTGAGGTCAAAGAGGATCTAGAATTTTGCACATGGGATAAGAACATTGACTAGGGAGCTAAAGAGGGGCCACCATGCCAGGGATCAAAGTAAATGTGTTGCAGTGAATGCTGTGGAGTGGTTGTGCAAGGTGTGGTCCAGAGGGAGTTGCAGCCAGACTCAGAGGACTGGCCATGTGAGCAAGAGCCCAGATGAGTGCCATGTTATCAGTGGCAACTGCTGAGCCTTGACTGTTGTGAAGGAATGGTTTACAAGTCATACCAGTCAAGAGAATGCAGTCACATCAATATGGCAAATCCAAGATGTCCTCTCCTGTCAAGAGGTCTCCTCCTTCTCTGCCCTTCCCCAGTCTGGCATCTGGGTGTAGGAGAAAGCTTCTTAGTTCTCATGCCCTTATGAAATAAAAGAGACCTGAAAGGGAATTTGGATTTTAAATGACTATCCCCCCAAACAAGACTGCTTTAAAATCAGTAACGATGAGTAACCTGTAATTGGCAAGCTTGCGTTCTTTTCCTCTACCATCAGTGAGAATATGGGTTCCAGAGTATGAAGTTATAGGACAGATTGCTTTACACATCTGAGTTCTGGTAAGTAAATTTTGACAATTAATTCTGCATGTAAAATAAATGTTTCCTCCAACACTAATGACTAGAGCTTATAACATTCCAATTCATCCAAGCTTTCCAAACAATTATTACCAAGGACTCCATAAACCAGTGTACTCCAAAACTATATTTTGTATCAGTTACTTCTGACCTTTGGAAACCATTGCAGAGAATACTTATGCTAAAGGCCAGTTTCTCAGTTCATCAAGGTCTGATTAGTCACCTGATAAAAGAGGTACTAGGAAAAGTGAAATAAAAAACATCTTGTGTTCTTTCCTTTCCTGATAAGTACAAGTCGCTCAGATGGCCCTAGACTGTACAGAATGGCTAATAGGTTGTCTTTGGCCATTTTAAAGATGTAAGGAGACCTTTTCTGAAATATCTTCCTGAGGGTAAAATTGGTTACAGCACTACTGAGAATATTAGGGGACCATGTTCCACTAGTACATCTTGCAAGATGAACTTGGCCTTCCCTGAGACCGTTGTTCATAATCACTAACCCCAATTAATAAATACACACCTTTGGGGTCTCTTTCATTAGGGTGATATTATACCGTTACTAGCTATGAGAATTTTTAAATATGTACCTCTTCATTTACTGTGTGCAAGATATATGTACGGTATAAGATGGATGTGAGAAGTATGGGATCTAACTCCATAAAAACAACTTAAAAACATGACAGTAATATCACTGTTTGCAGATGACATGATACTATACATAGAGAATTCTAAAGATGCTGCCAGAAAACTACAAGAGCTAATCAATAAATTTGATAAAGTAGCAGGATACAAAATTAACGCACAGAAATCTCTTGCATTCCTATACACTAACGACGAAAAATCTGAAAGAGAAATTAAGGAAACACTCCCATTTACCATTGCAACAAAAAGAATAAAATACCTAGGAATAAACCTACCTAAGGAGACAAAAGACCTGTATGTAGAAAACTATAAGACACTGATGAAAGAAATTGAAGATGATACAAACAGATGGAGAGATATACCGTGTTCTTGGATTGGAAGAATCAAGATTGTGAAAATGGCTATACTACCTAAAGCAATCTACAGATCCAAAGCAATCCCTATCAAACTAGCAATGGCATTTTTCACAGAACTGGAACAAAAAATTTCACAATTTGTATGGAAACACAACAGACCCCAAATAGCCAAAGCAATCTTGAGAACAAAAAACGGAGCTGGAGTAATCAGGCTCCCTGACTTCAGACTATACTACAAAGCTACAGTCATCAAGATGGTATGGTACTGGCACAAAAACAGAAATATAGATCAATGAAACAGGATAGAAAGCCCAGAGATAAACCCACGCACATATGGTCACCTTATCTTTGATAAAGGAGGCAAGAATATACAATGGAGAAAAGACAGCCTCTTCAATAAGTGGTGCTGGGAAAACTAGACAGCTACATGTAAAACAATGAAATTAGAACACTTCCTAAAACCACACACAAAAATAAACTCAAAATGGATTAAAGACCTAATTGTAAGGCCAGACACTATAAAACTCTTACAGGAAAACATAGGCAGAACACTCTGTGACATAAATCACAGCAAGATCCTTATTGACCCACCTCCTAGAGAAATGGAAATAAAAACATAAATAAACAAATGGGACCTAATGAAACTTCAAAGCTTTTGCACAGCAAAGGAAACCACAAGCAAGATGAAAAGACGGCCCTCAGAATGTGAGAAAACATTTGCAAACAAAGTAACTGACAAAGGATTAATCTCCAAAATATACAAGCTGCTCATGCAGCTCAATATCAAAAAAACAAACAACCCAATCCAAAAATGGGCAGAAGACATAAATAGACATTTCTCCAAAGAATACACAGATTGCCAACAAACACATGAAAGAATGCTCAACATCACTAATCATTAGAGAAATGGAAATCAAAACTACAATGAGGTATCACCTCACACCAGTCAGAATGTCCATCATCAAAAAATCTACAAACAATAAATGCTCGAGAGGGTGTGGAGAAAAGGGAACCCTCTTGCACTGTTGGTGGGAATATAAATTGATACAGCCACTATGGAGAACAGTATGGAGGTTCCTTAAAAAACTGCAAATAGAACTACCATATGACTCAGCAATCCCACTACATATCCCCTGAGAAAACCGTAGTTCAAAAAGAGACATGTACCACAATGTTCATTGCAGCACTATTTACAATAGCCAGGACATGGAAGCAACCTAAGTGTCCATCGACAGATGAATGGATAAAGAATATGTGGCACATATATACAATGGAATATTACTCAGCCATAAGAAGAAACAAAACTGAGTTATTTGTAGTGAGGTGGATGGACCTAGAGTCTGTCATACAGAGTGAAATAAGTCAGAAAGAGAAAAACAAATACCGTATGCTAACAAGTATATATGGAATCTTAAAAAGTAAAATCGTTCTGATGAGCATAGGGGCAGGACAGGAATAAAGACGCAGATGTAGAGAATGGACTTGAGGACCTGGGGAGGGGGGAAGTGTAAGCTGGGACGAAGTGAGAGAGTAGCATTAACATATATACACTACGAAATGTAAAATAGATAGCTAGTGGGAAGCAGCAGCATAGCACAGCGTGATCAGCTGTGCTTTGTGACCACCTAGAAGGGTGGGAGAGGGAGGGTGGGAGGGAGATGCAAGAGGGAGGGGATATGGGGATATATGTATACATATAGCTGATTCATTTTGTTATATAGCAGAAAGTAACACACCATTGTAAATCAATTATACTCCAGTAAAGTTGTTAAAAAAAAAAATGACAGTACTAGAGGCACCTCTTTTTCTTATTGGCATAAGTCGATTGAGAGGGTTTAGACTGTGTTAAAAAAACAAAATTCAACTGAGTACATGTATTCAGTGATGCATAAATCAGGCAGCATCCCATCTAGCAAATAGAAAGGTGCTCCCAGGAGCTGTACAAAATGAAAGACTTTTATAGGCAGAAGGGGGCAGGACAAGGAAGTCATACTAGCAAAGACTGATTGTTCAGGGCAAGGTCACCTTTCTTTAGGGGTGACTGTGGTCTATCAGACATATAACCTCACTAGTGCTGACTAGGTAATTCCAGGTTGAGTTGTTTAAGATTCCATTCCTGGGAGAAGGGGAAACTGTAATTAAGTATCAAGTCTCAGTTTGGTGATGTGGGGCATAGTACCAATGACTCCATTTTGGGCCTGTTGTCTTGTTTTTAACAAATGAGATCTTTTAAGTTCACTGTGAAGAAAACGTCTTCCCTTTGTTTGAAAAGTCTGAAGGTCAAATCTACATTAGAAATGGCAACCCTTGCTTAACCTTCTCATAGCACTTTTGAGAGAATGTGCCCTACACAGGCCATGCTCTGTACCAGTGACCTTCTCTCCATATTCCTGTTCCAGCTTTCTTATGATTACTATTTACATGATGTATCTTTTCTTAACTTTTACTTTTAATCTATATGTGTCTTGATAATAAAAGTGAATTTCTTATTGAAACATAGTGTTAGGTCTTACAGTCTGACAATCTCTGCCCTTTAGTTGGGGTGTTTAGACTATTTACATTTGATGTAGTTATTGAGTTGATTGGATTCAAATCTACCATCTTGCTATTTGCTCTCTATTGTCTAAACTGTTTTTTATTTTATTTTTCTCTTCTTTTGGATTGAGTAGTTTTTAATATTCCATTTAATATTAACTTGGCTAATTAGCTATGTCTTTTTGTGTGTGGTGAGGTGAGAAGGAGAGCAGGAGGATTGCTCTAAGGTTTACAATATGTGTCCCAACTTATCACAGACTACATTCAAATGGAACTATACCCACTTTACATATAATATATAAATCTTAGAAGAACATGTTTCTGTTTTCCCCCTCCTATCCTTTGTGCTACAGCTGCTACACATCTTACTTTTACATAGGTTATTAACCCTACCATATACTGTTATTGTTCTTCCTTTAAACAATTAATTACTTTAAGATAAATTTTTACAAGAGAAAAAATTTTTATTTACTTACATATATACCATCTCCAGGGCGCTTCATTCCTTTGTGTACATCTAAGTTTCCATGTTATATTATTTTCTTTCACCTGAAAGACTTTAACATTTCTTCAAGTTCAGGTCTACTGGTGATAAATTCTCAGTTTTTGTCTGTCTGAAAATTTTTATTTTTCCTTCATTTTTGAAAGATATTTTTGCTCAGTATAGAATTCTAGATTGGTGGGGTTTTGTTTTTAATTTCAGCAGTTTAAGGATGTTATTTCATTGACTTATGGCTTGAATAATTTCTGAAGAGAAGTCTAGGGATTTTAATTTTTGTTCCTCTGTATGAGATTTGCTCTTCTGTGATAATCATATGATTTTTCTTTTTTAATTTGTTACTATGGCAAATTATACTGATTGACTTTCTAATATTAAACTAAGTTTGCATTGCCATGATAAATTCCACTTGGTCTTGATGTATTATCCTTTTATATTTTGTTGCATTCAACTCACTAAAGTTTTGTTTATAATTTTTGCATCTATGTTCATGAGACATATAGACTTGTGGCTTTTTGTTTTGTTTTGCTTTTTATCTTGCAATGTCTTTGTCTGGTTTTAGTATCAGAGTAACACTGGCTTCAAATAATAAATTTGGAGGTATTCCTTCTTTAATTTTCTGGAAATATTTATGTAGAATTAGTATTATTTCTTCCTTAAATGCTTGGTTGAGTTTCACCAATGAAGCCACCTGGGCTTGGAGCTTCTTTGTGAGATGGTTTTTAACTACAAAATAAGCTTCCTTAATAGATATAGGACTATTCAGGTTATCTATCTCTTTATGAGTGAGCTTTGGTAGTTTAAGTCTTTCAAGGAATTTGTCCATCTAATCAAAGTTGCCAAATTTATAAGTATAAAGTTGTTCAAAATATTCCTTTCCTCTTGTTATTTTAATATCTGTAGAATCTGTAGTGATGTCACCTGTTTCTTTTCTGATATTGGTCATTTGTGTCTTCTCTCTTTGGGGAGCTGGAGCCCTGGTTCTGTTACCACTCCTGTCCCTTACTAGTTGTCTAACCAGTTGCATAAACTCCCAGGGCTTCAGCTTTTACATCTGTAAATTAAGAGAGTGGAGCTCTGTAAAGTCTCTTCCACTTCTGATAGTCGATAACTTTGACCTGTCTGTCTAGAGATTTATCTACTTTTTTAATCTTCTTGTAGAACCAGTTTTTTATTTCATACATTTCCTCTATTTTTCTGTTTTTTATTTCAATACTTCATGCATTAATCTTTATTATTTCCTTTTTTTGCTTTGGGCTTCATTTCCTTTTCTTATTCTGTTTTCTTAAAGTGGGTGCAAGGTCATTGATTTAAGATCTTCTTTCTCCTCCAATATAGGCATTTAATGCTATAAATTTTCCACTAACTACTGCTTTAGTGACATGCCACAGATGATGTTATGTTGCTTTTTCATTTTCATTCAGTTGAAAATACTTTCTAATTTCCCTTTTGATTTCTTCTTTGACTCATGGGTTACTTAGAACTGTTCTATTTTGTTTCCAAATATTTGTGCATTTTCTCATTTTTTTAATTGAACCCCTGATATTTTAAATTTTATGTTGCTGAATGCTGCATTTTGTTATATTGCTTTAACGAATGATGGCCTTTTTTTGAATAGGCACATAAATTTATGTGATCCTTTGGTGATCCTTTTGATCCTTGTTTGATCTCTTGAGTCTTGTGTTTAAGCACTTTTAGAGTGGATCTAAAGTCGCCTTTACTCTAGGGCTACTTTAGTTCACTACGCAGGCATTACCCTTCTGGTCTCTGTTGAAAAATCCAAATATTCTGGAGATGTCTATACTCTGGTTTGTGGGAGCTTGAACAACTCCTAGCACTATGTGAACTCTGGGAATTGTTCAGCTTTCCCCTCCCTGGTAGCTGTTCTTTCCCTGACAGATTTTCTTTGCTTGACCTTCTGAAGTGCAGATTACTATTTGACCAAAGACTCGAGGGGGATTCTATGCAGATTTCTGGGTGTCTTTCTCTGCATACCTACTCCTCCTTTATAGTCTACCCTGCAAATTCTAGCTATCTAGGTCTCCGTGAGCATCCATCTCTGCCTCCTCAACTTAGTGGGACAACTGAACTCTGTTTCAGTTCTCCTTCCCTGTGCTGCAGTTTAGAAATCACTTCCAGATAGAAAGACAAGGTGATTGTAGACTTCAACTTCTTTGTTTCTCTTCTCTTGGGAATCACATTCCTGTGCGTCCTGTTATCCAATGTCTGAAATCAGTTGTTTCATATATTTCATCAGGTTTTTTAGTTGTTTTCAGCAGAAGGCTAATTCTAGCCTTTGCTGCTTCCTTATGCTGGAAATAGAAGTCTTATCATCTCTCGGTAATGCTATTAATTATGAAGTTAATCCTCAGTCATCTTCATGATATCTTACTCTAATTTTAGTATTTGTGACATTATATACTTCAAGCAGGCAGTGCATGGAAAAGACCCTGGGCTTGGGAGCTGGAGCCCTGGTTCTGGTACCATCCCTACCGCTTACTAGTTATCAAATCAGTTGCATAAATTTCCCCATCTGTAAACTAAGATGGTGGAACTCTCCAAGGTCTCTTCCAATTTTGAAATTCAATGAAAGAGAGAATGTATGAGAGAGCAGACAACAGAAACAAGAAGAACTACAATCCTGCAGAATGTGGAATGAAAACCACATTCACAGAAAGATAGACAAAATGAAAAGGCAGAGGGCTATGTACCAGATGAAGAAACAAGATAAGACCACAGGGGCTTCCCTGGTGGTGCAATGGTTGAGAGTCCACCTGCCAATGCAGGGGACACGGGTTCATGCCCCGGTATGGGAGGATCCCACATGCCACGGAGCAGCTAGACCCGTGAGCCATGGCCGCTGAGCCTGTGCGTCTGGAGACTGTGCTCCACAATGGGAGAGGACACAACAGTGAGAGGCCCGCGTACTGCAAAAAAAAAAAAAAGATAAGACCCCAGAAAAACAATTAAATGAAGTGGAGATAAGCAACCTTCCAGAAAAAGAATTCAGAGTAATGATAGTGAAGATGATCCAGGACCTTGGAAAAAGAATAGAGGCAAAGATCTAGAAGTTGCAAGAAATGTTTAACAAAGACCTAGAAGAATTAAAGAACAAACACCTAGAGAATTAAAGAACAAACAAACAGAGATGAACAATACAATAACTGAAATGAAAAATGCACTAGAAGGAATCAAAAGCAGAATAACTGAGGCAGAAGAACAGATAAGTGACCTGGAAGACAGAATGGTGGAATTCACTGCTGTGGAACAGAATAATGAAAAAAGAATGAAAAGAAATGAAGACAGCATAAGAGACCTCTGGGACAATATTAAACATAACAACATTCACATTATAGGGGTCCCAGAAGGAGAAGAGAGAGAGAAAAGACGCAAGAAAATATTTGAAGAGATTATAGTTGAAAACTTCCCTAACATGGGAAAGGAAACAGCCACCCAAGTCTAGGAAAGGCAGAGAGTCCCAGGCAGGATAAACCCAAGGAGAAACACACTGAGACACATAGTAATCAAATTGACAAAAATTAAAGACAAAGAAAAATTATTAAAAGCAAAAGGGAAAAATAATGACAAATAACATACAAGGGAACTCCCATAAGGTTAACAGCTGATTTATCAGCAAAAACTTTACAAGCCAGATGGGACTGGCATGGTACATTTAAAGTGATGACAAGGAAGAACCTTCAATCAAGATTACTCTACCTACCAAGGATCTCATTCAGACTTGATGGAGAAATCAAAAGCTTTACAGACAAGCAAAAGCTAAGAGAATTCAGCACCAGCAAACCAGCTGTACAACAAATGCTAAAGGAACTTCTCTAAGTGGGAAACACAAGAGAAGAAAAGGACCTAGAGAAACAAACCCAAAACAATTAAGAAAATGGTAATAGGAACATACATATCAATAATTACCTTAAATGTGAATGGATTAAATGCTCCAACCAAAAGACGTAGACTGGCTGAATGGACACAAAAACAAGACCCACATATATGCTGTCTACAAAAGAGCCACTTCAGACCTAGGGACACATACAGACTGAAAGTGAGGGGATGGAAAAATATAGTCCATGCAAATAGAAATCAAAAGAAAGCTGGAGTAGCAATTCTCATATCAGATAAAATAGACTTTAAAGTAAAGACTATTACAAGAGACAAAGAAGGACACTACATAATGATCAAGGGATCAATCCAAGAAGAAGATATAACAATTATAAATATATATGCACCCAACATAGGAGCACCTTAATACATAAGGCAAATGCTAACAGCTGTAAAAGAGGAAATTGACAGTAACACAATAATAACGGGGAATTTTAACACCTCACTTACGCCAATGGACAGAGCATCCAGACAGAAAATAAATAAGGAAACACGAGCTTTAAATAACACAATACACAGATGGATTTAATTGACATTTGTAGGATATTCCATCCGAAAACAGCAGATTACACTTTCTTCTCAAGTGCACACAGAACATTCTCCAGGATAGATCATATCTTGGGTCACAAATCAAGCCTTGTTAAATTTAAGAAAATTGAAATCTTATCAAGCATCTTTTCAGACCACAATGCTATGAGATTAGAAATCAATTACAGGGAAAAAAATGTAAAAAACACAAACATGTGGAGGCTAAACAATATGTTACTAAATAACCGAGAGATCATTGAAGAAATCAAAGAGGAAATCAAAAAATACCTAGAGACAAATGATAATGAAAACACGATGACCCAAAACCTATGGGATGCAGCAAAAGCAGTTCTAAGAGGGAAGTTTATAGCAATACAATCCTACCTCAAGAAACAAGAAAAATCTCAAATAAAAAAATCTAACTTTACACCTAAACGAACTAGAGAAAGAGGAACAAACAAAACCCAAGGTTAGTAGAAGGAAAGAAATCATAAAGATCAGAGCAGAAATAAATGAAATAGAAACAAAACAATAGCAAAGATCAATAAAACTAAATGCTTGTTCTTTGAGAAGATAAACAAAATTGATAAACCATTAGCCGGACTCATCAAGAAAAAGAGGGAGAGGACTCAAATCAATAGAATTAGAAATGAAAAAGGAAAAGTTACAACGGACACCGCAGAAATACAAAGCACCCAAAGAGACTACTACAAAAAACTCTATGCCAATAAAATGGACAACCTGGAAGAAATGGACAAATTCTTAGAAAGGTATAACCTTCCAAGACTGAACCAGGAAGAAATAGAAAATATGAACAGACCAATCACAAGTAATGAAATTGAAACTGTGATTAAAAATCTTCCAACAAACAAAAGCCCAGGACCAGATGGCTTCACAGGTGAATTCTATCAAACATTTAGAGAAGAGCTAACACCCATCCTTCTCAAACTCTTCCAGAAAATTGCAGAGGAAGGAACACTCCCAAACTCATTCTATGAGGCCACCATCACCCTGATACCAAAACCAGAAAAAGATACTACAAAAAAAGAAAACTACAGACCAATATCACTGATGAATATAGATGCAAAAATCCTCAATAAAATACTAGCAAACAAAATCCAACAACACATTAAAAGGATCATACACCATGATCAAATGGGATTTATCCTAGGGATGCAAGGATTCTTCAATATACACAAATCAGTTGATGTAATATACCATATTAACAAATTGAAGAATAAAAACCATATGATCATCTCAACAGATGCAGAAAAAGCTTTTGAAAAAATTCAACACCCATTTATGGTAAAAACTCTTCAGAAAGTGTGCATAGAGGGAACCTATCTCAACATAATAAAGGCCATATATGACAAACCCACTGCAAACATCATTCTCAATGGTGAAAAACTGAAAGCATTTCCTCTCAGATCAGGAACAAGACAAGGATATCCACTCTAGCCACTCTTATTCCACATAGTTATGGAAGTCCTAGCCACAGCAATCAGAGAAGAGAAAGAAATAAAAGGAATCCAAATTGGAAAAGAAGAAGTAAAACTGGCACTGTTTGCTGATGACATGATACTATATAGAGAGAATCCTAAAGTAGCCGCCAGAAAACTACTAGAACTTATCAATGAATTTGGTAAAGTTGCAGGATACAGAATTAATGCACAGAAATCTCTTGCATTCCTATACACTAACAGTGAAGGATCCGAAAGAGAAATTAAGGAAACAATCCCATTCACCATTGCAACAAAAAGAGTAAAATACGTAGGAATAAACCTACCTAAGGAGGTAAAGGACCTGTACTCAGAAAACTATAAGACACTGATGAAAGAAATCAACGATGATACAGATAGAGAGTATACCATGTTCTTGAATTGGAAGACTCAATATTGTGAAAATGACTATACTACCCAAAGCAATCTACAGATTCAACGTAATCCCTATCAAATTACCAATGGCATTTTTTGCAGAACTAGAACAAAAAATCTTAAAATTTGTATGGAGACACAAAAGGCCCCGAATAGCAAAAGAAATCTTGAGGGGGAAAAAAAATGGAGCTGGAGAAATCAGACTCCCTGACTTCAGACTATACTACAAAGCTACAGTCATCAAGACAATATGGTACTGGCACCAAAACAGAAATATAAATCAATGGAATAGGATAGAAAGCCCAGAGATAAACCCACACATCTATGGTCAACTAGTCTATGACAAAGAAGGCAAGGATATACAATGGAGAAAAGACAGTCTCTTCAATAAGTGGTGCTGGGAAAACTGGACAGCTACATGTAAAAGAATGAAATTTGAACACTTCCTAACACCATACACAAAAATAAACTCAAAATGGATTAAAGACCTAAATATAAGCCCGGACACTATAAAACTCTTAGAGTACAACATAGGCAGAACAGTCTTTGACATAAATCACAGCAAGATCTTTTTTGACCCACCTCCTAGAGTGATGGAAATAAAAATGAAAATAAACAAACGGGACCTAATAAAACTTACAAGATTTTGCAGAGCAAAGGAAACCATAAACAAGATGAAAAGATAACCCTCAGAATGGGAGAGAATATTTGCAAACGAAGCAACTGACAAAGGATTAGTCTCCAAAATGTACAAGCACCTCATGCAGCTCAATATCAAAAAAAACAAACAACTCAATCCAAAAATGGGCAGAAGACCTAAATAAACATTTCTCCAAAGAAGACATACAGATGGCCAAGAGGCACATGAAAAGCTGTTCAACATCACTAATTATTAGAGAAATGCAAATGAAAACTACAATGAGGTATCACCTCACACCAATTAGAATGGGCATCATCAGAAAATCTACAAACAACAAATGCTGGAGAGGGTATGGAGAAAAGGAAACCCTCTTTCACTGTGGGTGGGAATGTAAATTGATACAGCCACTATGGAGAACAGTATGGACATTCCTTAAAAAGGTAAAAATAGAATTACCATATGATCCAGCAATCCCACTATTGGGCATATACCCAGAGAAAACCATAATTCAAAAAGACACGTGCACCCCAATGTTCATTGCAGCACAATTTACAATAGCCAGGTCATGGAAGCAACCTAAATGCCCATCGACAGATGAATGGATAAAGAAGATGTGGTACATATATACAATGGAATATTACTCAGCCATAAAAAGGAGCAAAATTGGGTCATTTGCAGAGAAGTGGATGGACCTAGAGACTGTCATACAGAGTGAAGTAAGTCAGAAAGAGAAAAACAAATATCACATATTAACGCATATATGTGGAATCTAGAAAGATGAACCAGTTTGCAAGGCAGAAATAGAGACACAGATGTAGAGAACAAATGTATGGACACCAAGGGGGGAAAGTGGGGGGTCGTTGGTGGTGGTGGTGGGATGAATTGAGAGATTGGGATTGACGTATATACACTAACATGTATAAAACAGATAAGTAATAAGAACCTGCTGTGTAAAAACAAAATTAAATTAAAATAAAATAAAAACCAACCGAAATTTAAGAAAAAAAAGAGAGAGCGAATGTATGAATCCTATTCTTGTGCAGTATCCTTTAGGAATACTTGCATCTCTGATCACCCCATTTCCTTTTTAAAAGATAAGAAAAAATACGGTAGTATTTAGAGAAATGAAAATAGAAAAATCAAGAGGTGGGAGCAGCTTGTTAGTGTCAAATGCCTGAAGAAAATTAAGATCTTTATTTGGGACAAATTAAGGTGGAAAGAGCATGATCAAGGTCAATCATTTTGTGCAGGTGTCCAAAGAGTGAGCAGTGAATTTAAAAAGACTCCCTTCCAGTTGCTGTTTATGCAGGAAATCTGGCACAGTCCTCAGGGTATGACACACAAGAGAGAAATTTGAGTAATATTAGGAAAGAATTTAGAAGTCTCAAAACAAGGTCAGTGAACTCAAGTGCCAAGCACATGATATCGCTGGTGTCACAGAGAAAAGAGGTCAGTTCATTACCTTATAGAGCTGTTGAACCCACACATTTTATGTGGCTGAGCAGTTTTCTCTGGGAGATGGTTTGCTCATCAGAGGTTTAGATCCTGTATCTTTTGAAAACAAGTGTAACTAGCATATTGAAATACCACACCTCATAATTCAGTAAAAATGCAATCATTTTTCTCCCACTGTCCTTTTACAATTTAGTCTCTGGGATAATAGCTCTTGCTCCTGCGTGTATACTCTAGCAACCCATAATCTCCTGCTAATTCTTAGGTAATAGATGATCTATGGTCACTAAGTTACAAACATTATCCAGATGCAAAAAACTTAGGAAATCCGGTCCTGGGTGATACTCAAAACTTTGAACTTAAGTTGCTGTTAAATCTCCCTTTTTCTCTCTCCAACCTCACTTCTCCGAGCTTGGGCTGACTTCTGGATAGAAGCCTGCAGTGACATAGAGGGTAGTGGTCTTTCCATCTCTCTGCCTCCTATTTCTAGTCCTCCCCTTCCATCTTGAGCTGTTATTTAAACCCTACCAGGTCCAGTGGGACTAGTGGAGACAGGGAGAGGCAACACACAGGGCAGCTCTTATTTGAACCAGTACTCTCATTGCTTGGTCTCACTCTGGTCTAGCAGATGCCTTTTTCCCTTGAGATGTCATTTTCTTGGACTCCTCAGAGCTTTCTCTTTCTCTTTCTCCTACAATTCTCTTGTCCCTGAAGGTTGCTTCTCTTATTTCTCTGTTCTGATTGTCACTTGTAACTCCTTCCTCGGCCCCTAGACACACAGTAGTGCATCTCCAAGCTCCTCCAGGTGGCTCAATTGGACAGAATCTAAGATTCTGTCTCAGGGCCCACGGCTTTTCCAAGGAACACTCATACATCCCTTGCCTGGGACTGATGTGCGTCCCAAGGCAGCAGCACTCTCCTGGTTCTGGCTCCAAAACAGTCAGTATAGATTCCCACCTGATAGGAGTGGGAACTCCAGCCAGTGTCAATTTCAGCTTTCTCAGGAGTGAATTGGGTACCAGCCTCTAAGTCCCTCAGCCTTAGGAAACACTTCCACTGCTCTGTGAGGGATTTTCTCCCCCTGTCTCAGGTTAAGAGGGTTGCACCTCCTCCCAACTCCCTGAGTGCAGGAGGACATGGCAACATAATGTCCCTCCCCACCAAGGAATCTCTCCTCTGATCTCTTTTATCTACATTCTCTGACCCTTCTTCTATGTCCTCGATGTAGCTGAGAAACCCAAGAGTGGCTTGAAGGTTCTTGAGGCCATTTACTTTCAAAATCTTCATAACATGGTCTGGCATCTTTGTTTGGAATTTTACATCTATTATGTTTTGTCGTCTGGTGGAAACTTCAGTTTTAAGATCGTATTACACAAGTAATAAACAAACATGATTTACGGGCCAATCCAGTGGTGTAACGTCCGTCTTTACTAAACATTTTGATATCTGAGTGTTGTTACTGTGTTAAAAAAAAATCAGGGCAGACAACTCTCTAAAGAGTCTTACTTAATCCTTGACCAGCTACGTTATTTAGCACTTCTTAACTAGAGCTGTAGGCGTATGGAGTTCATAAAATAATTTGGAATGAAATACTGTACTGAATGAATATTTTTTATGTGGTAGTAGATGGATCCCCAAGGGCATCACGTGTCTTGCCTGCTAAGACCTTTTCCAGCATAAGAAAGTGGTGAGCCCACCATTCTCTTGCTGTACAAGAGGGCAGGAAAGTGGCTTTGCAATAGTGAGCCACTAGGAGACAAATTCTCCCAAATGAACTCCCTCACCGGCTGACCACTCTAAACCCAGACTTCATAGGCACCATAATAACATGTTTCTGTGAGGTTTGAAGGGAGGAAGGATATCCTTACAGGGTTGCTTGAGTCCAAAGCAGAGAGAGAAGGGAAATAAATATCAGCCTTGGGTCCAGATGTGGCATAACCAGATTGTGTGTGCTGCCGGCTGGCCCTGACCTTTGGAGTTAAGATTGAGAGCCAGAAAGGCTGTGTGTTGTAGGGATTTTTCCCTTTTTGTTTGCTTGTATAACACCAGGGAGGGAAATAGTTGAGTAAAAGCCAAGTGTTTCTTTCATTTCACTTCTCTGGAGACCTTAATCATGGAATTGGAAGGACTTGCTTGTTGCTTCATTTGTTAAAGCAGTGACTCCCTAAGCTGGTGTCTCCTCGCCTTTTTAAACCTGCACGTTTGGTGAGCATGAAAGTTTCCCACCTCCTTGAAGAGACTGATTTTCTCCCTCCTCCCCACCTTGCCACCTCCTTGAGAGTCACATGCTTTGGGGAGTTATGGCAGCAGAGATGTCATCAAGCTGTACTTTCTATAGTTTCCATTACAAAAACAACAGGCATGTGTTGGCTTCCCAAATATATAAGCATGTATTATACACTTGAATGCACTTTTTCACTTTACATTGCACTTTTCATGCTAACAGATCACCATTTGTACAAAGTGTCCCTGCGATTTCAGGAGGCTCACAGATCTGCTGAAGGCCAGGTATGAAAACTCCCAAGGGGACTATTTCTCTTCATCCTAGATGACTCAGTCATGGCCACCTCAAGGGCTCTTTTCTCCATCCTGTTGGAGCCTTTATCTCTGTTGGAATCAGTTTTAGAGCTCTAAGTGGACTTAGAGATCATCTAGTCCCATCCTGCATTTTATAGAAATGGATGTCCAAAGAGTTTAAGCAACTTTCCCAAAGTTACACCACTGTGTTTACACTGCAGATCCTGAGCAACTACTCAGGTTGCTGAATTCCCTGCTCATCTTTCTTTTTACTGTATTGTCAATTGCTTGAATCTTCTGTACTTTATCCCATCCCTTTAAAAGATACCAACCAATACTACAAAACAAACAAATGCCAAGGTGGCAAACTCTGCAAAATACTTCATGTTCTTCTATATATACTAACATCAAGCTTCCTTTACTTTATAGTGCCTCCACGGCTGAGAAAATACTTATTTGCCATGAACCCATATTTTAGCCAAGTATTTTAAATGATACAGAAGAAAAAATACATAACCCCTAATTTCTCATAGTTTAAAATTAATTGGGGAGACAAATGTGGTTCATATTCAGCTTGTGGCCACCTGTGATCTCTGGAAACTTTTTTTTTTTACAATGTTGTGTTTAATTTCTGCTGTACAGCAAAGTGATGGAAGCTTTTAAAATGCATTTGTAATTTCCAACCCTCCACCCTTACTCTGTAACTTATTCTTCCTTGAATTCTTCTGTAGTTCATCTATATCAAGAATAATCTGTGAGATTGGAAGGAATATAGGCGAATTCACAGGTCATTTATTGCTACATGTAGTTACTAATAATATAAAAGCTCATTCAGCGCTGAAACATAGCTAGTGTCATTTTTTTCTAGATGGGGAAACGGGCTCAGCAAGACTACGTGACTAGTTCAGGGTTGCTCAGCCAGCGGTAGATGGAGCAGAGTCTTGCAGCCAAAGTGGCTGCTTGTCAGAGGCCACAAGCCCCCTTTCAGCCAAGAAAGCAAGAGTAGAATAAAGTAGGGAAAAGCAAATAAAGCAAAATACGCTCATTGAAAATTACGGTTTTGTCACAGTGAGGTTTTGAGCACATCAAACTAGCTGACTGTGAAAAGCTTTTGAACATGCCTCCTGTTGTGTGTGCTCTTCCTAAAGCTGTGTGAAGTTTTATGTGAGCAGGGCCTTTATCATGGTGGAGGAGGGATTTACAGAGGTGAATAATGGATAGACAGTGCTCTCAAGACATCTGTGTTGAATTCTCCTTTTATCTAAGGACTGGGCCTGAGCTGGGGTAAACGCATGAGAGACATTAAGTCTCAGCACCTTCGGAGAAAAAAAGGAATTTATCAACCACAATTGTCATCTAAAAGCAGTTCCCAGGTCACAGAGTCTTGGAAAATGGGATAACGAGACTGCAGGTTTCTTTGGAGGAGAAAGTTGTTTGATAGGACCCATGCTCTTGTCAGACTCAGGCAGTGTTTACAGAGGATGAACCTGGAAATCTTGTTTGCTCAGGGTACTCTTGTCCCTAAGCTTTTCCCTATAAATCACCAGTGCATTGTGGGATCGTGTCACCTTTTGTATTTTTCCTTGGAGATGGAGGAAGGAGCAGTAGGGATTCAATAAATCCATCCACATGTAAATGAAAATTGTTTTGTTCAGTTGGGATGTGTCCATATTGTTTAGCCCCAAGGATATGCAAAATAAACCTTTTTAAAGTTTTCAACCAGGAAAAAGAGGAACATGTGAGAAAAAGATAAAAAACATACATTCTTCTTTTGACTTGCACTTTGATGGAGGATGAAAGCAATAGCCCATCCCCAAAGAAGTAATCCTAGTTTTAAAAAATCCTTGGTTCTCAAAAGCCTGGCATTGCATGTTTGTTATATTTGTTCCTATTTTGTTTGTAAATGGTTTTAAAGGCATATGATGTAATGAAGTAAATGTTATTTTGCAGTTGAAAATTAAAGAGTTCTTTTGTATTTTAGGTCTTACAGGAATTCTCAGGGACAGTGAGGACTGGAGTGTGTTTGTATTATGGGGAGGGCAGTGAGGAAGATGAGGGGAAAACATTACAGCTCCTTCCTGAAGATAATTATAAGCCATAGTCCCTCAATATATATATTTTTTTGCTTCCTCTGGTTTGAAATAAAAATAGATTTTTCCCAAAAATGTATTTCAGGGCCCTCTTAGCATCTCAGATGGAACCAACATTTGCCAGGAATGTTTTCCCTTGTTTTGATGAGCCAGCTCTGAAGGCAACTTTTAATATTACAGTTATTCATCATCCAAGTTATGTGGCCCTTTCCAACATGCCAAAACTAGGTAAGTAATGTTTCCTATCATTGTATATGTATACATGTACATATATGTATATGTGTATATATATATATAATATAATTATATATACACATATACACATGTATATATAATGTTATATATTATATAATTATATGTTTAATTATATATTTGTATTTATATGTTTTTATATGAATTATATATGTGTATATATATTTAACTCTGTAATAGATTTTATATCAGTAGATTTTCTGGTCAATGTGTTGAGAGTGTGTTATGATTGTAGTATATTATAACCAGGGAGGGCAGTCACATGGGATATGCATCAGCACCCACATCTTGGTGATGGTAAATCCTGATTCTGTTTGTATTAGGAGCTGAGGACACTACACTGTTCTCATACATTGGCAGCCTGTCTGCCCGTTAATTTGGGCTTCAACTATTGATCATTAGTGATAACAAGCTAGTGAACTTGGTCTGAATCTGGTACATAGATGTGGGTTTGGTTTGGTTTGTTTTTTTTGTTTTGTTTTTGGCTCACAGTAGTTTTTTCTTTTGATTGAATTGGCATCCAATTTCTTTTAATTCAGAGATTCCTCATAAAAATAAAAATTCTTACTTTTTTTTTGAAACTCAGAACATCTGACAACACTGGCCCTGCACTTCCAAGGTGCCAGTGATAGTTGCCGCTGAGAAGGGGCTACCTCCTTCAGACCAAGCCCATGCCCCTGCCTGCCGTGGTCCCCACCACTCGCTGTTAGTGTAAACCAGCCCGTTCACATCAAGTACCCGGCCCTCACAGGCGTTTGAGTTTGTGATTTCAGGTTTAAAACCCACAGTGTGACTCCACTGAAGACCTGCCCGAAACCTGAGAATGGCAGAATTGTACCTTGTTGACCTACTATGGGCCTGGGAAACTCTAGATTAAGGGCTGAGAGAGATGGGCTGGACTAGGAAACAGTCGTGGATGGGAAAGAGAGGAGGTAGCTCATGGGTCTAGTTTACAGTGCCCGTAGATTTGCCCTCCATCCAGACCGTGTAATTCAAGGTGCTAATTCAGGACCGAGATACTGTCCTTAGGCCTTCCTAATATGTTTTTGATAGCTTGGGGGTAGACAAGTCCAAACTGCTGCACTCTGGGGAGGAGCTGGGAAGAAATAGCTGAGTGACAGTCGACTTGATGAATTATTTCAAAGGTAGATAATTGTGCTTATTATTGCTTATTTACAGTGATTTGGACTAAAATCAATTTCTCTAGGTCAGTCTGAGAAAGAAGACGTGAATGGAAGCAAGTGGACTGTTACTACCTTTCACACCACGCCCCATATGCCCACTTATCTAGCCGCCTTTGCTATCTGTGACTACGAGCATGTCAGCAGGACTGAAAGGGGCAAGGAGGTGAGTGACGGAGACCCTCCAGGTAAGGGGATATTTGTACTGGCCGCGGGCTGCTCAGGCACTCCTGCATCAGGGGCTATGCCTACAGACCCCACCGTCCCCTCCTGGTTCTCCCTCTGATCTCCCCCAAGCCCTGTTACCACTCTCAGCGCGGAGTTGCAGAACGGGATGCAACGGTTCCCACTGCGGTTCTGCGGACGGGTTTCTATGGAAAGCCTGTTCATTAAGCCCACTCGAGGCAGGTTCTGAGCCCCCCCACTTCCCAGGCTTTCGCTGCCTTTCAGAGTACAGGAGAGAACAGGGAAAGCGGGCATACTAGCATCTGGAAGCTCAGGTTTACCTGTTGTTGGCTTCGCCTACATGCTACTGCAGCCTTGAAGCCAGGGTGCTGCCCAAAATGTCTAGCAGCCACTATGACACAGACACCAAACAACCCAAACTGACACCAGCTGGGATAGCTGCTCTGGCTGAAATGCTGCAGGCAGGTTAAGCGTCATCCCTATCAAGGAGCAGGTCCGCTGGGCTCCTCACCTCCGGGGCATGAACACTTCCCTAGAGTTGTGTAAATAGGTGCTCCATCCTGAAACACCCAGTTTTTCACCCAATTATACTCTCTTTACGTAATAATCCTTTAGAGAAATATCAAGGTTATTGTAGCAGTACTTTATAGACTGGTTCACTCCCTACGCTAGAGTGTGGAGGTAAGTAGGGCCAGTGCCTCAGGCCCAGTTCTTCCTAGTCAGATCGACTTCACCGGGCTGAGGGGAGTCAGGCCCTACAGCAGGTGGAGTCGCCCTCCTGGGCCCGTGAACTTCCAGGCTTGTGCCATTGACTTGTGGAGGCAAGGAAGCTGTGGACGAGCCAAGTCTGTCACCAGGGGGAGAATCGTTCAAAGCCCCTCCTCCTAAGGATGAATTAATAATACCGTGTTAGATGCAAACAACAACTCATTTTCCTCAGCTGTTGGATCCAGCCTGATTTCCCTTATTGAACAATCATTGGTCAGATGCTTCATATTCACAGATATAACATGAGCCAAGTCAGATGTTCATGGCATATATTGATAAATCTACTCAGGCATGAGGTGGAAGCCCATGGTTTGTACCTGGCATGAAGGAGTGGGCCCGGAGCTCACGCGTGACCCAAGGTGACTGTCAGCATCCTCATCTCCAGTGGCTTGTTGCTCTCAATGCTGCTGCACAGTGAATAATTCTTATAAAGGATCATACCTGTTTCTTCACGAAAGATCACCCTGGAAAGAAAGCCAGCTGCGACAGAAAGCAAAGAGGAAATGGAACATGCCTAAGAAAGTCATGGTCTTAGCCAGAAACTTGAAATTTGGGATGAGTTTATCAGTGGAATGTTGCACTTGGCTCTGGCTCAGCTCTGGGAAGTGAAGGAGTCCATCATAGACTCTACGGGGAACCAGACTGTACTCTTGGAATAGCATCCAGACTCTACAAAGATGACTCATTAAGTAAGAGATAAAAATTTAGTGAAGTTGAAAATGCGGTTCATGCGTGGCATGAGGATAAACATAAGACACGGATAACTAAGGTTGGAAATAACATATTTTGAGTAGAATTTATCACACGTGGACATGTGTAAAGATATTCTACTCTTAGATGTTGAGGTCTGCTGTGTCTAAGGAGGGCCACAAGGACACACTGGTGGGCTAGGTGTGACTTTGAAGGAACCTTATGGCTGCGTTCCCGAAACGTTCTGCACCTGTTTGTGATCCTAGCTGCCCTGCCTCTTCCCCCACAGCTCGGAATCATCGTTTGCCTCCCTTTTGGCTTAAAGAGTGGTTGTTTACGAGAGGAGCTTTGTAACCTGGAAATTTACATGCAAACAATTGTTGTTAACTGCCTTTTTTCCTCCCATAACTGCCTTTTTTCCTCCCAAGACTACAGTTAATTTGCACACATTATCCTGAACATGGGGAAAGGCGACTGTTATTTCCACTCAGTAGCGTGGGCTCTGGTTTAGATGTCTTCCTGGCCTTGCCGTGGAGGTGAGAGCTTGAGAAGGGGCAGGTACGGGTAGCGGTAGCGTTAGGGCCAGGGAGGAGTCCTGGGCCCCTCTTTCGCAGGATAATGGGGCCTGGCGGGGAGGAGGCTGCAAGGAAGGAGGGGCTCCAGGCAGGAGGCTTCCAAAACAGGTGGCTGCATTTTGTGAAAGGGGAGCGTTCCTGAAGCCCTCAGGTAATTCAAAAGTCACTTGATTCAAGACAAATTCTCCAGCAGAAGTAAAAGCCAAGTCAGATAAACGTGGTCGTGGAGGGCAGCAATCTGAAGATATTGTTGTGTTGCTTTTCGTTTTCTTTGCATTTTCTTTACTGTTTTGCAGAGAGCTCTTTCTCAAATTAACTGTATTCACGTCAGTATAATTATCTAATTCCCTCCTCGCTAACTTTCATTCTAGGGTTATAAGTTTCATATGTGTTTTTTAGCTAACACTGACAACTCTATTTAAAAGTGCTCAGGTGGTACTGGGGATACCATGACTTCATATTAAAATACCAATGAATGTTAAAACAACATCACATTAGTCATCAAAGTCACACAGACAAGTTCAGATGCCCAAACGACAGCACGGTTGTGTTAAAATAACAAAACACGGCAGGGATTTCTTTTCAGGTACTAATGAGGAAGTGTCATAAACAGAGAATATAATTCACTTGTTTCAACAACTATAAAGTCATAAGACTTTTGATGCACTTTTTAAAATTAAGGAAATTAACCTTATTTCAAATTTGGAAAATAAGATGGGACTATTAATGTGTTCTTTAACAAACCATTTTAAATTTGCATGGTTCAAATTTGCTTAATATGTTCTATACTGTTTAACCCCTATTAACTGCCAATTCTGGTTTGAATCGTTGGAAATATGTCCTGAAAAGGGAAGCAAGGATCCAAGGGACCCTTTGTCTATTCCAGCATACAATCGACATTTTCTGTGGGGGTAGATACCATTCCCAGGATTATTTTTTTTTTCTTACATCTTTATTGTCGTATAATTGCTTTACAATGGTGTGTTAGTTTCTGCTTTATAACAAAGTGAATCAGTTATACATATACATATGTTTCCATATCTCTTCCCTCTTGTGTCTCCCTCCCTCCCACCCTCCCTATCCCACCCCTCCAGGCGGTCACAAACAACAGAGCTGATCTCCCTGTGCTATGCGGCTGCTTCCCACTAGCTATCTACCTTACGTTTGGTAGTGTATATATGTCCATGCCACTCTCTCACTTTCTCACAGCTTACCATTCCCCCTCCCCATATCCTCAAGTCCATTCTCTAGTAGGTCTGTGTCTTTATTCCTGTCTTACCCCTAGGTTCTTCATGACATTTTTTTTTCTTAAATTCCATTTATATGTGTTAGCATATGGTATTTGTCTTTCTCTTTCTGACTTACTTCACTCTGTATGACAGACTCTAGGTCTATCCACCTCATTACAAATAGCTCAGTTTCGTTTCTTTTTATGGCTGAGTAATATTCCATTGTATATATGTGCCACATCTTCTTTATCCATTCATCCGATGATGGACACTTAGGTTGTTTCCATCTCCGGGCTATTGTAAATAGAGCTGTAATGAACATTTTGGTAATGACTCTTTTTGAATTATGGTTTTCTCAGGGTATATGCCCAGTAGTGGGATTGCTGGGTCATATGGTAGTTCTATTTCTAGTTTTTTAAGGAACCTCCATACTGTTTTCCATAGTGGCTGTACCAATTCACATTCCCACTAGCAGTGCAAGAGTGTTCCCTTTTCTCCACACCCTCTCCAGCATTTATTGTTTGTAGATTTTTTATAATGGCCATTTTGACTGGTGTGAGATTATATCTCATTGTAGTTTCGATTTGCATTTCTCTAATGATTAATGATGTTGAGCATTCTTTCATGTGTTTGTTGGCAGTCTGTCTATCTTCTTTGGAGAAATGTCTATTTAGGTCTTCTGCCCATTTTTGCATTGGGTTGTTTGTTTTTTTGTTATTGAGCTGCATGAGCTGCTTATAAATTTTGGAGATTAATCCTTTGTCAGTTGCTTCATTTGCAAATATTTTCTCCCATTCTGAGGGTTGTCTTTTGGTCTTGTTTATGGTTTGCTTTGCTATGCAAAAGCTTTGAAGTTTCATTAGGTCCCATTTGTTTATTTTTGTTTTTATTTCCATTTCTCTAGGAGGTGGGTCGAAAAGGATCTTGCTGTGATTTATGTCATAGAGTGTTCTGCCTATGTTTTCCTCTAAGAGTTTTATAGTTTCTGGCCTTACATTTAAGTCTTTAATCCATTTTGAGCTTATTTTTGTGTATGGTGTTAGGGAGTGATCTAATCTCATACTTTTACATGTAGCTGTCCAGTTTTCCCAGCACCACTTATTGAAGAGGCTGTCCTTTCTCCACTGTACATTCCTGCCTCCTTTATCAAAGATAAGGTGACCATATGTGTGTGGGTTTGTCTCTGGGCTTTCTATCCTGTTCCATTGATCTATTTTTCTGTTTTTGTGCCAGTACCATACTGTCTTGATGACTGTAGCTTTGTAGTATAGTCTGAAGTCAGGGAGCCTGATTCCTCCAGCTCCGTTTTTCGTTCTCAAGATTGCTTTGGCTCTTCAGGGCCTTTTGTGTTTCCATACAAATTGTGACATTTTTTGTTCTAGTTCTGTGAAAAATGCCAGTGGTAGTTTGATAGGGATGGCATTGAATCTGTAGATTGCTTTGGGCAGTAGAGTCATTTTCACAATGTTGATTCTTCCGATCCAAGAACATGGTATATCTCTCCATCTATTTGTATCATCTTTAATTTCTTTCATCAGTGTCTTATAATTTTCTGCATACAGGTCTTTTGTCTCCTTAGGTAGGTTTATTCCTAGCTATTTTATTCTTTTTGTTGCAGTGGTAAATGGGAGTGTTTTCTTGATTTCACTTTCAGATTTTTCATCATTAGTGTGTAGGAATGCCAGAGATTTCTGTGCATTAATTTTGTATCCTGCTACTTTACCAAATTAATTGATTAGCTCTAGTAGTTTTCTGGTAGCATCTTTAGGATTCGCTATGTATAGTATCATGTCATCTGCAAACAGTGACAGCTTTCCTTCTTGTTTTCCGATTTGGATCTCCTTTTCTTCTTTGATTGCTGTGGCTAAAACGTCCAAAACTATGTTGAATAAGAGTGGTGAGAATGGGCAACCTTGTCTTGCTCCTGATCTTAGTGGAAATGCTTTCAGTTTTTCACCATTGAGGACGATGTTGGCTGTGGGTTTGTCATATATGGCCTTTATTATGTTGAGGAAAGTTCCCTCTATGCCTACTTTCTGCAGGGTTTTTATCATAAATCGGTGTTGAATTTTGTCAAAAGCTTTTTCTGCATCTATTGAGATGATCATATGGTTTTTCTCCTTCAATTTGTTAATATGGTTTATCACATTGATTGATTTGCATATATTGAAGAATCCTTGCATTCCTGGAATAAACCCCACTTGATCATGGTGTATGATCCTTTTAATGTGCTGTTGGATTCTGTTTGCTAGTATTTTGTTGAGGATTTTTGCATCTATGTTCATCAGTGATATTGGCCTTTAGTTTTCTTTCTTTGTGACATCCTTGTCTGGTTTTGGTATCAAGGTGATGGTGGCCTCGTAGAATGAGTTTGGGAGTGTTCCTCCCTCTGCTATATTTTGGAAGAGTTTGAGAAGGATAGGTGTTAGCTCTTCTCTAAATGTTTGGTAGAATTTGCCTGTGAAGCCATCTGGTCCTGGGCTTTTGTTTGTTGGAAGATTTTTAATCACAGTTTCAATTTCAGTGCTTGTGATTGGTCTGTTCATATTTTCTATTTCTTCCTGATTCAGTCTTGGCAGGTTGTGCATTTCTAAGAATTTGTCCATTTCTTCCAGGTTGTCCATTTTATTGGCATAGAGTTGTTTGTAGTAATCTCTCATGATCTATTGTATTTCTGTAGTGCCAGTTGTTACTTCTCCTTTTTCATTTCTAATTCTATTGATTTGAGTCTTCTCCCTTTTTTTCTTGATGAGTCTGGCTAATGGTTTATCAATTTTGTTTACCTTCTCAAAGAACCAGCTTTTAGTTTTATTGATCTTTGCTATCGTTTCCTTCATTTCTTTTTCATTTATTTCTGATCTGATCTTTATGATTTCTTTCCTTCTGCTAACTTTGGGATTTTTTTGTTCTTCTTTCTCTAATTGCTTTAGGTGCAAGGTTAGGTTGTGTATTCGAGATGTTTCCTCTTTCTTAAGGTAGGGTTGTATTGCTATAAACTTCCCTCTTAGAACTGCTTTTGCTGCATCCCATAGGTTTTGGATCATCGTGTCTCCATTGTCATTTGTTTCTAGGTATTTTTTTATTTCCTCTTTGATTTCTTCAGTGATCACTTCGTTATTAAGTAGTGTATTGTTCAGCCCCCATGTGTTTGTATTTTTTACAGATCTTTTCCTGTAATTGATATCTAATTTCATAGCGTTGTGGTCGGAAAAGATACTTGATAAAATTTCAATTTTTTTTAATTTACCAAGGCTTGATTTGTGACCCAAGATATGATCTATCCTGGAGAATGTTCCATGAGCACTTGAGAAGGAAGTGTGTTCTATTGTTTTTGGGTGGAATGTCCTATAAATATCAATGAAGTCCATTTTATTTAATATATCATTTAACGCTTGTGTTTCCTTATTTATTTTCATTTTGGATGATCTGTTCATTGGTGAAAGTGGGGTGTTCAAGTCCCCTACCATGATTGTGTTACTGTCGATTTCCCCTTTTATGGCTGTTAGCATTTGCCTTTTTTATTGAGGTGCTCCTATGTTGGGTGCATAAATATTTACAATTGTTATATCTTCTTCTTGGATCGATCCCTTGATCATTATGTAGTGTCCTTCTTTGTCTCTTGTAATAGTCTTTATTTTAAAGTCTATTTTGTCTCATGTGAGAATTGCTACTCCAGGTTTCTTTTGGTTTCCATTTGCATGGAATAGCTTTTTCCATCCCCTTACTTTCAATCTGTATGTGTCTCTAGGTCTGAAGTGGGTCTCTTGTAGACAGCATATATATAGATCTTGTTTTTGTATCCATTCAGCCAATCTGTGTCTTTTGGTGGGAGCATTTAGTCAATTTACATTTAAGATAAATATTGATATATATGTTCCTATTCCCATTTTCTTAATTGTTTTGGGTTCGTTATTGTAGGTCTTTTACTTGTCTTTTGTTTCTTGCCTAGAGAAGTTCCTTTAGCATTTGTTGTACAGCTGGTTTGGTAGTGCTGAACTCTCTCAGCTTTTGCTTGTCTGTAAAGGTTTTAATTTCTCCATCACATCTGAACGAGATCCTTGCTGGGTGGAGTAACCTTGGTTGCGGGTTTTTCTCCTTCATCACTTTAAATATGTCCTGCCAGTCCCTTCTGGCTTGCAGAGTTTCTGCTGAAAGATCAGTTGTTAACCTTATGGGGATTCCCTTGTGTGTTATTTGTTGTTTTTCCCTTGCTGCTTTTAATATGTTTTCCTTGTATTTAATTTTTGACAGTTTGAATAATATGTGTCTTGGCGTATTTCTCCTTGGATTTATCCTGTGTTGGAGTCTCTGTGCTTCCTGGACTTGATTAAGTATTTCCTTTCCCATATTAGGGATGTTTTCAACTATAAACTCTTCAAATATTTTCTCAGTCCCTTTCTTTTTCTCTTCTTCTTCTGGAACCCCTATAATTCGAATGTTGGTGCGTTTAATGTTGTCCCAGAGGTCTCTGAGACTGTCCTCAGTTTTTTTCATTCTTTTTTCTTTATTCTGCTCTGCAGTAGTTATTTCCACTATTTTATCTTTCAGGTCACTTATCCGTTCTTTTGCCTCAGTTATTCTGATATTGATCCCATCTAGAGTAGTTTTAATTTCATTTATTGTGTTGTTCTTCATTGTTTGTTTCATCTTTAGTTCTTCTAGGTCCTTGTTAAATGTTTCTTGCATTTTGTCTATTCTATTTCCAAGATTTCGGATCATCTTTACTATCATTATTCTGAATTCTTTTTCAGGTAGACTGCCTATTTCCTCTTCATTTGTTAGGTATGGTGGGTTTTTATCTGCTCCTTCATCTGCTGTGTGTTTTTCTGTCTTCTCATTTTGCTTATCTTACTGTGTTTGGGGTCTCCTTTTTGCAGGCTGCAGGTTCGTAGTTCCCATTGTTTTTGGTGTCTGTCCCCAGTGGCTAAGGTTGGTTCAGTGGGTTGTGTAGGCTTCCTGGTGGAGGGGACTAGTGCCTGTGTTCTGGTGGTTGAGGCTGGATCCTGTCTTTCTGGTGGGCAGGTCCACGTCTGGTGGTGTGTTTTGGGGTGTCTGTGGACTTATTATGATTTTAGGCAGCCTCTCTGCTAATAGGTAGGGTTGTGTTCCTGTCTTGCTAATTGTTTGGAGTATGATATCCAGCACTGTAGCTTGCTAGTCGTTGAGTGAAGCTGGGTGCTGGTGTTGAGATGGAGATCTCTGGGAGATTTTCACTGTTTGATATTATGTGGAGCTGGGAGGTCTCTTGTGGACCAGTGTCCTGAAGTTGGCTCTCCTACCTCAGAGGCACAGCACTGACTCCTGGCTGTAGCACAAAGAACCTTTCATCCACATGGCTCAGAATAAAAGGGAGAAAAAGTAGAAAGAATTAGAAGAAGAAAGAAAAAGAAAGAAAGAAAGAAAGAAAGAAAGAAAGAAAGGAGGAAGGGAGGGAGGGAGGAAGGAAGGAAGGAAGGAGTGAAAGAAGGAAAAAAGAAATAAAGAAAGAAGATAAAGTAAAATAAAATAAAGTAAGATAAAATATAATAAATTTATTAAAATAAAAAATAATTATTAAGAAAAAAATTTTAAAAAAAATGGACAGATAGAACCCTAGGACAAATGGTGGAAGCAAAGCTATACAGACAAAATCTCACACAGAAGGATACACATACACACTCACAAAAAGAGGAAAAGGGGGAAAAATCATAAATCTTGCTCTCAAAGCCCACCTGCTCAATTTGGGATGATTCGTTGTCTATTCACATATTCCACAGATGCAGGGTACATCAAGTTGATTGTGAAGCTTTAGTCCGCTGCTCCTGAGGCTGCTGGGAGAGATTTCCCTTTCTCTTCTTTGTTCTCACAGCTCCCAGGGGTCAGCTTTGGATCCGGCCCTGCCTCTGCGTGTAGGTCGCCGGAGGGCGTCTGTTCTTCGCTCAGACAGGACGGGGTTAAAGGAGCAGCTGCTTCAGGAGCTCTGGCTCACTCAGGCCGTGGGGAGGGAGGGGCATGGAGTGCGGGGCGGGCCTGCGGCGGCAGAGGCCGGCGTGACGTTGCACCAGCCTGAGGCGCGCCGTGCGTTCTCCTGGGAAGTTGTCCCTGGATCCCGGGACCCTGGCAGTGGCGGGCTGCACAGGCTCCCCGGAAGCAGGGTGTGGACAGTGACCTGTGCTCGCACACAGGCTTCTTGGTGGCGGCAGCAGCAGCCTTAGCGTCTCATGCCCATCTCTGGGTCCGCGCTTTTAGCCGCGGCTTGCACCAGTCTCTGGAGCTCCTTTAAGCAGTGCTCTTAATCCCCTCTCCTCGCGCACCAGGAAACAAAGAGGGAAGAAAAAGTCTCTTGCCTCTTCGGCAGGTCCAGACTTTTCCCCTGGACTCCCTCCCTCCCGGCCAGCCGTGGTGCACTAACCCCCTGCAGGCTGTGTTCACGCCGCCAACCCCAGTCCTCTCCCTGCGCTCCGACGGAAGTCCAAGCCTCAGCTCCCAGCCCCACCCTCCCCGGCGGGGGAGCAGACAAGCCTCTCGGGCTGGTGAGTGCCAGTCGGCCCTGCTCCTCTGTGCGGGAATTTCTCCGCTTTGCCCTCTGCACCCCTGTTGCTGTGCTCTCCTCCGCGGCTCTGAAGCTCTCCCCCGTCCGCCACCTGCAGTCTCCGCCCGCGAAGGGGCTTCCTAGTGTGTGGAAACCTTTCCTCCTTCACACCTCCCTCCCACTGGTGCAGGTCTCGTCCCTATCCTTTTGTCTCTGTTTATTCTTTTTTCTTTTGCCCTACCCGGGTACGTGGGGGGTTTCTTGCCTTTTGGAAGGTCTGAGGTCTTCTGCCAGCGTTCAGTAGGCGTTCTGTAGGAGTTGTTCCACGTGTAGATGTATTTCTGGTGTATCAGTGTGGAGGAAGGTGATCTCTGCCTCTTACTCTTCTGCCATCTTCCCCTTGTCTCTCCCAGGATTATTAATGAACTACAAAATTTTACATGTTATTGCAAAAGAGTGAAATAGCACACTTTCTGAGGAACCACTGTTCTCAACTTAGTGAATAGCCTTCTGGGCTTTTCTCATTGTGTGGACACATTCAAACGTTTTATTATGCAGCTTCCTCTGAAAAGATAAGCCTTTGGCTTCAGAGCATCAGGGAACTGGAGCAAGCAGGCTGCCACTTTCCAAAAATCACTACTGCTTTTCCTAATCACTGCTTAATTGTTTCTGTTTAGATACGCATCTGGGCCCGGAAAGAAGCCATCGCAGCTGGAAATGCAGACTTTGCTTTGAACATCACAGGTCCCATCTTCTCTTTTCTGGAGGATTTATTTAATATTAGTTACCCTCTTCCAAAAACAGGTGAGGCATCTTCCCTTACAATGTATTTGATTTCCTATTATGGGGGCCCTGGGTTGAGATCAAAAGGTACCTAGACGGGCCTCCAAGGACCCATTGGCACTTTGCTATTTTTGCTGTTTCGGAGTTAGCCCCGCTGGCTTCCCATCATTATGTCCTACACCTTCCTAAACACACAGGGGCCTGTCTGTTCTTTCTCTGCATCATTCCATGTGCCCAGTAAGTGCTCGGAGAGCTACCTGGCTTTAGATCCCTCCTGGATACTCACTGGCAACTTACATCCTCCAGACCCTGTCTTCTCTCTTGCATTCTGTCCTTTCCTCTCATAACATGAGTGTGCAATGCAGTGTTCTGCATCCTTTTAGCCGCTTGTGTGAGTTACTCCAGTTCACTTCAGTAAGGTTTTGTTGGTTTTTCAAAAAATATTCTCTAGCTGTGAGTCATTGGATTAGGACCTGGGGGTCCCATCTGTGAATTTTTGTTGTATAAAATTGGGATCATGTGTGAACATAATATGATCCTCGAAGGAATATGTAAACATTTTATTTCTCATAGATCTGTATGGAATGTCCTTAAAATTATGTGAGCCACTCAGCTCAGAAAGTTGTTGCATGTTTTTTCTGTCAAAATTAAGGGTATCATGTAAGTGTGTTTTGTTCCTCTGACAGGTTAGTTAGTTGAAGTCTTGGGGAAAAGTATGTTTGGCCTTTACTGGCATATAGTAGAAGGAAAGTGGGGAGTAAAAATTGGGGAGCTCAAGCCTCTTGAACACTGGGAAGCCAGGGGCTCTGCAGCTCAAGCCTTCTGCTGAGGAGGGATGGGGAGTGAAGGAATGGGGACTAGCCTTGACCCCCTCACGGATCCCAGAGGAGATACCCGTCATTTAGAAAGTTGGAGGCGGCAGGAATCTGGGCATGGAAACCAAGTTCTGGCACTTCTGTGGCTGGAAGATCGCAAGATAACCCTTGTCTAGGCAAGCAAATTTCCATTTGTCTTTATTTAGGTAAGGAGAAGTCCAGAGTTATTCTTGATATCCTGTTCTGTCAAAGCATCTCCTCCATCCAGTTAGTCACCTCCTTATTATCTCCACATCCATCCACTTCTTCCCATCCCCCTCATTCTCCCTAGTTTACATCACCAACAGCTTGACCACAACAGCTCTTACTTAGTTTCACCACTTTTGTTCTTGTCTCCTCCAATCCATCTTCCACACTGAGGCCAGAGGGATTTTTCCAAAGCAAAATCTGATCATGTTACTATCCTCTAAAACCTCTCTGTGGCTTCCCATTTGAAGATAAAGTCCAAATTCCACACCCTGTCTTTGTAACAGTGCATCTTTTGCCAACCTCTTGGGGCTTTTCACAGTTTCTCAGGGTAGAGGGATGCTCTAACACCATCTCTATCCTCTCCTACACTTTCATCTTCCTCTCCTCTCCTTCAGGCTCTTGTACATGCAGTTTGCACATCCTGCCATACCTTTTACCCAACAGGTTGATTCTTATATTTCTCAACTCAGTGCCCCCTCCTCCATGAAGTTTTCCCTGACACCATCTCTCATGCTTCCACAGCATCCTGTGCACCCCTGCATTCAAGTTCTTGACCTAATAGATCCTAATCATCTCCCCCAGTAGGTCGAGGGCAAGTTGCGGGTCAGGATCTTGACTGTCCTTTTTTAAGTACTCTCAGAGCCTATGACAGTGCTTCTCTCAGAGTGGTAAACAGTAAACATTTTTTTTTGGGGGGGGGGCGGAGGAATAAATACATGCAATGAGTTCAGTAATTCCATGTAAATTGTGGCTAGATTACCAACTCTTGGAAGTCAGAGTTATATTGGCACTTTTTTTGTATCTTTCATAGCATCTCAGCCAATGTTGCTCTGTGAGCACACGTGCAGGTGGTGCTTAGTCAAAACCGCATTTTGATAGATGATTAAAATAAGGAGTTTCAGGCTTCGCTGGTGGCGCAGTGATTGATAGTCTGCCTGCCGATGCAGGGGACACGGGTTCGTGCCCCAGTCCGGGAAGATCCCACATGCCGCGGAGTGGCTGGGCCCGTGAGCCATGGCCGCTGAGCCTGTGCGTCCAGAGCCTGTGCTCCACAGTGGGAGAGGCCACAACAGTGAGAGGCCCGTGTACCGCAAAAAAAAATAAATTAAAAATAAATAAAATAAGGAGTTTCTCTATTACTGGATCTTTAAGAGAAAGATAAACTAATGTTTCCTAATTACTTTAACTTTTGGTTGAGTCATTTAAAAACAAGAACAAACAAACACACAAAAAAAGCAAGAAAGCCAAACCTTCCCTATCAGCATTTCCCACATACTCCTTACCCTTTACTCTCAGTGAGTCAGGTGAAAAGCCTTTTTATTTATTTCTTCCATGGTGTTCTTTTAGCTTACCTTCTTGAGGCTTGCTCAGTTGAATTCTAAGCCTCAGAATCTAAACGATGTGTATATATCTATTACATAGAATAGCATTTTTTTCTTTCTTTCTGCTTTTTTTATTTAAGTATAGTTGATTTACAATGTTTCAGGTGTACAGCAAAGTGATTCAGTTAGATACATATCTATTCTTTTTCAGATTCTTTTCCATTATAGGTTATTATAAGATACTGAATATAGTTCCCTGTGCTATACAGTAGGTCCTTGTTCTATATCTATTTTATATATAGCAGTGTGTATCTGTTTACCCCAAATTCCTAATTTACCCCTTTCCCCCTTACCCCTTTGGTAACCATAAGTTTGTTTTCTGTCTGTGAGTCTATTTCTGTTTTTAAAATAAGTTCATTTGTATCAATATTTTAGATTCCCCATATATGACAGTTGTCTTTCTCTGTCAGACTTACTTCGCTTAGTATGACAATCTCTAGGTCCATCATATTGCTGCAAATGGCATTATTTCATTTTTTTATGGATGAGTAATATTTCATTATGTGTATATATATATATATATACACACACACACACACACACACACACACACACACATACACACATTCATCTGTTGATGGATATTTAGGTTGTATCCATGTCATGACTATTGTGAATAGTGCTGCTATGAACATTGGGGTGCATGTATCTTTTCAAATTAGAGTTTTCGTCTTTAGAACAACATTTTTTTTTTCTGGTGTTGCTATCATTTTAATTCACTCTGTTTAAAGTCAGAAGTGGACTGAAATATCAAAATATTACAGAGATGATAGAGTTGGCTGTTTGGGTTGTTGTAAGTTTTGAAAGAAAAAGTGGCATCATGATGCTTTTAGGAATAAATATGGGCATTTGAGATTTGCAAACTTTTAAAATGGCAACTTCCCTTTTAAGTTTTTATTTTACTCTTAACTTGTAACTATATCAGGCTAATGATATGTATTGTACATCCCAGCATGATCTGTATTTTTGTAGTAGTAAAACTCAAGTACAATAGAAATCATAAAGCAATGAAATAATGACCATAATCAATTAGAAGCTACTGAGTAAATGAGAATCACCTGTTACTTTCCTAGGTGCTCTGTGAATGCAGAAGTAGATGGCTGAGGCTCTCTGTTCAAGTAGCTCAGTTAGGGAGATAGATTCTACATGTTAAAAGCAAAAGCAACAAATTGCTAAGTATGAGATAACGTACTGGGTAAAAAAAAACTCTTAAAAGAAAAAGGATTCATAACTGGTAATGGGAGTAGCCCAAATATATAAAGAACACCTACAAATAAATAAGAAAAATACAATATAAAAAAACAAGTAAAAGATATATGAATAGATGTTTTACAGAAAAGGAAATAGATATGACTGATAAACTTATGGAGCGATACTTAGCCTCATTAAGCAATCTGAGAAATGAATATCCAAGGCCACAGTGAGGCACCATTTCATACCATTCAGTTGTCAAAGAGTAGGCATTCTGACAAATGCCAATAGAAAGTGACATTGTTGAAGGGAGTATCAGTTGTTACAACTTTGAAACTTATTTGTTATCTTACAATGTTGATCATTAGAATACCTTAAAACTCAGTAATTCCATTGCTAGATATATCCCAAGAGGAATTTGGGCATATATGTGCCAGAAGACATGTGCAAGAATGTTCATAGCCACACTTTCCATATTAGCCCCAAACTGAAAGCAACCAAAATGGTCACCGATAGGAGAATGGATAGATACAGTGTGGTTCATTCACACAACGGGAAACTATCCAGCAATGAAAATGAAACACTCTTTCTAAAGTTTAAAAACAAAAGAAACCTAAACAATATAATATTTAGGCAATATTATATATAATATTAGCAACAATATATATATTCCCTTGGTTTTTCTTAAACAATGGAATGATAAACACCAAGTTCAGGATAGTGGTGAATCTCTGGAAGAATAAGCCAAAGGTTGAGTTGAGAAGGAGCACAGAGGAAGATGTAAGTCAGCTGTTCCCGAATGTTACCATGCACTGGAATCACTTGCAAGGCTGGTTAAACCACAGATTGCTGCTCCTGACCCCAGAGTTTCTGATTCAGTAGGTCTGGGGTTGGTCCCAGAATTTTTATTTCTGATAAGCTCCCTGGTGGTGCTGATGCTGCCAGTCTGGAAATCAGAATACGAGTTATTAATAATAATCTAAATTAGGCACAGGCAAGCAATCAAATCTGGCCCACCGCCTATTTTTGTATGGTCCATGAGCTAAGATTGGTTTTTACAATTTTAAATGGTTGAAAAAAATCAAAGGAATAGGGCTTCCCTGGTGGCCCAGTGGTTGAGAGTCCACCTGCCGATGCGGGGGACACGGGTTCGTGCCCCGGTCTGGGAAGATCCCACATGCCACGGAGTGGCTGGGCCCGTGAGCCATGGCCGCTGAGCCTGTGCGTCTGGAGCCTGTGCTCTGCAACGGGAGAGGCCACAACAGTGAGAGGCCCGTGTACCAAAAAAAAAAAAAAAAAAAAATTGATTTTAAATAGACTTTATTTTTTAGAGCAGTTTTAGGTTTACAGAAAAATTGTGCCCAAGGTGTAGAGAGTCCTCATATACCTCCTCTCCCTCCCCTTGTCCCCAACCCCAGTTTCTCCTATTGTTAACGTCTGACATTGGTGTGGCTTTTTTAAAAATTACAATTGATGAACCTGTATTGATACATTTTTATTAACTAAAGTCCATAGTTTACATTAGAGTTTACTCTTTGTGTTGTACAGTTCTGTGAGTTTTGACAAATGTATATAGTAATGACAGGTCTCTACCATTACAGTATCATACAGATAGTTTCACTGTCATAAAAAATCCCCTGTGCTCTACCTATTCATTCTCCCTCTTTTCCCCAAGTCCCTGATAACTACTGATCTTTTACTGTCTCTATAGTTTTGCCTTTTCCATACTGTTATATACTAACTGGAATCATACCATGTGTGGCTTTTTCAGACTGGCTCCTTTCACTTAGTGACATGCATTTAAGTTTTCTCAGTGTCCTTTCATAGCTTGATAGCTCTTTTTTTTTTTTTCTTTTTGCGGTACGCGGGCCTCTCACTGCTGTGGCTTCTCCCGTTGTGGAGCACAGGCTCCGGACGCGCAGGCTCAGTGGCCATGGCTCACTGGCCCAGCCGCTCCGCGGCATGTGGGATCTTCCCAGACCGGGGCACGAACCCGTGTCCCCTGCATTGGCAGGCGGACTCTCAACCACTGCGCCACCAGGGAAGCCCAGCTCATTTCTTTTTATCACTGAATAGTACTCTGTTGTATGGCTGTACTACAGTTTCTTTATCCATTCACCTATTAAAAGACATCTTGATTGCTTCCAAGTTTGGGCAGTTATGAATAAGACTGCTATAAATATTCATGTGCATGTTTCTGACATAAGTTTGTGACTCATTTGGGTAAATACCTAGGATCTCAGTTGCTAGACTGTATAGTCAGCCTATGTTTAGCCTTACAAGAAACTGCCAAATTGTCTTCTGAAGTGGCTGTACCATTTTGCATTCCCACCAGCAATGAATGAGAGTCTTTGTTGTTCCGCATCTTCTCCAGCATTTGGTGTTTTGTTTTGAATTGGTGTGTCATGGTATCTCATTGTCATTTTAATTTGAAAATTCCTAATGACATATGATGTTAAGCATGTTTTCATCTGTTTATTTGCCATTTGTATCTCTTTAGTGAAGTGTCTATTTAGATCTTTTGCTAATTTTGTAAAGTTATTTTCTTATTGTTGAGTTTCAAGGGTTCTTTGTATATTTTGAATATAGGTCCTTTGTCAAAAGTATTTAATTTTCATATAGTCAAAACAGTTTATTTTCTGGCTCTGTCTTTGGTATGTCTTTAAAGCCTTCTTTCCCCTTAAATTATAAATATTTACTTGCATTTTTCTTTCAGTAATTTTATGATTTCATTTTGAGATGTTTGTATCTGGAAGTCTCAAATTTTGAGGAAGAGATGATTTCATTTTTCCCTCCATTTAAATCCACTTAGATATAATTGCTTTGCCTACTTTTGACAACCGTGCAATGGAAAACTGGGGACTGTTGATGTTTGATGAGTCATTGTTGTTGCTGCAACCAAATGATAAACTAACAGAAAAAAAGACTGTGATCTCCTATATTGTCTCCCACGAGATTGGACATCAGGCACGTGGTAAAATGTTCTTTCTTATTTCACATGAAAATATTCTCCAGCTGCTGTACCAAAAGTAGCGACCCCCCCAAACCCTGCTGTACACCAAATTTTAAAAATTATTTGAAAAGTGGGTCACTGAAAGAAAACAAGGAAGGATCTGTGTAATCAGATCCTGGGTGGATTTGAACTATTGGTGATAAATCACAGTGATGAGAACTTAAAGAACATTCACAGGTCATATATTTATATCCAAAGAGTAACTGTGTTCCACAAAGTTCTCTTCAGGAAAAGTAAGCCAAGCAGAGCTATGATTATTTGCTTTCCATTCCATCTTAAAATAGAGATATTCAAAAAAGTCACTGGAAGATATCCACATTTCATTAGCAGATTATTACAAACTTTTTTTTTTGAGAGAAGTTACAAGTTAAAGGATTATAGTCAATATACTAGTGTCAGTGAGGTGAGCAGTAATTAGTCCTTGAGCTGCATCCCCAAAGGTGATGTAAGCAGGATTTATTTCATTAGATCTATATGCTTTTATGCTGTGATTTTTGAAGTTTAGTTATTTGTTTTGATGGAGATTCTCACATCTGCATTTTGACCTTTATAAATCAAGTTTGTCAAGAAAGACGTCATCTAAACTATGATATTGTTATCTTTTTGTTATATGGACTCCTAAGCAGTTTTGGAGAAGAGTGATTTACTGGGATTGAATAACACCCTGTTACACAGTCAACACATGCTTTCACAAGTTTTGATCAGTCACCCAAAGTGTCATTTTTTATTATAGCCTAAATGACACATTGTTTTGGAATACAGGCTGCTATTAGTTCATCACAGCTGTTATATAAGAATTTGGTTAAATACCAGGACGTGGATTTGTTGGTTTTGGAAATTATTGTGTTTTTCTTTCCTGATTCTATTTATCATCTGTTTGACAGTTTCTTTCTGGTAAGCTCAAATAGAAAATAATTATAGCTGTACCACTTTGCAGAACATATGAATACTTGAGTGATTTTTACATGGTGCACATCAAATCATGTCCTGAAAGCACAGTCATTGCTTACAGCAAGATCCTAATGTAGTCTGTTTAGAGGTATAAGATTCTGTAATTAGTAGGTGCTAAGTAAACTTTCAGGACTTCTGCTTTAACTTAACTTTGGGGCAAAATGGACAATTTAAGAACTGCTACTCTAGCTTACCTTATTTTTTAACATCACAATTTTAAAACAAAAATTGCTTTCAGTCATTGAATGTGAAATGATTATTTTAGAAGAAATGCATGACTGACATCTCTTCATGTTAAAACAGCGTCATTTTGGAGTCCTGTTTTCAAGTTTATCACTGATAGCAAAATGCATTTAATTTTGTCTTTTACCTTATATTTATTTCACATGCAATTACAATAAATTTTTCTTAAATTGAATTTAAGAATTTTTTTTTCCCAACTCTAAAAGTGGTTTGGAAACTTGGTTACCATGAATTGGTGGAACAATATCTGGCTCAATGAAGGTTTTGCATCTTATTTTGAGTTTGGAGTAATTAACGACTTCAATCCGAAACTCCCAAGGGTAAGTAGTTTGTTAAGTTAATTATAATTTTTTTCCCTTAATTATAAAAGTAATGCATGTTTATTGTGGAAAGTTTGTAAAATACAGAAAAATATAAGGAATATTAAATTATCTGTAATACCAGAGTTGATCAATTTTATCTTTTTGGTATGTTTTCTTTTTCCAGACTTTTATTATTATAAATATTCCTAAAAGACAATTACACAAAAATGTGTAATACCCTTTCTACTTCATACTATATCAAGAGCATTTTCACAAATCATTAAATCATTTTTGAAAACAAGATTTTTAAGGGTTGCCTAATATTTTATCATATCACCTTATAAGGTGTATATATGTAATATTTCCCTACTATTAGGTTTTAGGTTATTTTCATTTATTTCTACCTAGACTAAATTTTAAAGCACTTGTAATCAGTAGTCTATGGCTTTAATGATAAGAATATGCTATGTTATATACTCTAAATATTATGTTACATATAATATAGCTGATATTACATATAATACTAATAGCTGATATTGTATCTATTATAGCTGATATTCTTTTGCTGTTTTGAGTAAATAGTAATATGGAAAAATAAACTTATGGATGGGCAAATCTGATTATTTCAACTGTAAGTTATGGTTCTAATATTTTATTTAGAGTAATTAGATAGTGCTTTCAGAATCGCATGATAAAGCCAAATTGATTTTATTTGATTTAGGTGTTTAAATGTTTAAATTTAATACCATCTTTTGACACAGACCTCACTTTTTCACTCCAAGCCAGGGGTCCTTTCTCCCCCTCTGTTCCTGCCTCCTGCCATCCCTCTGATGCTCAGAGCTGCTGTTTCTGCTGCTCTTTGCTGGCCTTTCTCTCATCTCCCCTCCCAAGTGTTTCCAAGGCTCAATTTTTGGCCTCTTTCCTCCCTTCCCTACCCTCGCTCAGAGTATATTGCCATTTGAAATGCTGATCTCCACTGGCCAGATCTTCTTTACAGGCTAAATTTATTCACTTTGATGGAGAGTCTAAGATTGTGTTCTTTCTATTATATTGGTTGTAAATTTTCCCTCTTATGAAAGGAGGGAGATGGTAGGTAGATATTTGGTTTTTGTTGATTAAAAGGTTGGCAGAATAAAAAGTTGACAGACCTCTCTAGGTGCCACAGAAACTTAAAAAAAAAAAAATCCTTTTTTACCTGTTAGTGAAATTGTACTTTCTGGGAAGCACTGATGTAGCAGCCTCTTACTGCCCCAGTTCCATGCCACCCACTCTGCCCTTTGCAAACATCCTATAAAATGCCCACCATCACATAGTCCAGCCATTCTGCAGTACCTCTGCTCTTCCTCCCCTGGATTGGGCATCATTATATAGATCAGCAGAATGAAGTATTGAAAAGTTAATTGACTCGCCCAAGGTCATTTGCCTGATTGAGGCAGAACTGTGATTACATTCCAGTTACCTGGGTCTAGTCTGAAGATGAGGATAATGAGGATAATAACAATAATACTGTATTTACCATTCACTGAGTACTTAGGATTTATCTGCCTGGTAGTGTAAGTTCTATACATATATCATCTTACTCAATCTTCAAAATAATCATATGAGTATAGTTGTTATTTTCTTCTATTTTCTATTGAGGAAACTGAGGCATAGAAGCATTAGGTAAGTTATTCAAGGTCTCACAGTTATTAAAGGTCAGAGATGAGAGTCAGTTCCAGGTTTCTCTAACCGCAAAGCCCATGCCTTTAACCTCTGTGCTCTGCAGAGAAAACACCTGGGAGTGTTCTCGTTCTCAAGGAGTTCATGGTGTGTGTGTATATGTTCATTATATGACTCTTTGCATATACATAAACTTTATACACATACAGTAAATCTCAGTTGTCTTCAATAGTCCTTTCCGTATACTCTATACCTACAAAATTGTTTATATCTCTCTTTTATAAGGTAGCATCTACACATGGTTAGTGTCATCTATAACTGTTTTTGAAAGCATTTGGTTATATTCCAAATTAACTCTGTGCTGAGAGTCAATATGGAAAGAAATTGCATTCCCATAAAACAATTAGATTCACCCTGTGTGTCCTTAATTGAATAGCCTATACTATCAATATCAATCAATTACCTCTTAATGCAACTAAAATGGCTGAGATTACCATATCTGGAAACAGTGATGAAAACATATTACTAATGTTTTTGAAGCTAAGATGGTAAGCTTATCCTCTCTTTTACCATTTAGTTATTTCTTTTTATCATTGATTCTATATTTTTTTGTTTTATTTTATTTGTTTTTATACAGCATATTCTTATTAGTTATCCATTTTATACATATTAGTGTATACATGTCAATCCCAATCTCCCAATTCATCACACCACCACCTCCACCCCTGCCGCTTTCCCCCCTGGGCGTCCATACGTTTGTTCTCTGCATTTCTGTCTCAGTTTCTGCCCTGAAAACCAGTTCATCTGTACCATTTTTCTAGGTTCCACATATATACGTTAATATACGATATTTGTTTTTCTCTTTCTGACTTACTTCACTCCGTATGACAGTCTCTAGATTCATCCACGTCTCTACAAATGACCCAATTTCATTCCTTTTAATGGCTGAGTAATATTCCATTGCATATATGTACCACATCTTCTTTATCCATTCATCTGTCGATGGGCATTTAGGTCGCTTCCATGACCTGGCTATTGTAAAGAGTGCTGCAATGAACATTAGGGTGCATGTGTCTTTTTCAATTGTGGTTTTCTCTGGGTATATGCCCAGTAGTGGGATTGCTGGGTCATATGGAAATTCTATTTTTAGTTTTTTAAGGAACCTCCATACTGTTCTCCATAGTGGCTGTATCAATTTACATTCCCACCAACAGTGCAAGAGGGTTCCCTTTTCTCTACACCCTCTCCATCATTTGTTGTTTGTAGATTTTCTGATTATGCCCATTCTAACTGGTGTGAGGTTATACCTCATTGTAATTTTTTTTTTTTGGCGGTACGTGGGCCTCTCACTGTTGTGGCCTCTCCCATTGCGGAGCACAGGCTCCGGACGCGCAGGCTCAGCGGCCATGGCTCATGGACCTAGCCACTCCGCGGCATGTGGAATCTGCCGGACCAGGGCACGAACCCACGTCCCCTGCATTGGCAGGCGGACTCTCAACAACTGAGCCACCAGGGAAGCTCCTCATTGCAGTTTTGATTTGCATTTCTCTAATAATTAGTGATGTTGAGCAACTTTTCATGTGCTTCTTGGCCATCTGCTATGTCTTCTTTGGAGAAACGTCTATTTAGGTCTTCTGCCCATTTTTGGATTGGGTTGTTTTTTTTTTAATATTGAGCTGCATGAGCTGTTTATATATTTTAGAAATTGATCCTTCGTCCATTGATTCATTTGCAAATATTTTCTCCCATTCTGAAAGCTGTCTTTTCATCTTGTTTGTAGTTTCCTTTGCTGTGCAAAAGCTTTTAAGTTTCAGTAGGTCCCATTTGTTTATTTTTGTTTTTATTTCCATTACTCTAGGAGGTGGATCAAAAAAGATCTTGCTGGAATTTATGTCAAAGAGTGTTATTCCTATGTTTTCCTCTAAGAGTTTTATAGTGTCCAGTCTTAAATTTAAGTCTCTAATCCATTTTAAGTTTATTTTTGTGTATGGTGTTAGGGAGTGTTCTAATTTCATTCTTTTACATGTAGCTGTCCAGTTTTCCCAGCACAACTTATTGAAGAGACTGTCTTTTCTCCACTGTATATACTTGCCTCCTTTGTCACAGGTTAGTTGACCGTAGGTGCGTGGGTTTATCTCTGGGCTTTCTATCCTGTTCCATTGATCTATATCTCTGTTTTTGTGCCAGTACCATATTGTCTTGATGACTGTAGCTTTGTAGTATAGTCTGAAGTCAGGAAGTCTGATTCCTCCAGCTCTGTTTTTTTCCCTCAAGACTGCCTTTGCTATTCGGGACCTTTTGTGTCTCCATACAAATTTTAAGATTTTTTGTTCTAGTTCTGTAAAAAATGCCATTGGTAATTTGATAGGGATTGCATTGACTCTGTTGATTGCTTTGGGTAGTATAGTCATTTTCACAATATTGATTCTTCCAATCCAGAAACATGGTATATCTCTCCATCTGTTTGTATCATCGTTGATTTCTTTCATCAGTGTCTTATAGTTTTCTGCATACAGGTTTTTCTCTGCCTAGGTAGGTTTATTCCTAGCTGTTTTATTCTTTTTGTTGCAATGGTAATGGGAATGTTTCCTTAATTTCTCTCAGATTTTTCATCATTAGTGTATAGGAATGCAAGAGATTTCTGTGCATTAATTTTGTATCCTGCAACTTTACCAAATTCATTGATTAGCTCTAGTAGTTTTCTGGTGGCATCTTTGGGACTCTCTGTGTATAGTATCATGTCATTTGAAACAGTGACAGTTTTACATCTTCCTTTCCAGTTTGGATTCCTTTTATTTCTTCTTCTTCTCTGATTGCCGTGGCTAGGACTTCCAAAACTATGTTGAATAATAGTGGTGAGAGTGGACATCTTTGTCTTGTTCCTGATCTTAGAGGAAATACTGTCAGTTTTTCACCATTGGGAATGATGTTTGCTGTGGGCTTGTCATATATGGCCTTTATTATGTTGAGGTAGGTTCCCTCTATGCCCACTTTCTGAAGAGTTTTTACCATAAATGGGTGTTGAATTTTTTCAAAAGCTTTTTCTGCATCCATTGAGATGATCATATGGTTTTTATTCTTCAGTTTGTTAATATGGTGTATCACATTGATTGATGTGCGTATACTGAAGAATCCTTGCATCCCTAGGATAAATCCCACTTGATCATGGGGTATGATCCTTTTAATGTGTTGTTGGATTCTGTTTGCTAGTATTTTATTGAGGATTTTTGCATCTATATTCATCAGTGATATTGGTCTGTAATTTTCTTTTTTTGTAGTATCTTTGTCTGGTTTTGGTATCAGGGTGATGATGGTGGCCTCATAGAATGAGTTTGGGAGTGTTCCTTCCTCTACAATTTTTTGGAAGGGTTTGAGAAGGATGGGTGTTAGCTCTTCTCTAAATGTTTCATAGAATTCACCTGTGAAGCCATCTGGTCCTGGGCTTTTGTTTGTTGGAAGATTTTTAATCACAGTTTCAATTTCATTACTTGTGATTGGTCTGTTCATATTTTCTATTTCTTCCTGGTTCAGTCTTGGAAGGTTATACCTTTCTAAGAATTTATCCATTTCTTCCAGGTTGTCCATTTTATTGACATAGAGTTTCTTGTAGTAGTCTCTTTTGGTGCTTTGTATTTCTGAGGTGTCTGTTGTAACTTCTCCTTTTTCATTTCTAACTTTATTGATTTGAGTCCTTTCCCCCTTTTTCTTGATGAGTCTGGCTATGGCTTATCAATTTTGTTTATCTTCTCAAAGAACCAGCTTTTTAGTTTTATTCATCTTTGCTCTTTTTTCTATTTCATTTATTTCTGCTCTGATCTTTATGATTTCTTTCCTTCTACTAACTTTGGGTTTTGTTTGTTCTTCTTTCTTTAGTTCCTTTTAGATGTAAGGTTAGATTGTTTATTTGAGATTTTTCTTGTTAATTGAAGTAGCCTTGTATTGATATAAACTTCCCTCTTAGAACTGCTTTTGCTGCATCCTATAGGTTTTGGGTCATCGTGTTTCCATTGTCATTTGTTTCTAGGTATTTTTTGATTTCCTCTTTGATTTCTTCAGTGATCTCTTGGTTATTAAGTAATGTATTTTTTAGCCTCCATGTGTTTTTATTTTTTACAGATTTTTTCCTGTAATTGATATCTAGTCTCATAGTATTGTGGTCGGAAAAGAAACTTGATATGATTTCAATTTCTTAAATTTACCAAGGCTTGATTTGTGACCCAAGATGTGATGTATCCTGTAGAATGTTCCATTAAAGTGTTATCTGCTCTTTTTGGATGGAATGTCCTATAAATATGAATTAAATCTACCTGGTCTATTGTCACTTAAAACTTGTGTTTCCTTAGTAATTTTCTGTTTGGATGATCTGTCCATTGGTGTAAGTGAGGTGTTAAAGTCCCCCACTATTATTGTGTTACTGTCAATTTCCTCTTTTATAGCTTTTAGCAGTTGCCTTATGTATTTAGGTGCTCCTATTTTGGGAGCATATATATTTATAATTGTTACATCTTATTCTTGGATTGATCCCTTGATCATTACGTAGTGTCCTTCCTTGTCTCTTGTAACATCTTTATTTTGAAGTCTATTTTATCTGATATGAATATTGCTACTCCAGCTCTCATTTGATTTCCATTTGCATGGAATATCTTTTTGCATCCCCTCACTTTCAGTCTGTATGTGTCCCTAGGTCTGAAGTGGATCTCTGTAGACAGCATATATATGGGTCTTGTTTTTGTATCCATTCAGCAAGCCTGTGGCCTTTGGTTGGAGCATTTAATCCATTCACGTTTAAGGTAATTATTGATATGTATGTTCCTATTACCATTTTCTTAATTGTTTTGGGTTTGTTTTTCTAGGTCCTTTTCTTGTCTTGTGTTTCCCACTTAGAGAAGTTCCTTTAGCATTTGTTTTACAGCTGCTTTGGTGGTGCTTAATTCTCTTAGTTTTTGCTTTTCTGTAAAACTTTTGATTTCTCCATTGAATCTGAATGAGATCCTTGCTGGGTAGAGTAATTTTGGTTGTAGGTTCTTCCCTTTCATCACTTTAAATGTGTCATGCCACTCCCTTCTGGCTTGTAGAGTTTCTACTGAGAAATCAGCTGTTAACCTTATGGGAGTTCCCTTGTATGTTATTTGTCATTTTTCCCTTGCTGCTTTCAATAGTTTTTCTTTGTCTTTAGTTTTTACCAATTTGATTACTATGTGTCTCGGTGTGTTTTTCCTTGGGTTTATCCTGTATGGGACTCTCTGCACTTCCTGGACTTGGGTGGCTATTTCCTTTCCCATGTTAGGGAAGTTTGGGACTATAATCTCTTCAAATATTTTCTTGGGTCCTTTCTGTCTCTCTTCTCCTTCTGGGACCCCTATAATGTGAATGTTGTTATGTTTAATGTTGTCCCAGAGGTCTGTTAGGCTGTCTTCATTTCTTTTCATTCTTTTTTCTTTATTCTGTTCTGCAGCAGTGAGTTCCACCATTCTGTCTTCCAGGTCACTTATCCGTTCTTCTGCCTCAGTTATTCTGTTGAATATTGATTCTTTCCAGTGTATTTTTCATTTCAGTTATTGTATTGTTCATCTCTGTTTGTTTGTTCTTTAATCCTTCTAGGTCTTCATTAAACATTTCTTGCATCTTCTCCATCCTTGCCTCCATTCTTTTTCTGAGGTCCTAGATCATCTTCACTCTCATTATTCTGAATTCTTTTTCTGGAAGGTTGCCTATCTCCACTTTATTTAGTTGTTTTTCTGGGGTTTTATCTTGTTCCTTCATCTGGTACATAGCTCTCTGCCTTTTCATCTTGTCTGTCTTTCTGTGAATGTGTTTTTCATTCCACATGCTGCAGGATTGTAGTTCTTCTTGCTTCTGCTGTCTGCCCTCTGGTGGATGAGGCTATCTAAGAGGGTTGTGCAAGTTTCCTGATGGGAGGGACTGGTGGTGGGTAGAGCTGGCTGTTGCTCTGGTGGGCAGAGCTCAGCAAAACTTTAATCAGCTTGTCTGCTGATGGGTCAGGCTGGGTTCTCTCCCTGTTGGTTGTTTGGCCTGAGGCAACCCAATACTGCAGCCTACCCAGCTTTTTGGTGGGGCTGATGGCGGACTCTGGGAGGGCTCACACCAAGGAGTATTTCCCAGAATCTCTGTCACCAGTGTCCTTGGCCTCACGGTAAAACACAGCCACCCCCCGCCTCTGCAGGAGACCCTCCAACACTAGCAGGTAGGTCTGGTTCAGTCTCCTATGGGGTCACAGCTCCTTCCCCTGGGTCCCGGTGCACACACTACTTTGTGTGTGCCTTCCAAGAGTGGAGTCTCTGTTTCCCCCAGTCCTGTCGAAGTCCTGCAATCAAATTCTGCTAGGCTTCAAAGTCTGATTCTCTAGGAATTCCTCCTCCCGTTGCTGGACCCCCAGGTTGGGAAGCCTTACATGGGGCTCAGAACCTTCACTCCAGTGTGTGGACTTCTGTGGTATAAGTGTTCTCCAGTTTGTGAGTCACCCACCCAGTAGTTATGGGATTTGATTTTATTGTGATTGCGCCCCTCCTACCATCTCATTGTGGCTTCTCCTTTGTCTTTGGATGTGGGGTATCTTTTTTGGTGAGTTCCTGTGTCTTTCTGTCGATGATTGTTCAGCAGTTAGTTGTGATTCTGGTGCTCTTGCAAGAGGGAGTGAGAGCACATCCTTCTACTCTGCCATCTTGAACCAATGTGCCCTTATCATTGATTCTTAATCACTCTTTTCTGAGTGTACATTTCTCAATCCCATGTTGAGATGAGTGAAATATAACCCTTGCCAGAGGAGTGTCAGATCCTGGAGCTTGAGAAAATTGCCATGAGCTTTGTTTTTTAAAAGCTTAAGGCCCTGTTTCAATGATCTTTGAGAGATCAAATCTTTGGCTTCCTTTTAATCTAGTCATTAGACTGAAATTGAGTAAAGAGCATCACAGAACCATATGCAGATACAGATTTCCATTTTTTCTAACTGGTCTAATTTCAGCTGAAAATTATTAAAGTACGAGATGAATGGGTCATGGTCAAGGATTCAGAACATTCCAATTGGTTTCTTGATCTCTGAAGTTCCAGCTCTGACATTGCTACTCACTGATGTTTTTCCGTCCTTCTTCTGCCTGGTCTAAGGAAGCAGCAGTCTCGGTGGAGGGGAAAGGGCACATAAGGGCCTTGCAGCCTGTCAGATCTCGCTATGCTTTTATGATCACTGTAAGCTGAGGCAAGTAGCTGAACATTTCTGAGCTTTCATTCCTCATCTGTAAAATAAGTTTTATACAGTCATTCAATAGGTTATTGAGTATCTAACAGTCACTGTTGTGACAGCCACCATTTTACTAAGCACTCATTATGTGCTTATAGAGTATTGTGTACATTATCTGACTCAAGCCTCCAAACAACTCTGAAGAAATAATAATAATAATATAATCACAGTAGTGGTTAACCCTTATTGAGCATACTCTACTTGCCAGTCACAGTGCTAAAAATTTTATGTAAATTAATTTAGACCTGATAATAATCCAGTGAGGACAGTGTTGCTTCCTGCATTTTCGGAGTTGAAACTGAGTTTCAGAGTGATGAAGTTTGTTGCCTTTTATGAGTCACACAACTCCTAAGAGGCTGCGGTAGGATTCAAATCCAGGCAGCTCACTCCAAAGCCTGTGCTTTTAACCACATTGATATTCCACACAAATTTATTATCATAAATACTGTTATATTTCTTAAGATAATAGTAGATTTAATAGAAACAGGTTTTGTTCTCTGGGATCTCACAGCTTGCAGGAAGAAAGTAATGGTGAGTGTCTAGAATCGCTTTATCCAATCACTGTATGCAGTAGCTAGATAATGTTTTTTAAAATGCTGGTATCACTTTTTACACAGAGTTTCCCTTCAGGGGTGGAACAGGCTGGGATGAGCATCACCTTATGGGAGGCCCAGAGTAGAAAAACCTGAGGGATGTTGAGGAAGAGGTGTTTGTCTCATTAGTCACAGTTATCTTGTGTGATTCTGATGAAACCAAGAAGATTATGTAAAACCTTATACCAGGCAGGCAGAAGAGAGACAGACAATCCATTCTGAGAGAGAAAACCCCCACAAAATATGGAAAATGCTATATGTACAAAAATGTTCATTAATACATTTTTTATAACTGCAAACAAAACAAAACAAAACTTGAAGCAACTTAAATGCCTAACTAATAGGGAAATGGTTGTCAACTATGGTCCATCGACGTTATGGGGTATTTTGCAGCTGTGTATTTATTTATTTTAATGTTTTGCTTTTGCAAAAGTTATATCTGCAGTACTTTGAAAAGAAGAAAATCATCTGTGATTTGACCACCCTGTGATAACCATGATTAAGATTTGGTTTATTTCTTTCCAAGTTATGTTTATTTCACTTACAATGCAGTGGCCATTATTAGGAATAGTTACAAAGATAAGACAGCAAAATTTCTCAATGAATACTATAATAAGTAAATAAAAAAGGTTGTTTTTACAAATATGAGAATAAATAAATAGACAGGAAAAGAAATTGGAAAGAGCTGGACTAACAACATTCTAATGGGAGTTATGTAGGGTGTGGGCTTATGGGTGTTTTTTATTTTTGCTATTTTCTTCATTGTGTTATGGGTCAACAGTGCACACTCTCAAGAGCTCTTGGGTGTTAAATTAGTAAAATCTATACTTAATGAATAAGGTCAGACTTAGGCAGATGTCTCCTCTAAATCCTTGCTTCTCAGAGTGTGATTCTCAAACTAGCAACATCAGCATCATCTGGTAGTTTATTAGAAATACAGTCCCCAGCCCAGACCAACTGTTAGAATATGAGTTTGACAAAATCCCCAGGGGATCCTTATTGACATTAAAGTTTCCACATGCATTGCTCTAAATGACAGGCTTTCTCATTTGGGGAAGAGTGGAGTTTGATGATAGCTTAACCAAAGTATTAATAAATCTAAACATAATGTGCTAATAGGAGAGGGTTGATTGGAACATTGGCAAATGGAAGTGGGGCAGCGTTTGAAAATTTATCTGACACTGTTAAGAGGTTAGAGAGTCAACTTGGGGACCCTGGCAAGAGTCACTAGGGAGCTGAGACTTCATGGAGATCACCAAGTGCTCGCCCGGCTCTCCAGGGTATGAGTGAGCTGTCCCTGTAGCTTCTCCACTGCCCTTTCTTTGGCTCTGTCTTCCCAGGTACCTCTTGACTATTCTTTGGTTTTCCTTCTAGCTTTCCTTCAGAAAGAAATGGCCCTTGTCATGTGTCTGAGAGAGATCTAGTCTTTTGGAGAGTTCTGTACTTATTAAAATATAAATAATTGCCATCTCTTAATGCATGAGTATCCAATCTGTGGATTTATTTCTAATAACTCATATTACATCAGCATCATTGTGAATTTGTAAATCTGGCATGCTTTTGGTTGATAAATGTCCCTGTAACAGAGGCTGATAAATTTTAAGGGATTGCTAATAAGATTACCAATAAAATTCTAGAGGGTTGAAACCACCTAGAGATGCTGTTACCTGGAGGACCTGTCTGGGTGGCCAGGAACCTCCTTAGGGGAATGTAGATGTCTCTCTTGGAAACCACATTAACTTTTGTGATTGATTTTTTTTAATTGAAATACAAATGGATACCAAATGGGAAGGAAAGTATCCTAGAGTTTTGTTATTCAAGGAATCCTAACTTATTTGGCCCATTGTAGCCCAAAGAGTACTTCTCAATTATTGATTTTTCCCTTCTTCAGTGTTAGTTTTTGAAAGTATTTTAGGAACGTTGAACTTTGTGTTTCTGTGACACCTCAGAAGTTAACGTGGCTCAATGTTTTCCTTTTAGAATGAGATCTTTTTTTCTAACATTTTACATGGCGTCCTCAGAGAAGATCACGCCCTGGTATCTAGAGCCGTCTCCATGAAGGTGGAAAATTTCACAGAAACCAATGAAATAAACGAGCTCTTTGACCTATTTACTTACAACAAGGTAAAATCAGTTACACATTTACATTTGTTCTGCACTCTTGGAGAAAGCTACATAAAATGGATTCTAAGGGTCCTAGACTAACGTGCTACTACACAACTTTGGTACAAAAACCTTAATATTATTCAATAGATGGATTTCAGAAAACGTGGTTAAATCAGTTCTTATCTAGTAAATATTAATCAACTACAATAGGTGCTCAGTATCATCTACCTTTATTAATATAGACGTAGCTTGCTACTTTTAAGGTGAACCCTTCTGCTTGGTAGAAATTTGTTCTTGTATCGACTGAAAGAACACACAACATAAAAGTTGTGAGTTAAGTTTTATTCAGGAATCTTACTGAGGACTATAGCCCAGGAGACAGCCTCTCAGAGTGCTCTGAGAAACTACTCCGAAGTGGCAAGGGAGGGGCCAGGATATATCTGAACTTTTTTTGCTGGGAAAAACATGCAGTCAAGCATAAAAAGATTACTGCTAATCACAAGGAACAGACATCCCAAGTTAATAATTTTAGTGCTTTTCTGTATATGGAAAAATGTAAGAATCTGGGGTCATTGAAATTTTTCCTTACATATGCATCTTAACTATCTAGGGGCCAGGATATTCAAAGCACAGAATGCTTCCTGTTTTTCTCCATCCTGAATTCCCCCCAGGGTGCACTCTCAGTGGGCATCTGCAGTGGCTAATGGCTGATCCTTGTAGAACTGGAATGGCAGGCAACAATTTTTCTTTACACTTGCCGTATGAGTATCTCAGTTTAAAAACTTTACTGCGCCCTGAACTCTTTATATGTAGGACATTTTCTCATCTTTTACCTATTAATTAGTGACAGTCTCCTATTTTATTAGCACATTTGGGGATAACCCAGACATTCAACTAAAGTGCGCAATGCAATCAGAAGCACAGCCCAGAATCTTGCTTGTCAGAATGGAATGCGTCAATATTTAGATTACCGAATTTTGTTTAAATAATGGACAGCTTCTTATGTCTTAGGGAGCGTCTCTGGCCCGGATGCTTTCTAGTTTCTTGAATGAGAAAATATTTATCAGCGCACTTAAGGTGAGTTTACAAAATTGTTGTTACCTGGAAAACAGTAAACATAAATTGCTTTGGCATGTTATTTATCTTAACCTTAACTTTTCTATTTTGACAGTCATACTTGGAGACATTTTCTTACTCAAATGCTGAGCAAGATGATCTATGGAGGCATTTTCAAATGGTAATTCTCACACTTCCTGCCATGTTTTTGCTGAGTTGTTTTGTAAGATTGGGAGGCCATGTGTGTATGGTGATGACACAGGAAAACCATCTTTCCTTGTTTGTGACACTCCTTTAAGTCAGGGGTTGCTTCTTTAGTCTTCGCCACTATATTCCCAATGCCCAGAAGAGAGCCTGCATATGTTAGATCCATAAAAAATGTGGTCAGTAAATGAATGAATGAATGAATGAATGCACTAAGGAACCATTCATATATAGAGAGTTGAACAGAATTAAATTTGGTCCAGAATATCACCCACTGGGAATTACTGTACTATATGAATGAGGAAGAGAATAGCTATGTAGTTTCTTTTAGGAGATTGCTACCTCAAAAGATTTTGATGATAAATATCTGTTTTGTGATGATTTTTTTAAAACAGGCCATAGATGACCAGAGTAAAATTCTTTTGCCAGCAACAGTAAAAAGCATCATGGACAGTTGGACACACCAGAGTGGTTTTCCAGTTATCACCTTAAATGTATCTACTGGTGTCATGAAACAGGAGCCATTTTATCTTGGAAAGGTTAAAAATCAGACCCTTCTAACCCACAAGTAGGTAGATTTACTCCTCTGTCTTCACCTTCCTTGGGATTGAGCTGTGATCAAATGGAAACCAGCCTGTGGGTGAGGAAGCATAACCCCTACTGGATACACACCCTTCCATGGGGTGATCCTGGGATGGTGACTGAGTGTTCCATGCAGGATGTCGCTGGTGTGCTAGGATGGGGCAGAGCCCCTCATGTGCTGAGCAAGGCCAGAGACCTGCATTTAGGGATTCAAGCAGTGCCCCTCCCCTGGGAAATAGGGCCACACCCACGACCAAAGCTTTGGGTGTTATGCATTCTCTTCTGTCCTTTAGACAGAGGTCATGAATTAGTCGGAATTCTGTGTGAAAGGCAGTAAAATAGAGCCTGAAATGCCTCCTGTTAGTTAAGAAGAAAGGGGATCCTGTTGCAATGTTGTCTTCCCTTCCCTAGAAATGGAACTGAATGGTGACTGTATCCTTGAGGAATAATTCTGTGCATGTCTGCCCATGTACTTATCTGTGCTTTTGTAGCCATATCTAAAATGTTAGAATTATAGATCCCAAATTCAAACCTTAGGTAAGTCTTATTCAAAATCTCTTGAGTTTCATTTGCCTTATCTATAAAGTAAATGTAATAACATATATCCCAGGGGATTGTTGTAGAAGTGAAATGGAATAATAAGTATAAAGTGGCTTAGCATTCATCACTTTCTCCTTCCCTTTCCTTCTCTTTCTTGTTAGATAATTTTCAACTGTTTTTTTTAATAAATTTATTTATTTATTTATTTTTGGCTGCGTTGGGTCTTCGTTGCTGCATGCGGGCTTTCTCTAGTTGTGGTGAGAGGGGGCTACTCTTTGTTGCAGTACACAGACTTCTCATTGCAGTGGCTTCTCTTGTTGCAGAGCACAGGCTCCAGGCTCGTGGGCTTCAGTAGTTGTGGCCTGTGGGCTCCGTAGCTGTGGCTCACAGGCTCTAGAGTGTAGGCTCAGTAGTTGTGGCGCACGGCTTAGTTGTTCCACGGCATGTGGGATCTTCCTGGACCAGGGCTCAAACCTGTGTCCCCTGCATTGGCAGGTGGATTCTTAACCACTGCACCACCAGGGAAGCCCTTCCAACTGTTTTTGATAAAATTTTTGATCCTCAGATCTCATTATAGTAAGTATCTGCACAAATGAGTAATTAATTTTCATATATCACCACCAAAATTTTCAAGTTGTCCTACTCTTTCTTTAAAACCCCAGGGGCAGGAACAGGAGACCTGCAGGTCCCTTCTCCCTATGATATTTCATGACTTGTGAGAAGAGGTGGCCTTAGCTATCACATAAACAGAGACCCTCAGTTCAAAGTCTGAGAAACCAGACTTTTGAGCGTTTGAGCAAGATTGGAAATAATTGCCCAAATTCCAAGTAGTGTGTCTCTTCAGATGACTAATGTCCTCCCTGTGGTCAGCGACTTCATCCAGGTCATGTCCACCAATGTGGGAAGAATGCCAGCATTCAGGTAATATGAATAATCTGGCTGATTTTTGTTGAACACTTTTCAGACAAGGAGAAAGCTTGAGGTGGAGAAGCATTTTGAAATGTTTGTCAAGCTTTTTCTTAACTGATTATTCAACTCTCTTGGCACAGATGGCTTTGGGTCTGTCTGTAGCATTTGAATGACCCCTGAGTAAGGCCAGGTGGCTGTAATTTAATATAAACAGGCCTTGAAATTTTCAGATACAGGAGAGTCTTAGTAGCTACCTTAAGTTATAAAAAGAAGCAAATCTATAAGACACAAGAAGAGAGTAAATAAATAGCCAAAGCAAAACTGACTTCTGAAACAACAGTGAATAATTCTAAGAGCAAAGTCCTGCATATCCACAGGGAATGGCCAAAGAATTTGAGTTCAGTTATTTTATCTTATTTAATATTGGCTCAGAGCTGATATTCTTATGTGTGAACATTAACTGAATTTTTCATTTTTTTCCAAAAAGTGACACATGGATTGTACCTATCCTTTGGATAAAAAATGGAACTACACAGTCTTTAGTCTGGCTAGATAAAAGCAGCAGTAAGTAACAAATTTTAAAAAATATCTCCACATATATATGCAAATATATATATGTGTATGTATATATATATGTGTGTAAACATATATATATTATATATATATATATATATATATATATATAAAGGCAGAGACTAAAATGTTGAAATGTCTATCTTTTTTTTTTTCTTTCTTTCTTTTTTTTTTTTATTTTGCGGTACGCGGGCCTCTTACTGTTGTGGCCTCTTCCGTTGCGAAGCACAGGCTCCGGATGCGCAGGCTCAGCGGCCATGGCTCACGGGCCCAGCCGCTCCGCGGCATGCGGGATCTTCCCAGACCGGCGCACGAACCCGTGTCCCCTGCATCGGCAGGCGGACTCTCAACCACTGCGCCACCAGGGAAGCCTGAAATGTCTTTTGGAAAGCTATCTTGTTTACAACTAAAATATTGTATCATTCTTGTTGAACATAGAGCTTTAAAGAAAAGTTTCTGATCAAAAGCCATTATATGTGAAAAAATATAATTATGTGGTAAGATCAATATGTATTTTACAATATCTTTACTTTTTGTTTTATTGGACTTATTGTTTAGAATTAAGAGGGTGTAGTACAGATGTGTAGTAAAATATTTTTAAAATGTACCATTTCAAACTTTTCACCTGTTTCTTTGTAGAAGTATTCCCTGAAATGCAAGTTTCAGATTCTGATCATGACTGGGTGATTTTAAATTTGAATATGACTGGATATTATAGAGTTAACTATGATAAATTTGGTTGGAAGAAATTAAATCAACAGCTTGAAAAAGATCCTAAGGTAAGGTTATATTTTTACACCTTTTATTAAATATCATTAATATTGCACTCTCCAGCCTTTAGAGGTTGAGCTTTCATCAACCTGTCTGGTGGGAACCTGACCCCTGTTGCCACCCCTCACCCCAAGGCATACTGGATTTTTTTTTCTTATTCTTAGAAAGGAGAGGTTTTGGTTGAATGCATTGAGTTTTTGAACATTAATCTCACTTTTCCACAATAATTTTACCTTTCTAGGTAAAAAATCAGAAGAATTTCCTATTAACCATTAATTTTGTGACCTTAGGCAAGTTAAATGTTCTGCTTCAATTTCTTCACTTTAAAATGGGAATAATATCATATCTTTCTTATTCCTTATGAGGATTAGAGGTGATGTAAGTAAACATATACTTAAAATTTCAAAGCCCATAATATGTGCCAGTACGTGTATGCTAGAAAATGTTAATTTTCTAAAAACTGTATTTTCACCCTCCCTCAAAGGAGACAATTTAATTCACAAGGTATCAATAATAATCCAATATTGCTTTAAGTTGTAAAAACAACTGTAAATTATTATGCAATATAGAAATATTAAAATATTGGCTACCTCTTATCAGTCAGATTTTAATTGGTTGAATTAAACCAAATCTCCATTGGTGCAGATGGGTGCTGGCTTAGAGGTCTATAGAGTTGGCTCTGCTGTGAAATCTTGGGCTGTTCATTTAGTCTCTATTCATAAAACTAGAGAGTTGAACTAAAAGATATCTTAGGTGTCTCTCTCTTCAAAAGTTCTGTGAGTCACATAGCAGCCTCTCTGGCAGAAGAGGCAGTGCACAGCATACTGGTCCAGAGCTCGGGTTCTGGGTCAGGTAGACTTCTGTTCATATTTTTGTTCATCATTTACCAGATGTGTGACCTTGGGCCTCTTGTTTGCCCAGTCATGCCTTGGGTTCCTTATCAGTTTAATAATGGGTGTAATAGACCTTAAAGGGTTGTTGTGAAGATTAAATAAGGTGATGTGTGTAGTATGTTTAACAGAGGCCTGACACAATTTGGGCATTCAGAACATGATCAGTAATTTTTAAAAATTATCATTGGTCTTTTGAATAAAGGTACAAAAACCAGTTATAATAATACTTTATTTAAAAATCTTTTTCAGAGTAGCTAAATTCTTTTTAATTTCTAAGGGCAGTCTTAGCCATGGAAGCACTAGGTCATGCCATTATAGCTATGATTTCTTGAAACCCTTGTAGATTTACTTATTGGAAAACTGGGGTCAGTTATTCATACAACATAGTTGCTGAGCAAATAAAACATTTCTATTATTAATATTAATCTAGAAAATGTAAGTGTTATTATTACTGCCGGAAAAGATATGCGGCTACAACAAAGGAAAGAATTAAGCTTGGCTTGTTCAGATGCTTAAAGGGATGTTGTGAAGATAAATTTTCTGGGACCACATATATGAACATGCTGGGGAGGGTATTGAAGGACTGCTGTAGGAAACTTTGGGCACCCTTAGGACACAAGCTGAGACAGAGTCCTGTGGCCTGACAACGCCAGGGAGCTCAAACCGAAGCCTGAGGAGTTAGGTGGGCAGTTGACTCCTGCCTTTTCATGGTTCAAAGGGCTCTGTTGGTGGTATTGTGTCAAATTAGTAAACTCTTGAGAAGAGAGATACCATTGAAAAGAGTACCTCACTATTGCCAAAATAGAGCTAAGTAATATTCTCTAAGGCTTCCTATGCCAAAAAGTCCCCTGACAACAATTTGGACGTTGTGATACGATTTAATGTATACTTTCTGTTTTGGAGAGGCCCTTTAAACTTGGCTTCCTGTTTTATTTTTTAACATGCTGTTTTTCACAGAGTATTTTGGCAAAACTCTCAACCATATTTAAGCCTTATGATTGATGTCCAGAGGGATCACTTATCAAAAGCAGATGTATAATAAATAAATTATGGGAACTATCCTTAGAAATGATCATTTCTCTGTACATAATTCACATGAAAGTGCTTTGTAAGCAGCAATGATCTTTAATGTTGTTATTATTTTGAAAGTTATTTTTTCACTAAAAATGTTCTCATCTTTTCCTGAACATTTTTGGATCTCATTTGCAGGCTATTCCTGTTATTCACAGACTTCAGTTGGTTGATGATGCCTTTTCCTTGTCTAAGTGAGTATATTTTCTTCTTTCATCATTTTAGCGTATACCTTGAGAAATTTATAAAAATAATTATCTCATCATTATGAACTTGGTTCTTTAGCACATACAGGCCCTAACTTATTAAGATTAGGATCAAATTCTGTGGTTATTGTGGAATTTATGATATAAAAGTTGCTAGAATATGCGACAACATGGATGAACGTTGAGGACATTAAGCTATGTGAAATAAGCCAGGCACAGAAAGACAAATACTGTATGTTTCTATTTACATGAGGTACTTGGTAGTCAGAGTCAGAGAGACGGAAAGACTGGTGGTTGCCAAGGGCTGGTGCAGGAGGGTGGGAGGGGGCAATGGGGAGATATTGTTTAATGGGTACAGAGTTTCAGTTTCACAAGATGAAAAGAATTATGGAGATGGATAGAGATGATGGTTGCACAACATTATGAATGTATTTTTTTTTAACTTTTTATTGGAGTACAGTTGATTTACAATGTTGTGTTAGTTTCTGCTGTACAGCAAATTGAATCAGTTATACATATGAATGTATTTAATACTAGCGAAACATACACTTTAAAACGGTTAAGAAGACAAATGTTATGTGTATTTTGCAACAATAAAAGAATTAGAAAAAAAGGCAATTCAAAAAAGTCATTATCAGGATAAGAGCAATAACATCTACTACTATTAGAAATGAAAGCCACAGAAAACAATGTTTTTTACAACAATTTGACAAGAAGGAATATGTTCTTTCTCAAGTCAAAACTTGGTAGTTAATTATATGAAAATCGTATATTTTCAATCAAATTAACTTTGGTATAATAAGGTTTAAACTGATTATGGAGAAATTTTGAAAGACTCTTAAAGGAGCAGCAAAGAAAATTCAATGTTTTAAAAAGAAGCCCTGGGCTTCCCTGGTAGCGCAGTGGTTAAGAATCCGCCTGCCAGTGCAGGGGACATGGGTTCGATCCTGGTCCGGGAAGATCCCACATGCCGCGGAGCAACTAAGCCCATGCGTCACAGCTGCTGAGCCTGCGCTCTAGAGCCCGCGAGCCACAACTACTGAGCCCATGTGCCATAACTACTGAAGCCCGCGCGCCTAGAGTCCATGCTCCGCAACAAGAGAAGCCACAGCAATGAGAAGCCTGCACAACACAAGGAAGAGTAACCTCCGCTCGCCACAACTAGAGAAAGCCTGTGAGCAGCAACGAAGACCGAACACAGCCAAAAATAAAATAAATAAATTTGTAAAAATAAATAAATAAAATAAAATGCCTTTCCATGAGAAAAAAAAAAAAAGGAAGCCCTTAAAGGAAAACCTTTAGAAGGATGCAGTAGAGATGATGTAAACAGAAAAAAGTAATATTGTTTAAATATTTATAGGATTATTGCAAAATGTATAAGAATCATTATTTTAAAAATCTCAAGAGTAAAAACTTAGGTAAAATACAAGTGATTCAGACTTGCATTTGTAAAGACTGCTAAATGTTTGGGGTTTTTTGTGGGGTTTTTTGCGGTACGCGGGCCTCTCACTGTTGTGGCCTCTCCCGTTGCGGAGCACAGGCTCCAGATGCGCAGGCTCAGTGGCCATGGCTCACGGGCGCAGCCGCCCCGCGGCATGTGGGATCTTCCCGGACCGGGGTACGAACCCGTGTCCCCTGCATCGGCAGGCGGACTCTCAACCACTGCGCCACCAGGGAAGCCCCTAAATGTTTAAATGGATAAATTTAGGAAGATTGTAGAAGATGTATTCATATTTTTCTAAGATACTGGAAGTTACGGAAATAAAGTAATTGATGTATCCAAAAAAAAAAAGTTTCTGGAACTAAATAGATTATCAATTAATATTTTGAAGTGATTTTTGTTACCCAATGATGATGACTGTAGGTATAATTTTAATGAGCCTGAATTTTAGTGTATTACAGAATTATTGATTTCATTTATATTGGATTTACTCAATATAAGCTCTGCTGATAAGTTTCTAACCAGGAAAATGAATATATGCTCAGAACTTAAATTCCAGACAGTAAAATTAAGGAGTACACATAATAAATGATACAGTGTGTTCTCTCTTTCTTTGGCCTGTTGTATTTCTTGAATGAAGGTCTGCCTATTTTATCCTTCGTTTTTTTACCACTTTTCCCCATGTGATGTACAGCACATTTCCCCGCCCACTACTTTGCTGAAACATTTCTCTAAGATTATCATGACTTTATACTGTTAACCACATCCTCCTGCAAACTTCTTTTTTGACTTCCTGAGGCTCCAATATGCAAACCTAGTTCTCCTCCAGGATCTGACTTCTCTTTTTCCTGCTGCCGTGAGCATCCTTAAGACCAATCATGGTTATGTTATTTTCTTCTATCTTTCCTCTGGATAATTCATGCCTTCTGATGGTTTCAGTGATCATTTTATTATGTACATGTACAGTGCCTAGCAGATATAAGGTACGCAATAAATGTTTATGAAAGGATATGTTGATGACTTCTAAATCTAGGTGTCTATTTGTCTCCTCCTGTCTTCTGTTTATCCTGTGGTCATTTAAATTCAGTACCTTAAACACTGAACTTTATTTCTGTCTCTACATTGCTCCTGCTATCAATTTCTCTCTGTCTGTCGAAGCTACTACTACTTTTCCCATCCCCACACTTGAAACATCAGAGATAACCTTGACTGCTCTTTCTCTCTCTCTATCTCCCATCAAGTCATCATGTCTTATCTATTCACTCTGGGGTTCTCGGGAATGTCTTTTGGATTCTCACCTCACTTACCACCTTCACTGCTTCTGTGCTAAGCCAAGCTTCCATCACCCTTTGCCTAGCCTATTGCATTAGCTTCCAGCCTTTAGTCCTTTAGAATTCTATTTATATTAGAAGTCCATTCTGTTTTCTGCAGCACGGTTGCAACAAAATTTTAAGGTATTGATTTCATGATGTTACCCCGGCTGTTTAAACACCTTCCCACCCCATGTAAACTCTTCATCCTGATACTCAAGGCTCTCCACACTTTTGATTTACCTTACCTATTAACTCCCATCTCTCACTACACATAAAAGAAATTCCCTGCCTCGGTTAACTTGGTCTGCCCATCACACTAATTCCCACTTTATCTTCTTGCCTATCGCACTAATTCCCACTTTAAACTGCCTTCCTCTATCTCTCTACTTATTCCAATCCTACCCTTCCTTCACTGCTTTTCTCAACTTCCTTCTCCAGAAGGCCTCCCTGCCTCTCCCATCACATGCGTATATTTTTCTTCTTTGCTACTTTATTGTATTCGTTGCCTCTGCTAGGGCCTTTGAGTAACACCTTCTTATGTGCAAGTCTCAGCTCTTCACTAAGTAATAAGCTCCTCTCTGGTAAGCAACACTTGTTTTGTGTTCCTACTAGTATCTGGCAGAGCATTAGATAATGACTTTTAATTAATACTTGTTGAATGGAAATTATAGTCTCTTAAGAATGTATACCAAATGCACAAATATTCTAGTGCCTGACAATCAGCCCAACATTTGGCCTGGATTTTCTACAACCTCCAAGAATTTGGGCACTTGAACCTATCAAGCTGAAATTGAGGGTCTGTCCACATCGCTTGGGTTCTACTTCATCGATGAGATGGCACTTTTACCCTCTAGCTTCTTGGTTTCATATACCTTATTGAAGTCAGGCACTGAAGCATGGAACAAATATGAGTTTTTGAGTCTGTGGGTTTTTTTTAAACCAAACAGAAACAGTTATATAGAGATTGAAACAGCACTTGATTTAACCAAGTACCTTGCTGAAGAAGATGAAATCATAGTGTGGCATGCAGTTTTGGTGAACCTAGTGACCAGGGATCTCGTTTCTGATGTGAACAACCATGATATATATCCACTATTAAAGGTAATTTCATTCTTTGTTAGATGGTTTTTTTTTTTAATTTCTGTCTTCCTCCTTCCATATTTTAGATAGTGTCTGTGAAAGTGGTCTTTCCCAAAAGAATAGTCTATTTGTTCTGTATATATTCATTTTCTTAGGAATGGTTGTTTACTCTTAGAAGAAAATACCTTAGTCATAGACCTGGTCTAGGAGATGAGTATGAGAGAAGTTTGGACAGTTTCTTAATTCTTGGTGAGGTATAAATGTGTCTTAAGAAACCAGAAGTGGATGGAAATGGTATGCCTTTTTTTTCTTATTAAAAAAGGATAGTATCTATTAACAGCTGTTTCCCTAAAAGATTGTTAGTCTAACAGAATGATTTTTCACAATTCTATATCCATGATTTATATCCTCTGATTTATAGGGCCGGCACTTAAAACCAGAGAGTTATATTCCAAAAAAGTAAACATTTTGAAGCTGCTTTTGATATTGGGAAGAGAGATGGCGAAATTAGAGTTAATGAATGAAGAAATAACCATGCCAACTTGTCCTTATAAAAGGGGAAAATAACATCTATAAAAGGGGAAATTTCTGTTATTAGATCTTTAACAGTGATTGTAAGAAAGATGGCACAGGTAAAACCAAAGCCAAAGTTTGGAAGCAGCCCCTCGGAGAGTTAAGGGCCACAAACAAAACAGCAAGTGTAGTAGGTGATGATTCCAAGTGAGAGTCTGGAGCAGTGCACTTCGGGGTTCCAGACTTTCTTTTATCTAGTGTACAAAGTGCTGATGGGAACGTACTTGAATGTGGCATGGCGACCAGTAGGAGAAGGCACTTGTTGGTGGGATCAAGGTGGCTCACTGATAACATCTGATCACTGGTTTTGAGAGAAGAAGTAAAAGCTAATGTTTGTTTTTAAAAATTTTCAATGAATAACATTAATTTATTCTGAGGGATGTATTGGTAAGTGTAGGACTATTATAACCTTATTATTTACCAGCCGATAGCTCAATTGAAGAAATTTTATTTTGGAGTCAGGGCTTAAATTAATCCAAGGCATAAATCAGTATTCCTTGTTTTTTCAGAGATATATATATACTAAGCATGGAAGTTTCAAGGTAGAAAGTTTGTTTTATATTTCTCCATTTTTTCTCTATTTTAAAGACAACTGGAAATGTTTGGGTGATAGTAAATGATAAGAATGTTTGATATTTATTGAATTCCTACTATGTGCCAAGCAGTGTGCTGACACACATCATATTGTTTACGTATTGCTTACGTTTGAGGAAACTGAACCTATAGAGGTTTTAAAAGTTATACATTTAGTGACAAATAAAGATTACTTCTGAAGAAATATCTGTCACCTCTCTGTTAATGTCTTTTCAGTCAAAGAGAAAAGCAGTGTAAATTGGGTGTTGTGAGCAGAACTAACAGTATATTTCCTTTATTGTTTATAGAAGTATCTGTTAAAGAGACTTATCTCAATATGGAATACTTATTCAACTATAATTCGTGAAAATGTGGCAACATTGCAGGATGACTATTTAGCTCTGTAAGTACTTTTTGACCAGTGATCATTGAATTAAATAATTCATATTAACGGATAGGCTTCCAGATTCATAAAATAAGATACTAATAGTTATGATTCACTGAGAGATTTGTGTGCCATTTGAGAATAGTAGATTTGGGATTAGTGAGCTACATGTATCCTAATAGGAAATAGTAGTTTGGGAATCTGAATTTACCTGCGAAGCACATACAAGTACACACAGGAATTTATAGCTTTATATTCTCCAATCTTAGGCTACTGGTTGAAATCTTAAGTATGTTGTACTATTGATGAAGGGTTGTGTTAAGCAAAACCAGCCTATACAAACAAATTGAAGGGTATAGGAAGGATACACAGGGAAAAAAATCCCCTCTGTATATTCTTGATGACAGAGGGAAAAGTTCCATTATTTATGTCAGACAGAAATTCTAACATTATGCAGATATGATTAGGGAGGTTGACAGTGAACTGTATCAGTCATCTGTGTGTGAGCATGACCAAGTATTGCAAATGATTTCCCCATCATTGGTTCGGTTAGGGGACTATGCCTGTTGTCAAGCTACTCTGGAAAGGGGGAGAAAGGCAAAACAGGGCTGCAGTACCGCTGGCATCCCTGTGACACAAGGTTTGTGTGTGTAGGCTGGGCTTCCAGATTTAGCGAGGGAATCTGTGACCAACAATGAATGGTACAGGGATTATATTTACAGCTCTAGTCAACATCAAGCCGAAACCAATTAGACCAAGTAAGAAATACAAAAGGTGGGGTTATTCTCTCTCACAAGTATCCTTCTGAGAGGGGAGAAATTTTAGAGCTAGGGCGTGTGAATGGACAAACAATGTGGTTGGATTTACAGATGGATGGAAGACGGCGGGGATGAGCTAGGATGGAAAGTGGGTAGGCAAGTTGTATAGGCAAACAGAAAGGCCCAACCAGGCACAGCACCTTTGTTAACCAGCCATGGCCTTGGCTCTCCTAAACTGGCCTGAAGTGACCTGCTTTTTGTAGCATCCCTGGGCCAGTTCTCTTCAGAGCAATCTCAGGGAGTTAGACTGTGCTTCTAGAGAATTCCATCTTGCTGCTGCCAGCTTGGGGTGGGTGGGGAGAGGAGTGAATGTGTAAATGAGTGCTCAGAACTGTCTCTCAGAAGGTCTCCCCCCCTGGAGATTCTACCTCTGCTTATCAGAAGGTCAGGCCAGGCTGGGATGAAACTGGAGGGAGGGTGGAGCAATGGAGATTTGCCTCTTGGCATTTTCCGGAAACTCCTGACCCATTTGAATTCCTTTACCTCTTACTCCAAACTGCAACACCTCAAGGCACCGCTCATCTGGATTTATCATTGTTCTTCTCCACGTTCTTTTGAACTGATTTTGTTTGCAATGGGAATGTGTACCTCTGCTCAGCTATGAAAACAAAGCAGAAACCTCCATTCTTTTTCTGGAGACAACGTTAATAGCCAGGAGGAAGAAACAGAAGCTTAAGCCAGGAGAGGCTAGCTGTCGAAGGAGAGAAATAAACCATTCCCTCTGCTCTCACGTGTAGAGAAAGAACTTTATTTTTAAGTGTGTTATATCAGATACTTAAAAGTCATTTTTTTTAATCTGTAAGGGAGTTATTGTATAAGGGAGGAAAAATAAATTGATAACAGATGTGGCATGTGTGTACACCCGTGTGTGTTTGAGGGAGATGAAGGAAGGCAGTAATTTATCTCTTACTTTCAGAAAGTACCAGTCTTGGAGCTTATTTGGTGCCTGAGAGCCTCTCAGCAAATATTTCCCTGAACCTTAAATACAGTTGCCATCCACAAAGGCTGTTTTTTAACAAACCTGATGTGATTGGAAGGATGTTTTCAAATACCCATCTTTTTATGAAACACATATTCTTGGCGGCAGAAAAAATCAATGCAGTAATGAAAAATACATGTTTTTCTTTGATATTTCCTTCAAGAATATCACTGGAAAAACTTTTTGGAACTGCGTGTTGGTTGGGTCTTGAGGACTGTCTTCAGCTGTCAAGAGACCTTTTCAGAAACTGGATGAACCATCCAGAGAATGAGTAAGTGTAATATTGTAATTGCCCTTCTTTTTGTTCTGTTTCAGCACCAACAATTTCTCTTCCTTTTGATGCTCTTACTCTGGGAGTGAACATTTTGTTTTCACTTAGATAATCTCTCTCTCTTACTTTTTTTTTCAAATGTCCTTTAAAACACACACACACACACAATTGTCTCATGGAGGTCTGTGCATAGCAATAGATTAGAATTTATACACGGAATTCTCATCCGGGACCTCTCATTGCCGGTGCATTCCCTAATACGCACCTGTGGTTATCTCGAGTCTTATTTAGGTTGTTCATTATAGTTATTTATTCACATATATAAAAGTGCATCAGTGCATCTCTTTCTGTGTAAGTTTGCAGTCTCACTGACACCTGAGACCAACACTCTGTCATTCTGGTGTTATTATATTACCTTTAAAATATGACCTCATATGGACTCTTAGAGAATGTGATAATAAGATATGAAACCAAACTGAGTTATCAACACACACTGTTTGTACTGTTCTAATTTACTTCTCCCTCAAAACTCCTTAGTTTCTGAACTAATTTGACGATCTCAAGATGTTAATATGAATGACAGTTTTCACAATTGCTTCTCTAGATTCCTACTTTTGATATTTATATCTGAGATCACAGACATTTTTTCTAGATTTATACTTCTAACTATATGACAACCTAGATTAACATATAACTTAACTGCTATGAAAAATATCATTGCATGTTATACCTTACAGAATACCTTATCCGATTAAAAATGTGATTTTATGTTATGGCATTGCCTTGGGAAATGATAAAGAATGGGATTTTTTGTTAAATATCTACAATAATAAAACAAAGGAAGAAGAAAGGATTCAACTTGCTTATGCAATGAGCTGCAGTAAAGATCCATGGATACTTAACAGGTGATTATTACAACTTACCTTGAAAGGGCTCTTGGTGGAGGAATGCAATTAATAAACCAAAGGGAGAAAAATAGAAATGAGCTAATATAAGAATTAATATGAAGGATACTTATAATTCAGTAACTTAGAACCATATGGGATTTTAGCTCCATTTATTTAAATTTACTCTTTCCATTGGATAATGTTTACGTATTTATTTTCTGCCACATGTGCTTTTACAGATATATGGAGTATGCCATCACTACATCTCCATCCACTTTTAATGAAACAAATATAATCGAAGCTGTGGCAGCCTCTGAAGTTGGCCGATACGTTGCAAAGGACTTTTTAATCAACAATTGGCAAGCTGTGAGTGAAAGGTAAGGAGGAAATGGGAGACCTCTCTTTCATTTAGTTCATTGGTTTGGTGCTAGTGGCTCAACTTTAGTCTGGCCAGGTCACTAAAGTCCTTTGCATTGACTAGAAAACTGATACATTTTCCTGCGTTTAGTCTCACCACAAACTAGCTGTGTGAAAGATAAGGTCACTTATCCTCAGTTTTGGCTTTTTTTGTGAATGTAGATTTGCATGGGGTACTTATCTACCTCAATTTCCCACTGTGCCCACTAAGAATCTTGTCTTCAGAGACACAGATTAGAGCAAGTCATGTGTTTTGGTATGAGTGTACATCATCCATTCATTTCTTTTGTGAAGTACATCACCATATCTTTAAGAAACAGCAATGTTCATTACTACATAAGCTTGGATATTGCTTGTGCCTTTTGTCAGATTCCCTTTATGTATCTGGCTTCCATGTTCTTGAACTTTTTGTGTTTCTCACCTTTTAAGATTAAATCTGCTTGCTACTTAGCCTGCCAGGTAAAATAGACGTTGAAATGCACAAGTCAGGCAGCATACCCTCGATAGCTGCTCTTTCTAGAACATGACTTAACCATACGTTCGTTTTGCGAGGGGTGGGAGGGTGGATCAAGCCATTTTATTGAGGGGCTTCAGGGGAGGGTCGAAGGGCTGGGAAGACAAGGAGATCTGACAGCATCCTTCTCCAGGCCAGGATCTCCCCAGCTTCACAGTCTCTGAAAGCCTGAACCATGCATTCTTAAAAGCCTCGAATAATATGTCCTACAACTATTCACATACTGAAGAGTTAGCAGATCAGAGTAGACAACAGTTCAGGTACATACACAGCTATAAAGTTGGAAGATAATTTTTGCAAATAAATTTAGGTCTTTGGAACAGAAGATATATTTAGAATATAAATGTTTAAGAATCTGAATATGGTTCTCTTATACAGCAAAATAATGGAATGTTTTTCTTTTATGGACATGTATTGAACACCTTTACAATACACCAAAAATGTATTTTTAAATCAGAAATTTTAAACATGTAGATAAAAGCTCTTTTGTACAGTACCGTTTTTCTGGCTCATCAGGGGGACATGCATAGCATACTCACAATATTGAGAAAATTGGCCTTATCTCTTGTTTTAAATTATCATTCTAGGTTCATTGTTCAGAGAGCCTTATGACCTTGGGGGTAAATTATGTCTTCCATTTTTGTTTAAGTCATTAAAGGTAATGCCCTCCTTCCCAGGTCCTACTTCCCAGTGGGAATTTGGGAGTTGGTTATAAATCAGAAGTATTTACTCAGGTAGCCTTGTTCCATGAGGTTTCAGAGGTTCCAGCCTCGTAGGGCTGTCTGTTACGTTCTGTTCCCTCTCCCTGGAGCTTGTATCGAAGGCTCTGACCCCCATCATGCCCCCTCTTGGGCTGACATGCCTAGCTTTGCCTGGACTGGAAGCCATCTGCCCTCTTGCTGCCGTGATCATTTTGCTCAAGATCATTCACTTCAGCTACAGTCCCTGACTGTTTTCTTCCAGAGCATCCTGCCGAACAATCTAGCAGCAATTTTGGAATTAAACTGCTGAGAGAACAGCTCCTTTAAAAAATAAGTGATGATTTTCCTGAGGACCCAGCTTGTAATCACTGCAGCCTATAACAGTCTCCCTGCCTTCAGATGCCCTGCCGGGCCCTGAGAAAGATGCAGCTTTAGGTGGTTCATACACCTAAAGACTCCCAAGCCCACTCTACCCCTTGAAAATCAGAATCTGCCAGAATAGGGTGCAAAATCTATACCTTTCTCTAGCACCCCAGGTGACCCCGGTGTAGTTGAACATGGAACCAATTGACACTGGATTAAAAAAATATCTAAGCCTGCATTGCTCAATATGATAGCTACTAGCCAACATATGGCTATTTAAATATAAATTAAGTACAATTAAATAAAATTTAAACTTCAGCTCCTCAGGGAATTCCCTGGTGGTCCAATGGTTAGGACTCCACGCTTCCACTGCAGGGGGCACAGGTTCAATCCTCGACCCCTGGTTGGGGAACTAAGATCCCATAAGCCTTGTGGCACAGCCAAAACAAACAAACAAAAATTCAGTTCCTCAGTTGTACTAGCCTTGTTTTAAGTGCTCAGTGTGGCCAGTAGCTACCATACTGGACAGCTCAGATAGAGAGAATTCAACTGGACAACACTGCTCTAAGGGGTAAAACAACCTCTCAGTTTATTTCTCCTCTCTTTCTATACCATACACAGCACATGTAACTAGTTAAGCCCCCCAAATGGCTTTGAGCAACCCATGGGAAAGATTGCTCTTAATTTAAGTATGTGCTAATTTTTATTCCTCAGAAGAACTTTTTTCTGCATTTGGAGAACAGAAACATGTTTGCAGCGCTCTCTAAAAAGTCCATTGTCTGGCAATTTAAATGATTTAACTGTATTAAATACTAGTATAGAAGGACTTCCTTTAAAAAAAAAAAAACTCTAAACAGGTATTTCATTATCCCTACGAAGGTCTTAGAATTCTAAATGCATTCACTTTTAACCATGGCTTAAATGTTTTTATCTTTTATCAACAAAATGCCATGCTCATAAAATAGATGCCTTTCCTTTTCTGTTTATGATACATTAAGCTCAGTTACTCCTCTTACACATTCTGCTACAAAAAGTCTTTGAGACTCAAATAAATTTGCCTTCTACATCTAAAACATTTATTTTTAGGATTCGATTTATAGTCACCAGTCTTGCTGAATTTTGCAAATGATTTTGAATAGACAGTAATATTATATATGGATTGTTAAGAGGAAATAAAAGTTCAAATTAATAATTAAAATGTAATATACATTAAAATGGCACAGGAATGCTTACCTTATTCTTTGTACATCAGAATATTTACTTAGCACTTATTAAACAATTATATTTGACATGAATATTTGTATGTCACCAGGCTTCATAAAATGATAAAGGTAGTATAAAAGTGTAAGTAAACAAATGCGATGACAAATTAAATTTTATGTTATTTAAGTGAAAAGGATTTATTTTAAATTTGCTATAATGTGACCGATCACTCGCAAATTAGCTTTGAAACTGGTATTTCTCCAGTGCGTTTCACTGAGCGTTATTCATGGAGACACTGACAAGCCTTCTGTGAACAAAGGAGACAGTAGCCTATCGGTTTGGAAACTGTCTATTTTAACCTCCACAAATTCACAGTATATGTTAGCATCATAAAGCTCCAAGAAGCCCGTCAGAAGGAAATCTAGCATCTAGCCCAGCGTCTTGTCACTGTAATCCTGCTATGCACCGTCTATGCTAATGTAAACAAAGTGTCACTCTGCCAGTAGATCAGTTGTTCCAAGCGAAAGACAGATGAGAAACTAAATTCTCTAACCCTCTCATCTGGAACTGTAACTAGAACAACATTTATTTATTGATGGCCTATTAGTTAACATTTAGGCCTTGGTTTCCTCTTGCATAAAATGAAAGATGTCGTATGTGATCAGCTGTAAAGTTCTTTCTGGTAATAAGAAGTTCTGGCTTTTCTATGCCAAGGCACAGTTAGTTCAAGCTGTTGTTGGGGGTTATAAAGTGATTAAGACACGGTCTCCGATAAATGTTACAGAGGACAGATGGAGAGTGCTCTAGGGATTCAAAGAGAAGAAGGGGGATTTGAACAAGCAGGTGGAAAAACTCACCTTCTACATGGAAGGGAGGACACCAGTAATTGCCTGGGGGCAAGGCTGAGAGTCCGACTTGGGACTGATTGTCATAACTGGCTGGAGCTTAGGGCCCTGGAAAGGAGGCAATAGGGCTGGTCAAGCGTTAGAGTTGAGACACTGCCAATAGCAGTCCAGGAACATCTGCTCCCCTTAGCCAGGCCCCAAATTCTTCCCAGGGAGCCTAATCTGAATATATATTTTGGAACACTTGCTTGAGTAAAACAACTTTGGTTTGTTACTGCTTTTCAGTCCCACGTGCAGGGCACTGCACTGGTGGCTGTGGGGTATTTAGTTAATTGTTAGATGAGAGGTGATCTTTTGGATACTGATCCCAGTGAGGGAGCTTCCACTAACCATAAAGACATCTTTCAGGTTACAGAGAAATCAGTATGAACCTGCACTTGTGCATAGCTCCTATGAAGAAATGTGTGAATAGACACGAAACAATAGGATTTTTGTGACTTCTTATTGGATGTGGTAGAAATGATGTTTGCTTCATGCTTGTTATGTTGCTTTTGGCTTTCATAAAACGATTCAGGCTTCACCGCCTACAGCAATACCCTAGCTTTATTTGAATATAGAATACAAGGTATCATCACTTTCAGACTCAACTGATCCAAAACGAATCTTACCCTCTTCCTCACCAAACCCCTTATTTCTTCTCCAAATATGTGATACTGGCTAAAGTCCTATGCTTGAAAAACTTACACTCTTTTTTCTTTAACTTTTTATTTTAAATTGGAGTCTCGCCAATTAGCAATGCTCTGATAGTTTCAGGTGCACAGCAAAGCAACTCAGCCATACATATACATGTATCCATTCTCCTCCAGGTTCCCCTCCCATCCAGGCTGCCACATAACATTGGGCAGAGTTCCCTGTGCTATACAGTAGGTCCTTGTTGGTTATCCTTTTTAAATATAGCAGAAACTTACACTCATTTTTACTTCTACTCTTGTATTTCATGATGGGGAACATAGAGTTGAAAGGGTTAAATTGGAACAAACTGAGAGAATTAAGATGTTATCGGAGTGCTGTGTCCAAGCACTGGAGGGCCCATTTTCACTGCCTATCACTGGGTCAGGCGAGATAACCTGGCTGCCTCCATGCTTACCTAAGTGGCCAAGCTTGCTGCAGGAAATCAGACATGGCAGGGGAAGGGATGGGAGGGGAGGGCAAATGTGAGAAAGGAGAGAAGCGGAAGGTGAGATGGACTAGAGTCCCAAATCATGCTGACTAGCACTGAATGTTATCAATTTCTTGAAAGGGCAACTATCCTGACAAACGTTGCCTCCTGTCTTCATGTTAATACCTTTGACTACTGGTGGGCTAAGCTATCTGTAATGTATATATTTTTGTTGAGTACTGTTTCAAAGAGATTGCTCTCTCAACCAGAAGGATAAATCATCTGTCTCAAAAATATCTCCTCTTGAAACTTTCAAGAACAGGAAGGAATGAAGTGTGCCAGGCACCCTGATAGGTGCTTCAGTGTACATTATCTCATTTAATCTCCATCCCAATGCTTCTAACTATATGTTATTCCCCATTTTTACAATTTATAAGTTGCCACAAGGTAACTTCAAACCCAGCCCTGCCTCTGGGGTAACCTTTCTCCTGTATTTGGTAGAAAAATCACACGTTTAGCAACGTAGGTAGTTTTCTTTTGTTTGCTACTTTTTTTTAAGTCTGGAACTCAGTTTCTTTGCAAATTTTGTCAAATTTCTTGAGTCATTTCACAGGCTTTTTAAACCTGGCCAACCAAAATGAAGAACTAAGAAATATTTCTTCTTTCCCCATAGAAACAGATTTGGTTGCCTGAATTATATGTAGACAGTCTCTTATCCTCCACTTTGCTGAAGTAGACTCAGCTTAAGTTATAGCTGGGAACTTAAAAAGGACAAAAGCACTGTGTTTCTCTCACCTTTGTCTGCATATCATGCCGATGTTAACTCTTACAATTTTTAATTTCAAGTATACATTTTTGAAGTAAACCAATTGTATGTGTTAACTATCAACTATCAAGACAGAATCCTGATTCAACCCTTTCTTGTCCAGGCCATTATATTAACCTTTTAAATTTTCTTTCCTTTTTAATGCATCCAAAAGTCTTTCTTTACTTTTTTAACTACAGCAACACTTTGAGCAGGTATGTATCTGCTGTTTTTCCATAGCAACATTTCATGGCTGTTTTTCAGACAATTCTTGTCAGTTATTCAAGGTCACTAAACTAAAGGGGAAGTTTCAGTTACCATACCTGTTTGAGGGAGCTTAAGGAAAGCCAGAGTACTTAGCCCTCAGGGATCACCAACATTTTGAGAATCTCTTTCCAAAAAGCATATACAAATGCAGAAGTTTCAATAAGCTTTCAGGGTATTTTAGTCAGCGTTTCTGAAACTGATTCTATATTAACTACACTTTTTAAGGGGTATACTTTGAGTATTTACCTATTCTCTCTCTTTTTTTGTTTTTTTGCGGTACGCGGGCCTCTCACTGTTGTGGCCTCTCCCGTTGTGGAGCACAGGCTCCGGACGCGCAGGCTCAGCGGCTGTGGCTCATGGGCGCAGCCGCTCCGCGGCATGTGGGATCTTCCCGGACCGGGATACGAACCCGTGTCCCCTGCATGGCAGGCAGACTCTCAACCACTGCGCCACCAGGGAAGCCCTACCTATTCTCTTTTAAAATTTTTTAATTTGGGTATGTGACATCTGTTCTAACCACTTCATTTTGAAAGATAAAAACAGTTGTTGTTACTGTTTTTAAGAACAGCTTTTTATATTTAAATGAAACTTTTAAAACTATCTGTTACACAAATCAATATTAAACTATAATTCTTTGTGCTAATAGACTTTCCTATAGCATGAATTTTCTAGGAAAAGATGAAGCTAAACAAGTTCATATATGGTTTTGCTTAGATTTGGGAGTTAGGAATTAATAAGGGCTGTATACTTAGCATTTATCTGCTCTGTAGCTTTGTCTTGCCAAACATTTTCCACTCATGATTAGCATCTCGTTGCTTTGTAGGTATGGAACACAATCATTGGTTACTCTGTTATACGTAATAGGGAGAACCATAAGTACGGATTTACAGATCTTAGAGGTAAGTACTATAGATATTGTACATTATAAAGACAATTTAGAAGCCATTTTTTGTGTAGTTTGGAGTTGCTAAAATTAAAAATATGCTTTTCTGAATTGTTACAGTCTATGCTCCATTCACGGTATTATCACTGTGCAGGAAATGTCTTTTATTAATTATTATTTATTTATTTATTTTTGGCTGCATTGGGTTTTCATTGTGGTGCACGGGCTTCTAACTGCCGTGGCCTCTCCTGTTGCAGAGCACGGGCTCCAGGCACGCGGGCCTCGGCAGTTGTGGCACATGGGCCCAGCCGCTCCGCGGCATGTGGGATCCTCCCAGACCAGGGCTCGAACCCGTGTCCCCTGCATCGGCAGGCGGACTCCCAACCACTGTGCCACCAGGGAAGCCCAGGAAATGTCTTTTAATTCTGTCTTGCTCTTGAAATAGAGACCATTCTTGTTCATGGAGGGTTGTACTTCACCTGAATTATTGCAGTAGACTATGGCCCGGGCTCCCTGGCGTAGACTGTTCTTCCCTCCATCCCATCCATCACATCACTGCCGGTCATTGCCCTGCTCCCAAAGTTTCAGTATCTCATCATAGTTTTTAGAAGAAATTTTAAAATCTTGTCATTAGCACATGAAGCCCTTCATAATCTGGCCCCTGCGTTACTCCCTAGCTTCACTTTTGCCCACTTCACCAACCAGTGTCAGAGAATAAGAGGCATAGGTACCCCCGAACACTTTTCCTCTAGTTACACTGTACCACTTAACAGAATTTCTTAAATTATCATGTTGTTGCACATTTCCCAGATTTCAGAAACACTCTACCTTCCGTCTGGGGTGCCCTCCTCATGCCTGTCCTTGGCTGGGTAATTCCTAATCCTCCTTTAAGACCCTGCTTCAACCACATATTCTAGGAAATTTTTTTTTAATAAATTTATTTATTTTTGGCTGCATTGGGTCTTCGTTGCTGCATGCGGGCTTCTCATTGCAGTGGCTTCTCTTGTTGCAGAGCATGGGCTCTAGGCACGCGGGCTTCAGTAGTTGTGCCTCGCTGGCTTCAGCAGTTGTGGCTCACGGGCTCTAGAGTGCAGGCTCAGTAGCTGTGATGCAGGGGCCCAGTTGCTCCGCTGCATGTGGGATCTTCCTGGACCAGGGATTGAACCCGTGGTCCCCTGCATTGGCAGGCGGATGCTTAACCACTGCACCACCAGGGAAGCCCTCTAGGAAATGTTTAACTAACTAATTTACACCCTCTCCTCCTCTGTGCTCCCAAATCATCCTATATAGTTGTTACTATGAGAGAGAGAGGAAGAACTGGTAATTCCTGAAGGAACGATCTTTGTTTGGGTTTTGGCCCGCCTGAGGCTGAGCTGTCAGGACCTGATTTATCAAGGATTCCCCAGACAAGAGAGTGAGGGGCACACCCAAAAATCCTGGAACAAAAGCTCCTAGAATCAACTGAGTTTGTGTTGATATCTTCAAAAGTGCCTCTGTTCATCTTTATCTCTACAAAACCCAGTAGTTTTGTTGTTGTTGAACGAATGAATGAAGTTTGCATAACTTTAGCAATCCCCAAAGTTCCAAAATTCTATAATCACTGATAGTTCATTAAAAAAATGCAAAAATGGATTTAGCAGTAGTTAAATTATTGTAATTTTGAAAACAAGTGAGTTAGCTACCGTGAATATCTTTGTCAAAAAGCTGTTAATGACCAACAGTCCTACTGCAATGTATTGGTTCACGTGATAATATTGAAAACAATTACTAAAAATGGTAAATGAAAAGAAAGTCATATGAATTCCTTTTCCCTCCACACCAGCACAGTTTTTATACACTCTCCTTATCTCTTGCTCTGGTCTTTCTACTCCACCCTGCTGGAGCCTGTCCTCACTCATGCTCTCAAGCACCCGTGAAGCCCCACACACACAGTCCCACAGACACACATTCCCCTCCCACCCACTGTAGGTGCTCAATCGTGGGTGGTGCTGCTGGTGTGTGGCTCCCACTGCCTGGCAGGAATGCCCAGGTGTGGGAGAGAATGGGAGGTTTGCTCCTGGCCCCTTAATCTACTTTTTCCTAGAACCTTATTTGTCTTTTGCATTGTAGTTAGGCTTGACAACCCTATTACTACCTAATTTCAAGTACATTAGGATTTATGTGACCTTTTGTGAGCTGGTAGGGTACACTGTCATTTTATGGTAATGTGTGTTCTGAGTTATAATCCAATGACACAGAAATAGACTTTTGGAATATGATTTATTCAGTTCAATTATTATTATCCCAATTATTCAATCGGGATCTGTCTGGCTTGAATGTAATATTGCAACAAACATTCCCATAACTGAATGCTTGACCTGACTCAATGAAGGAATTTAACCAGTGGATGAATCCACTATAAATATTCTTAAATAAAGGGTAACATTTGTAAAGACATGGATGTTGTGTACCAGTTTTGAACTTTGGAAGTTGCAAAGTTTCTTTTGAAATAAGGAAAGGTCTCATTGTGTCTCTGTCTACAAATCTTGTATAATATCCAAAATGCATTCTGGAAATCTTGATTGAGCACCTACTATGTGCTTGGGGAATAGAGCAGTGAGTAGAATAGACAAAGTTCCTACTTCCTGGAGCTTCCAGTCTGCATCGGATTCTTCAGGACTGGTGTAGTCTTCATCACATTTTCTCAGTCACAGTCTCCTCAGGGACACACCATATAGGGACAGACATTTCTACTCATTCCAACTGTCATCATCCATTCACAAGATCATGTCGCTACTTAACATGAACTTTGTCTTACTGTGCCTACGTGAGAAGTTCAGTTGCACTGATGGACCAACCGTCTCTTTGTCCTTTCAGCTGCAGCAGTTTTGCAGTAACATGTTGGAGGAGCACCAGAGACTCACAGTTCAGGCCAAATTACAGACAATAAAGAATGAAAATCTGAAAAACAAGGAGCGAAGTGCCAGGATAGCTGCGTGGCTACAGAAAAACACATAATTTAGTGGCAACTTTCGGCCCTTCTCTTGCATATTATAATGTGCTCACGGTTTTGTCTTCCAATATTCTGTGAGTCTGGAAAACCACACGTTTTGTTATTCGTATTTCAGTCACATTTACTACTCAGAGTCCTGTTCTTCCCCTATTGTCACGTTTGGCCCTGAGGCTCAGTGATTGTTGAGGATTTTGCCAATGATGCTGTATTTCTGGGGAAGATTTTGCTTCATGTTGGGCTATAAACCACATGATTTACTTTAAATACCTTGGAAAAACAAATTTACCGTAGAAAGTTTTGCTTGTTCAGTTGTGAAGGCCAGTGGAATATTACATCATTGGGTAATGAGCACATTCTTTTCTGAGGGAAATACAGATTTGCAATACTCTAGGGTTTATTTAGTTCAATACTTAATGAGCAAATGACACAACAGTGTAAAGAAATAGAAACCAGAAAAATAATATTCACTAGAAGACAGACAAGCCAAAGAAATGCAAGTTTTAAAAAGAAGAAACAGACAATTTTGTGAGCCACATTAAGTGCCCCAAAGGCAAGAAATGTGTCTCCTCCTGCCCATTTCTCTCTCCCCAGTGCCTGCTGCATCACGCCACACTTTACTGGCTACTAACTTTATGGTGTCACAAAGAGACCTGGAATCGTAGGATCTATGAAGTACCCTTAGGATTGCTGTTGTGGAGAGCAAATGGAAAGCAAGGCTCTGCCCTGAAGCTCTTGACTGTAATTCACCTGTGGGACAGACACTCTTTCAGCCAAAATTTAGCAGCAAAAATGATGATGTCAACAGACAATAGCAATTATGGGCTAATCTCCATCGCAAAGGACAATGGTCAGATAAAGAGTAATAGAACTAAAAGACTAACCAGAGCATAATTTTTATAGCTTTGCACTCAGCAGATTAAGTTTGAAATGTGGTTTCATTTGGCCAAATTGAACCTGCTTGTAGTTTGGACAACTTTAAACATTTTCATCAATCACAAAGTATGGAATTAGCTTAGTTTTGTTACCCCTGATTTAATCAGGACAGCTAAGGCAAATCATCCTACTCTAGATTTTGTGTGTATACCATTTAATTCTTGTTTTCACTTTAATTTTGTTTTTACAGAATGGGGGCAAAACTACAGATCTTCTATCTACCTCAAAGTGATACTGTAAAGATTAAGGATTATGTCAATGAAAAGCCTTTAAATATGTCATATAAACTCAAGACAATGTGATCTAAGCGTTTTTTCCTATTTCTTCTGTAAGTTAATGTACCCACAAATTAATATGCAAGACAAAAGTTCACTTTCATAGTCATTTCACAAGAATATACTCCCTGAGAGGGAATGGGAGGTTATGGGACTTGGCCATGAGAACAGACCAAAGCACAGCCTGCACAGACTTGACCATGGGTCATAGGTCAGAGAGATTTTTCTTTAAATTTAGCAATTTAAAATATAAGCAATAAAACGTCTCCACGTCTTCAAATTGTTACGTGTGCAGTATCTTCCTGTGTTTTCTTAAACGTGCGTTCTCTGTTTCCCGTATCTCCTCCAATCATCCATCTCATCTTTTGATAACCATGTCACGTGTCCTCTCAACTGCTTTCTCCTCCTTTCTTTCTCTCCTCCACTTCCACTCCCTCCCCCTCCCTTGTGTTCCCCTGTCTTCCTTCTCCCTTTCCAGTAACCTCTGCCTTCCTTCTGCCTGGTTGTCCATGTCCCCTCTCCTTGATCTTCCTCCCCTCCTGTGCTCTCATTCGACCAAGTGTGCTTGGAGGCTGGCGCTCGAGATGCTGAGCGGGCTCTGATGCCTGTTATTGGTGATGCCAAGCCCTGATCCTACCAAAGGAGCACATTGGGCTCTTCAGACCATTTGTTGACAATTAAAATTCCATTATATCTTAGCTTCTGTAGTAATTAAACAGCACCAAAAATGTTTATCCAAAATCAAATGCCCAAATATTTGGTTAATAGTCCTTCCTCTAAATACGAACAAGAATTTTGAATAATGTACAAATTTTCTTACTTGGATGAAGCCAATTACTCCAGATAAGCATTCTATTTTATTATATTGTACCTTATACTTAGTATAAAAAGAAGTAATTATTGATTGATTACTGTGATAGCAATAAGTCAGGGAGTGATACTGAGTCAGATTTGTCTAAATGGTATAAATACTTTATTAACCAATAAACCAGCTTATTTATTAGCACGCCAACTGTAACACAATATTTTCGACCCATCTAGTTTATACTGTTCATCCTAAAGCAGGTTAACAAGATATACAATGTATTCATGATTTTTTTAATTTGAGCATCAGAAATTAAAGTTTTCCTTATAATCTTATGCTTTTTTCCTCCTCAGACCTATTCAGTGACTTTTCATTGTTGACCTTAAGTGAGAGAACAAATGCCTTAGTCTTGAACACTCTAGATGCTTTGTAATTCAGAGCTCTGGGACCAATCTGTACAGCAGTTTATTCTGAAGAATGAATGAAGAAGCAAAATGAGCTTTAAAAAGGATTTCTACTTGATTACTTTTCCTGATTACTCCAGTGAATGCTTTTTTTCCATCCATACTCTAGCAGGATTAATATGTCCAATCCCAAGCCTTAAGGGAGGTTTACAAGTGAATGTAACTGCTTCCCCGGATACAAAGAATTACGTAGCATAGTCAGAAGCATTTGAAACTACACGTGTATTGCCTCCAGCTCAATCTTCTCACCAATTCAACAACATTCAGCAAATATGTTCTTCACAGCACAACTCTTATTTAAGAGTTATTTGGACTCTTCCTCTTCCCTTCCTTTTATAAACAGGTCAGTCCTAAAGGTGAGGCAGAGCAAGGTAAGCGTCTACACCAGTGGGAGCTGAGGGGCAGCTGAGGAGGCCCAGGACCTGGAACGAGGTGTAAGAGCTTGAGTGGGTGAAGAGGGAGTCCACACACCAGGGAGCAGCTTGGCACAGGATGTCAGAGCCCATGAAGGGTGAGTAGAGTGGCCCTACAGTGCAAGGAGGGAGCTTACGACATGGACAGTCAGAGCCCAAACAGGGTGAGAATGGGGAGTCCCATAGTGGGGCGGAGAGGAGGCTCAGACTGGATGAGGGTTCAACATAAGGTATCAGAGCCTGAGGCAGGAGAGGACGCCATCCACATGGGGTGGGGGAGAGGCAGATATGGGAACTTGGTTACCACAGGGGGTATGGTTCAAATAAGAAAATTTACAAATGATAATAAGATTCAGGTTTCTCACTGCTGGAGAAGGGAGTTGCAGATATTCAAAAGGAAAAACTAGAATGAACCCTTTTTTGTTGGATTGGAATTAGAGGTATTGATGTTAGCAGTTCTCACTGTTCTCAATACATGGATAGATTTATACATATAGATGTAAATGTGTGTTTGTAAACGTATCTTACACTTTCTCTCTAGATATATATAGACATAGATGGAAATACAAATATAGATATAGAAATAGATGTAGATACAGATATAGATATAGACTTTAACTTTCTAACTGAGAAGGCCTGGGAGCAACAACACCTCAATGACAATGAGCACATCCAGTACCCAGATCTTGGCTTCTAAATGCCATGCTCTGCTAAAAGAACCAGGGCTTCTTGGGGAAATGGCTGATTTCAGGGATGGGGCAGGAAAGGGACAGCTTGAGATAGAACATCTCTTTGTACTAAAAGATAAGAAAGTACTCAAATAATGATGGGTACATATCAAAGGGTACAAAAGCCAACCACAAAAGTAGCAGGATACTAAGTAAGACAGGTCAAAGGCTTCCTCTCGCTTTACTTCCCCTCACAAATAATGCCAAGAAGAATAAAATGAAAATATCACCTTCTCTGCTTTCAGGCTTCTGCTGAAAGTGGGCTAGTTTGATGACTTGAAGAGTCTTGGACCCTGGGTGTTGACAGATACATATCAGAGGAGTAAATGAGTACTAAGCATGGAGTTTGCAAAAGTTTCTTTTTATTTATCCTCATGCAGTGATCACCCTATCATTTACAATGGCCCCTCAATCTTAGCATATCTTACCTGGGCTCAACACAGTCTATTAGTCCCATCAGTTTCTATGAGCCAGAACAGTCCTTATTGAGGCCAGGGGTCTTAGGTCTCATTTTAGGAGACTGTCCTAAAAATGCTCCATAATAGAGAGTAAGTATTATTTCTTTCAGAAATGATTACCACAATAAGATTAGTGAACATCCATGGTCTCCCATAGATACAAAATTAAAGAAATAGAAAAAAAATTTTTTTCTTGTGATGAGAATTCTAAGGATTTACTCTCTTAACAATTTTCATATATAATATGCAGCAGTGTTAATTATATTTATCATGTTGTACATTACATCCCTAGTATTTATTAGCTTGTCTCCGGAAGTTGATATCTTCTGATTACCTTCATGTAACCCCCCATCCCATCCCCCCACCCCACACCTTTGGTAATTACAAAGCTGATCTCTTTATATGGGTTTGTTTGTTTGTTTGTTTTTGAAGTATAATTGACTTACAACGCTATGAGAGTTGCTGGTGCAGAACACAGTGATTCAGTATTTCTATGCATTACAAAATGGTCACTACAATAAGTCTAGTTACCATCCATCACCATACGAAGATATTACAAAATTACTGACTATATTCCCCATGCTGTACATTTCATACCTGTGACATTTATTTTGTAGCTGGTAGTTTGTACCTCTTAATCTCCCTTACCTATTATTCTCCTCTCCAGAATTCCCTCACCTCTGGCAACCACCTATTTTGTTCTCTGTATCTATGACTCTGTTTCTGATGTTTGTTCACTTGTCTTGTTTTTTAGATTCCCCATATAAGTGAAATCATATCGTATTTGTCTTCCTCTGTCTGACTTATTTCACTTAGCATAATGCTCTCTAGGTCCATCCATGTTGTTGCAAAATGCAAGATTTAATTTTTTTGTGGCTGAGTAATATTCCATTGTATTTATTCATATAATATTCTTTATCCATTCATCCAATAATGGGCACTTAGGTTGCTTCCATATCTTAGCTATTGTAAATAATGCTGTAATAAACATAGGGGTGCATATATCTTTTCTAATTAGTGTTTTCATTTTCTTTGGATATATACCTGAAAGTGGAATTCCTCAGTCATATGGTGCACAAGAGTTCCCTTGTTTCCTTTTCTCCAGATCCTTACCAGCCATTGTTATTTGTTGTCTTTTTGATAATAGCCATTCTGACAGGTGTGAGGTGGTATCTCGTTGTGCTTTTGATTTGCATTTTCCTGATGATTGGTGATGTTGAATATTTTCATGTGCCTGTTGGTCATCTGTATGTCTTCTTTGGAAAAAATGTCTATTCAGGTCCTCTGCCCGCTTTTTAAATGGGTTTTTTTGATGTTGAGTTTTATGAATTCTTTATATATTTTGTACATTATCCCCTTATCAGATCTATCATTTGCAAATATCTTCTCCCATTCAGTAGGAGGCCTTTTCCTTTTGTTGATAGTTTCCTTCACTGTGCAAAAGCTTTTTAGTTTGATGCAGTCCCATTTGTTTATTTTTTATCTTGTTTCCCTTACCTGAGGAGAGAGATCCAAAAAAAGATTGCTAAGACTGATGTCAAGAGTGTACTGCCAACTTTTCTTCTAGGAGTTTTATGGTTTCAGGTCTTAGTTTAATTTTTTAATCTATTTTGAGTTTATTTTTGTATATGGTATGAGAAAGTAGTCCAGTTTGATTCTTTTACATGTAGCTGTCCAGTTTTACCAACACAATTTATTTAAGAAGCTGTTGTTCCCCCATTGTATAGTTTTGCCTCCTTTGTCATAGAATAATTGCCTGAATAAGTGTGGGTTCATTTCTGGGCTTTCTATTCTGTTCCATCGATCTATGTGTCTGTTTTTGTGCCAATACCCTACTGTTTCAATTACTGTAGGTTTGTAGTATAGTCTGAAGTCAGAGAGTGTGATACCTCCAGGATTGTTCTTATTTCTCAAGATTGTTTTGGCTCTTCAGAGTCTTTTGTGTTTCCATACAAATTTTAGAATTATCTGTTATAGTTCTGTGAAAAATGTCCTTGGTATTTTGATAGGAATTGCATTGAATTTGTAGATTTCCTTGGGTAGTATGGTCATTTTTTTTCACTGTATATATTTTTAAAATTTATTTATTTATTTTGGGCTGTGTTGTGTCTTCGTTTCTGTGCAAGGGCTTTCTCTAGTTGTGGCAAGCGGGGGCCACTCTTCATTGCGATGCATGGGCCTCCCACTATCGCGGCCTCTCTTGTTGCGGAGCACAGGCTCCAGACGTGCAGGCTCAGTAGTTGTGGCTCACGGGCCTAGTTGCTCCGCGGCATGTGGGATCTTCCCAGACCAGGGCTCGAACCCGTGTCCCCTGCATTAGCAGGCAGATTCTCAGCCACTGCGCCACCAGGGAAGCCCCAGTATGGTCATTTTAACAATATTAATTTTCCAATCCAAGAACACAGTATATCTTTCCATTTGTTTGTGTCATCTTCAATTTCTTTAATCAATGTCTTACAGTTTTCCGAATATAGGTCTTTAACCTCCTTAGTTAGATTTCTTTCCAGGTATTTTATTATCATTGATACAATTATAAATGGGATTCTTTTTTAAAATTTCTCTTTCTGGTAGTTCACTGTTAGTGTATAGAAACACAACAGATTTCTGTATATTAATTTTGTGTCCTGCAACTTTACTGAATTCTTATATGAGTTCTAGTAGTCTTTTGGTGGTGTCTTGTAGCATTTTCTATATGTAGCATCATGTCATCTGCAAACAGTGCCAGTTTTACTTCTTCCTAATTGCAGTGGTCAGGACTTCCAATACTATGTTAAATACACATGGCAAGAGTCTTGTTCCTGATCTTAGAGGAAATGCGTTCAGCTTTTCACCATTGAATGGGATGTTATCTGTGGGCTTGTCATATATGGCCTTTATTATGTTGAGGGCTGTTTCCTGTATACCCACTTTGTTAACTGTTTTTATCATAAATGGATGTTGAATTTTGTCAAAAGTGTTCTACATTTATTGAGATGATTGTAGGATTTTTATTCTTCAATTTATCAATGTGGTGTATTACATTTATTGATTTGCAGATACTGAAACTTTCTTCCATCACTGGGATAAATCCTACCTGATCATGATGTATAATACTTTTAATGTATTACTGGATTTGGTTTGCTAATATTTTGTTGAGGGTTTTTGCTTCTGTGTTCATCAGTGATATTTGCCTGTAATTTTCTTTTTTTGTGATATCTTTGACTGATTTTGCTATCAGGGTGATGCTGCCCTTGTAGAATGAGTTTGGGAGCATTGTTACCTCTGCCATTTTTTGGAAGAATTTGGAAAGGTTAGGTGTTAACTTTTCTTTAAATGTTGCATAGAATTCACCTGTGAAGCCATCTGGCTTTTGTTTGTTGGGAGTTTTTGAATTACTGATTCAATTTCCCTACTGGTAATTGGTCTATTCGTATTTGGTATTTCTTCCTGATTCAGTCTTGGAAGATTGTACATTTCTAAGAATTTGTCCGTTTCTTCTAGGTTGTCCATCTTATTGGAGTATAATTGTTTGTAGAAATCTCTTATGACCCTTTGTATTTCTGTGGTATTGGTTGTAACGTCTCCTTTTTTATTTGATTTTATCAATTTAGGTTCTCTCTCTTTTTTTCTTGACGAGTCTGGCTAAATGTTTATCAATTATGTTTATCTTTTCAATGAACCAGCTTTAGTTTCATTGATCTTTTCTATTTTTTTTTAGTCTCTATTTAATGTATTTCTGCTCTGATCTTTATTACTTCTTTCCTTCTCTAACTTTGGGTTTGTTTGTTCTTTTTCTATTTCCTTTAGTTGTAAGGTTAAGTTGTATATCTGAGTCTTTTTTTGTTTTCTGAGGTAAGCTTGTATCACTATAAACTTTCCTCTTAGAACTGCCTTTGCTGCATCCCATAGATTTTGAATCATTATGCTTTGTCTTCATTTGTCTCCAAGTATTTTTTATTTTCTCTTTGATTTCTTCAATGACCCATTGGTTGTTTAGTAGCATATAGTTTAGCCTCCATGTGTTTGTGTCTTTGCAGTTTTTTTCTTGTAGTTGATTTCTAGTCTCACAGCTTTGTAGAAAGCATAGAAAAGATGCTTGCTACTATTTCAGTTTTTTAAAATTTACTCAGACTTGTTTTGTGGCCTAGCATGTGAGCTATCCTAGAGGATGTTCCATGTACACTTGAAAAGAATATGTATTCTGCTCCTTTTGGAGAAATGTTCTATATCCATATATTAAGTCTCTCTGGTCTAATGTGTCATTTAAGGCCAGTGTTTCCTTATTGATTTTCTGTCTGGATGATCTGTCCAATGATGTAAATGGTCTGTTACAGTGTCTTACTATTGTTCTGTTACTGTCAACTTCTCCTTTTATGTCTATTAATATTTGCTTTATGTATTTAGGTTCTTCTATGTTGGGTGCATATATATTTATAATTGCTAAATCTTCTTCTTGGATTGATCATTTATTATATAATGTCCTTCTTTGTCTTTCGTTACAGTCTTTGCTTTAAAGTCAATTTTATCTAATATAGGTATTACCACCCTGCCTTTCTTGTTATTTCCATTTGCATTGAATACCTTTTTGCATGCCCTCCCTTTCAGTCTCTGTGTGTCTTTAGATCTAAAGTGAATCTCTTGTATACAGCATATAGATAGGTCTTGGCTTTGTATCCATTCAGTGACTTTGTGCTTTTTGATTGGAGCATTTAGTCCATTTACATTTAAAGTAATTATTGATAGGTACATACTTATTGCCATTTTTTTCATTGTTTAAGGGTTGTTTTGTGGTTCTTTTTTGTTCCTTTTTTCTTCTTTTGCTCTATTCCCTTGTGATTTGATGACTATCTTTAGTGTTATGCTTAAATTCCTTTCTCTTTTGTGTGTGTTTATCTATTATAGGTTTTGGGTTTGTGATTACCATGAAGTTTGCATATAGCAATTCATATAAATATGTGATTATTTTAAGTTGCTGATCTCTTAAATTGGAACCCATTTTAACAACCTTGCACTCCCCCTCCCTCTCACATTTACTGTTTTTGACATCATATTTTATATTTTTTTGTTTTGTGTATCCCTTAACTACTTACTGTGGATATAGATGATTTTACTACTTTGTCTTAACCTTCCTACTAGCTTCTTAAGTGGTTGATCTCCTACGTTTACTATATATTTGCCTTTACCAATGAGATTTTTCCTTTTGTAATTTTCATATTTCTAGTTGTGGCCTTTTCTGCTTAGAGAAGTCCCTTTAACATTTCTTGTAAAGCTGGTTCCATGGTGCTGTCTCTTAGCTTTTGCTTGTCTGGTAAACTTTGGAGCTCTCCTTCAAATCTGAATGCTAGCATTGCTGGAACACATTCTACTGTTGCCTCATTTTGCCTAATTCACTGTTTTCATTTTTATATATTTGGAAGGTTGATTATGTATGCTGATCTTGGAGAAGTGCCCTTATATAAGAAACATCCCATGGGGCCCAGCAGCTCACTCACCTCTGCTCACTGGTGCTGTATGCTCTAGATGTGCCCTCTATGTGGGCTGCATGGATCCTTCTGTTATGGTGGGCTGACTACTGTGGGTGCAGTCGGCGTGGCTGGACCCTAGTCTGGTTGGTTGCCAGGCCCTGCCTGGTGTGGAGGCTGCCAGGCACTGGTGGGTAGGGCTGGATCCTGACATGGCTGGCTACATGGCCAGGGGAGTCCCAGTGCTGGTGCCAGCTCAGTGGTGGGCAAGGTTGGGTCATGAGGCTGCTGGCTACAAAGCCCAGGGGATCCCAGGGCTAGTGCTGGCCCACTGGTGGGTGGATCCAGGTCCCAGGGTGGCTGGCTGCTGGGCCAGGGTTCCTGGAGGCAGTTCATCCTGCTGGTGGGTGGGGCTGTGGTTGCAGAGTCTGGGGTGTTCCAGAACTGGGGTCCTTCTGCTATTGGGCAGGGCTGGGGCCCAAGACATCATGGGATGCTACCAGCCTGCTAGTGAGTGGACCAGGTCTTGACACAGCCTGCTTTGGGGCCTCAGTTGTCCCAGGGCTTGTGTATGCCTGCTTGTGTGTGGAGTCGTGGGCCCAGAAGCTCCCTGGGCTGGTTTCCACCCACTGGTGGTTGAGGTCAAGTCCCAGGGCTAATGCCGGCCTACTGGCAGATCCAGGTCCTGGGGTCTCTAGCTGTGGGGCCCCAGTGGCCCCAAAGTTAGTGTTGGCACACAGGTGGGATAAGCTAGAGCTAGTGCCAGCCCACTGATGGGTGCATTTGGGTCCTGGGGTCTCTGGCTGTGGGGACCCAGGAGTCCCAGGTGTTAGTGCCAGCCCTCTGGTGGGTGGGGCTGTGTCCTGACCTGGCTGGAGTTCAGGGGGTCCTTCAGCAGCCTGCCTGCTAATCGGTGGTGCTGTGTCCCTTCCCAGCTAGCTGCTTGGCCCGGAGCAATCCAAGTCTAGTGCAGACTGGCTGGTGGGTGGGGCCTGGTCCCGGCACTAATAAGCTAAAAGGAGGATTCTGAAATGGCGTTTACCACCACCAGTGTCCTCGTGGCTGGATGAGCTCCCACAAATGGCTGCTGCCAGCGTCTGTGTCCCCAGGGTGAGTCCTAACTGCCTCCTGCTTCTCCGGGATAAGCAAGTGGGTCTAATCCAGCCTCCTTTCAAATTACTGCTTCTGCCCTGGGTCCCGGAAAGTGTGAGATTTTGTGCACGCCCTTTAAGTGTGGAGTCTCTTTCCCACAGCCTTCTGGCTCTTCCGAAAGGAAGCCCCACTGGCCTTCAAAGCCAGATGTCCTGGGGGCTCATCTTCCCAGTGCAGAACCCCTGGGCCAGGAAGTCCATTGTGACGCTTGAACTCCTCACTCCTTGGGGAGAACCTCTGCAGTTGTGATTATCCTCCGGTTTGTGGGTCACCTATGGGGGTGGGGACTCTGGGCAGCTGGTGCTGATATCTCTGAGGGGACACGTTAGGCTGAGTCTAAGGGATGGGGGTGGGATCCTGAGAACTGGAATCCAGCAGCCACTGTCAGGAGCAAGAATCGTTGCTGAGGTGTTGCTGGCAGAAGCAAGAAGCAAGCAGGAAGGAGCAAGCCCTTTTGCTCCTCCAGCCTTCTCTTGTCCCTCAGCGCCCCCCGTTGGCAGAGCTTGCAAAATCAAAGTGTGGTTTGCAGGGTCCCTAACATTACATGGCTGAGAATAAAAAGGTGGATTTGGAACTGACAGATAATGGCTTAATAACCTACTCAGGTCAGTATAATTATTCTGATTTTAACACATGGGGAAACAGAGGCTTAAGGCCACAGTGCTGGGAGAGGCAGAAGTCAGAATTTAAGATCAACTCGTTTACTGCCAAACCCCATTTACTTTGGGTTTTTCTAACTGTCAGCTTCGGACATAGTTAATATGCTGAGAAGGCACAGGTGAACATTTTTACTCCACACACACCTACGGTAAACCAGACAGCAGGCAGCTCTTAGAAATAACAGGCAGTGCTTCACGTGGATATGGTTGTTCAACACAAAGGATAACTCTGAAAATGACTTTTTAAAGAAAGTTAAATTTGGTCTTGTACTGAAAAGAAACTTTAGGTGAATGCATTTAAATAAGTTGTTGCTTCTACTTTGCAAACATTATTTAGACAGATTTTTATGGAATTGCAAATGTTCTAAAAAAACTGGCTTCATGCAGTCAAATCACTATTTGTTATGGTTTATAATTGCATTTTGAAATATAGACTGTACAGGAAGTACAGCTTAAGGATATTTTATTGACATAAGTAAACTTTATTGATACAAATGAATATGCTTATATTACCCAAGAATATGCTGTATTACTCATGAAAGCTAGCTTTAGCTGAAATGCTGAGTTCCCATAGTTTGCATAAACCATAAAAAGGATTGAAAAGGATTTTTAAATCATAAAAAGGATTTAAGTGAATCCTAAGTTAAATATATCAGAAATTTAATTCAACATAAATTCTAATTGCAGATGTCAAATGTGTGGAATCTATTAGTGTTGAATTTGTTGATGCATTTTGAATGTCCTTATTGATGTTTTTCTTTTAAAAGCAATTAATGACTTTTTTTAGTTGGTTTTATATATGTTCTCATTTCATATTGGAAACTCTCCTCCGAGCATCCCTTTTCTCAGGAGCAAAGTGAAAGTATTGCACTGCATTAGTGGTTTTCTCTAGGGCTTCTTAGAAGTATGTTATGGATTGCATAGCTGTTGATTAAGTATAGCCAATTCTTGATTATGTCAGCCACAGGTGAGGGGGTGGGTGAGGGTTGGAGAAGCTTGGACAAAGAGAATGCTTGGGATGGCTCTTGTCCCCAGTCCCCACTTCAATTAGGATAGCTCCAGTTTTGTTGGCTTCATATATTAGAGTTTATTTAGAGAAAAATCTAAAAAGCAGTGTGTGAAAACTGATCGACTGTATGATCTGCAAAGCCCTTTGCAGGTGCGACATCACGTTGACACTACATAAATCATCCTGGGCTGCAGCCTCCACACGTCCCCTCTTCAGAGTCCCCTTATTTACCTCTGAAATGACTCACCTTTGACTGTAGAAGTAAAACAAATTACATTCGATGAACACAAAAATTCTAGAGCCAGTGTGCATTTTGACTGATCCTTGGTCACTAAGAAACATCCCCTCTACATGGCATTCTTGCAGTAGTAAGGGTTATTATTTTTTAAATCTATTTTAATTCTAGATTAAGGTTTTGCGCCATCTGCTGGAAGTATTTATTTTTGCAATACTGCGGGAGAACTGTACATTTATTCTCAGAAGTATCTTTAAAAATATTTATTAATACTTTAAAAAATTGTAAAGTACATGTTTATTACAGGAAATGGATAAGTGTATAAAATAATAAAATGTAATACAAAAATCCAGAGATATCTACTGTCAATAGCTAGCGTTTTTTCTTTATACATACAAGAATATGTTATCATGAGGTTTGGTTTGCGTTTTGTGGGTTTTTTTGTTGAAGTATAGTTGGCTTACAATGTTGTGGTAGTTTCAGGTGTACAGCAAAGTGATTCAGTTATCCATGTGATATATATATATATATATATATATATTCTTTTTCAGACTCTTTTCCACTATCGTTTATTGTAAGATATTGAATATAGTTCCCTGTGCTATACAGTAGTTCCTTGTTGTTTATCTATTTTATATACAGTGTGTATGTGTAGTGTGTATCTGTTAATCCCAAACTCCCAACTTATCCCTCCCCCCCAGTTTCCCCTTTGGTAACCATAAGTTTGTTTTCTATGTCAGTGAGTCTGTTTCTGTTTTTTAAATAAGAAAAACACAAGTTTGAGATCAATACTATGCTGATTTAGGTTACAGCAGTAGTAAAAAGAGAGGACACATTACAGATATGAGATTCTTTGGGAGGGTGTGCTCTCAGGCCCTGTTGTGTGTGAACCTTAAGGTTTGCTTTGCCAATTATGCAAGGCAGGGATCTTACCGTCCAACTTAACTGGGCAGGGTGGGATAGACATAGGGTTGAGGGAGTGGGTTAGACCCTAGGAAAAGTGCATTATATCGCTCAGATTCCCAGGAAACAGATCCCCAGATTACTATTTCCAGCAGTAAATGTGGCATTGCTCCTTTCTGTTACTGTCCGTGTATTGAACACCAGTGTGCTAGTTGCTGTGACACATGCTATAGAATGAAGAAGTCTTATAGATGCTGCTTTGAAGTGAGAGAAGTCTATCATAAGAGATAAGTATGTAGATAATTAACTACAACACAAGCTTGGAGACATAGAAGCAGGGGTGCTTAACCTCATTGGGCAGGGAGACTGGGAGGAAAGCATTAAGTGGGTCCTGGTGGTGGGAACATTCCTGTCATTTAGGGTCAGGTTAATGAAGGATGCAGTGACAATGAGGCTGGGAAAGTAGACATAGGTCATGTCATCAAAGGCTGAGGATCACAAAGCACCACCAAGTTGTTGGAGGAGGAAAGTGACATGGTGTAAGAGGATTTTAGGAGGACAACCGTGGTAGCGACATCTGGAGATATGAAGGACAGAAGGCAGAGAAACCAGGTTAGGATCCCAATGTGACCTGCTAACTGTGGGGGTCTGAAACAGAGATAAAAATTCCTTATTCAGTGTACTTGGGAGACAGAGTACAGTCAGAAAACCACATCCCATGAATAATTACTGCCAAATAAAGTAAAATGTGGACCCAATTGTGAAAGCAATCTGAGAGCGAACGTATGTTTCTGTGGATCACTGACGATAGGCAGAGACTTCCAAAATGAAGTAGCAGACCCTGAGGGAAACTAGAAACACTTTCCTTGGAACTGAAAGCCTCAGACAGGCTTCCAGCACGTCCCTGGGGCCTGAGTGACAGAGAAAATGGGGCAGAGTTTGGTGGCACACAGACAAGCTACACTTGCTGTTGGAGTGGTAGGATGGGGGAGACAGGGTGGGTGGCAGTCAGCCCTGCAGGTACTAGTATTGATCAGTAAAAGAACCAGGGACATTCCAAGCTGAATTGCAAGTCAGGAGCACATGTGAAGCCAGAAAGAATGGCCTCCGTGCAAAGACCAGAGATCATCAGGAAGGATCAGAATGGAACCTCTGCAAAGGCACTAGGAAGAAAGCAAAACCAAATAACTGATAAAAAATACATAGCAGGACAAATACACCATAAAGCGGAAGAAAATATGAACAAAGTTCTCCATGGAATAAAAAAAATTAGGAAACATTTCCTCTTTGAAACAAGAAATCAAATCAGAGATAGGATTCACAAGAGAGATGATAAAAGGAGAGAAGAAGAGAAAAAGTAAACTGAGCTGGCTGAGACAAACCTACTGAGATTTATGTCCCCAAACGCTTATATTAGAAAAATAAGGAATCAAAATAAATGAGCTAAGCATACATCTTAAGACAATGGAAAAATAAAATTAAAATAGACCCAAAATAGAAGGACATGAGATAGAAAAGAAAGAGAGAAAGGAAGACAGACAGAAAGAAAGAAAGGGAAGAGAGAGCTTTTCTTTGACAAGATGAGAAACGTTGGAGAAGTAGTAAAACACTAGTACTAGGAATAAAAAGGGAGAGATAACTACAGATGCTGCAGACATAAAAGAAAACTTGATGCTATTATGAAAAAAATTATGTCAATAAGTTTGAAAACTTTGGAGAAATGGTTAAAGTTAAGGTCCTAGAAATATATGACCTACTAAAACTGTCTCAAGAAGGGGAAAAAAAATCCCTCTAGATTCTCATTTGGAATCTACTTCTTTAACAGTAAAGTATGTATATCTTTTGTCTTATTAACAAATACAGTTCCATAATATCATTTTAATGGCTACATTGTATTATATAATTTTGTTTGATAATTAAGTCATTAAATTTTTACTCTCCCAACCTAGGAGCTCTATAACCTAGCAGTTATACAAGATGTGAATTTTTGCAATGAGCTTTGTCTTTTCTTAGAAGAAATTCCCCAAAGAGGAATTGCTGGGTCAAAGATGCCTGTTTTAAAGCTTTTGTTACACAACAAATGTCTATAATTTTTTTAAGGTGTGATGGGAAGGCATTCCTGGAAGAAAGAGTAACAGGAACGAATTTAGGTGCAGCAAATACGAAATGTGTTCTGAGAATGAAAGAGTTCACGAAGTGCCCTATGATGTTAGTAAATCAATTTAGTAGAGCAATATTAGCATAATATTAATTATGTTCTAGTAATAACAAATAAAATGCTAATAACAAATAATAGTAAATATATAATAATAGTAGTAAATATAATAGTAATATGGTAAAACAACTTAATATTTTTAAAAAGAAAATTGTTCACCTGTACAACATGTGCACTTATACTGATCTCTGTTCAGGTAAGAAATTGTGTAAAACCAGCTTAATGGTTTTCCAAAACGGAGCTGCTGGGGGTCCTGAAGTTGCATAACTCTGCTAATTCTCCTCTCCCTTGCCTTATTTCAACTGCCCACCAACCGCCCTATTTTTGTCATTGTGAATGACATTCATCAGAGTCTATCTAAATACACACATGCTATTGCAGTGCACTTGGAGTTCAGCCTTACCGTAGCCAGGACAACCCCTCCCACCTCCCACTAGTCTCTTCTCCTCCTACATACAGCTTTTGCTTGGAGCAGCTCCATCCTCCTAGAATACACACCCCACTCCCTCTCTACCTGAGTTTTCCCTGTCCATTTTTTAAGATTAACTCAATTGCCACCTCTCCTTGGGAGCCCTTCTTGATACGTCTCTTCCCAGGGAAAACCAGCTGTTCCTCCACTGCCTCCACTGGCCCTGGCAGTGTCCTGAGCACGTGTGATGCACATCTTGTATTTATGTGCTTACCTATCTCCTTCTACTAGACTTGAGCTCTTTAAGGAGAAGAACCATGTCTTATTTGTCATTTTATTAGTGCCTACCAATAGAGGTATTTAATCAGTGCTTGCTAAGTGAATGATTTGAAGAGTAGTCGTAATAGATCCCAGTGAGCACCTCCAGTGATGGAGCCACTGGTCCAAGTTCAGATTACCAGCTTCATTCACTTCTGACCCTTCACGGTGTTTCCCACTAGGAAGTTTGTCCTTTCAAAAGTACAACTCACTAGAGCTTCACAATGTAACAGTACCTTAATCAAACAAAAACCCCAGTGAACCTGTAATTCACCAGAGAGTAAGGATTTGTCTCTTTGACATCTTTCCGGTAGAGGGTTGGACAAGCCCAGTGAGAGCCTGTTCAGTAGCTGCTTAGAAGGCTGCTAATGCATTTAAGAAGTTAAACTAGAGAGTTTCCTACCACAGCCCCTCCCTAGATTTTCATGACTCTCAAAGTCAGTGACTTTTTAATTATTTTATAAGCCACACCCTACATCACATTAAGTTTATTAAGATTATTTGGCTACAAGTAACAAATTTTCTTATATCCCCTTCTTTCTTACATGAGGGTAGTATATACTTTCTTACATGAAGGTTAAATACTCTTTTTACTATGTTATTTTCATTTAATAGTATACTCTGGAAATCACTCTATATCACTTCATAGAGATCTTCTTTACTCTTTTTTCACAGCCGTATAGTACTCTATGTTTATGGTACATGTGGATGTACCATACTTTATTCAACCACTCCCCTGTGTCTGGGTATTCCAGTATTTCACAGTTTTAAAAATACTACAATAAATAAGCTTATGAGTGGTGTTATTTTTAAAGTAACAGTTGACCCTTGAACAATGTGGGGTTTGGGGTGCTGGCCCACTATGATGGCAAAATCCAAGTATAACCTGTAGTCAGCCCTCCATATCCAGAGTTCCTCTGTGTCTGAGGTTTTTCACAATCCACGGATTCAACCATCAGCAGATTTAACCATCCGTGGCTGGTGTAGTACTGTAGTATTTAATATTGAAAAAAAAATTCCATGTATAAGTGGACCTGTGCAGTTCAAACCCATGTTGTTCAAGGGTCAACCATACAGTGTATGTTACAAATTCATATACAGATAGCTACAAACTGACAAATTAAATTATATAACTCATGAGCATAAAGAATTTTACTCTCCAGGAATTAACAGGTAACTGAGGAATGTTTTAGTATGTGAATCCTTAATTTTTAAAAAGCAACCAATTTTAAATTACATCAACTTAAGGTCTAGAAAACCTGAGAACATCTGAAGAGGAAAAAAAATTTTTTTCTTAGTCAAAGTCACGTCAAAGTGCAATAAATTCAGGACTAGCAAATTTAGCAAGGTATTATTAACTTTAAAAAATACTCTTCCATCTTTTAAAATTATACTGTTATCTTTTTTAAAAATGATGTAAAGTTCCTCTGAAGATTTGCTACTTAAATCATTAGTTTGAAAAGCTATTAGATTTTATTTTTTTTTAGCCAGGTCTCTCCTTTATTTCTTTTAAATTGAGGTATAATTAACTTACAATGTTGCGTTAGGTTCAAGTGTACAGCAAAGTGATTCAGTGATGCATATGTGTATGTGTATATATATATATATATATATATAGTTTTTCAGATTCTTTTCCGTTACAGGTTATTATAAGATATTGAATATAGTTCCCTGTGCTATAAAAAAAAAGGCCATTAGATTTTACTTGAGACACTTGGAAATAACACAGGAAATTATTTTGCATAATTTATATTCTTTTTTTGGCTGTGCTGGGTGGCATGTGGGATCTTAGTTCCACAGCCAGGGATCGAACCTGTGTCCCCTGCATTGGGAGCACAGAGTCTTAACCGCTGGACCGCCAGGGAAATCCCCTATATTCTTTTCTAAATTGAAGAAATAAGAGGAATAATAACTTTCAAACTTGTGGCACATTTATTTCTTAGCACTTAAATTTTTTAAAAAGGTTTTCAGTTGGAACTTTCCTTGGTTGGTCACAATCCTTATCCTTTAGAAGATTTTCCTCCAGTTTTAAGAGGATTACTGCCTTGTATTTGGCCCTTGATATGTTTGTTCTTTCTGTAGCATCTTGTGTGGTAAGATCCGTGAAAAGTACCTTCTCCTGTTAAGTGTGTAAGAATATTATTCAGCCATAAAAAGGAACAAAATTGGGTCATTTGTAGAGACGTGGGTGGACCTAGAGACTGTCATACAGAGTAAAGTAAGTCAGAAAGAGAAAAAATATCATATATATCGCATATATGTGGAATCTAGGAAACTGGTACAGATGAACCAGTTTGCAAGGCAGAAATAGAGGCAGATGTAGAGAACAAATGTATGGACACCAAGCGGGGAAAGTGGGCGGTCGGGGTGTGGTGGTGGGATGAATTGGGAGATTGGGATTGACATATATACACAAATATGTAAAAAATGGATGACTAATAAGAACCTGCTATATAAAAAAATAAATTAATTTTTTTTAAAAAGAATAAGAATAAAGCTAAACGTTGGCCAAAGCATATATTTTTGTAAGGTGTGATTGACTGTGGAAAAAGTCTGGTAGGATTTTTACCTGATTCGAGGTTTATCAATCCTTACTTGGCAAGATGGAATTAGCAGTTCTTAAATGGCAAGATGACACATTTTTGATGGGCAGAATTTATCGCGTAATCTCAAAAATATAGCCTTTGCCTAATGGTTTTAAAGTTCAGGTCAAACATACTTAATTCTGGTACCCCCTTAAGGTTTTGCATCACTGCCAGATGGATTGCAAGCTCTTAAAACTGAAGTTTTTGTTTCCTTTCCTTGTTTTTGCTGCAAAAGTAATTAGGAATGAAATGGCGGGTTTTACCCTATAATTCACAAATGAATGAGGTGGGTATTAACCTGCCTGGGAAGTGGTTTTAATGACTCACAGCACAATAGCTGAGTCCTGGTGGCAGAGGACAGTGATTAGAGGGCTGTAATTTAGAGATTAATATGTCTTAGTCGCAGCTTATAAACGTGCTTTAGTTTTCTCCTGGGACAACCCAGTTTTTTCCTAAATGGTTTTTAGTTTAAATATATAGATGCAATATCATATATATGCAATATCGTTGATATTTTTTATATGCAGTACTTACAGTGTAATCTCAAAAACATAGCAGTTACTTAACGGATGTAAAGTTCAGGTCAAATATATTGAATTCCGGCACCACCTTCAGGCTTTATATCAGGCCTGATGGGTTGAAAGCTCTTGTAACTGACGATTTTGTTTCCTTTTCTTGTTCTTTGCAAGAATACTACATATATGTACCTATAATGTGTCTGTGAGTGTATATATACTGGGCTATTTACACTGAAGTATAAAAATAGCCGGGCAGCAATTGGCTGTTAACATTAGTTGACTATCTGAAGTCGAGATACGACACCAAGCAGTACAGTCAAATTGTAAACTCTAGATTCATTGCTTATTGCAGATGCAAGATGGATGAGCAGACGAATGATCATTCCCTGATTTCATATGATTTTAGATAGACTCATGGTGGAAGAGAGAGCTAGCAATTACACTCACCTCCCACCCGCTCCGTTTTTCTACCTCTCCTCCTCTCAGCCACTATTACAAGAGTTAAGGAGCACCTTAGGGGCCTTCTGACTTTTCCTCCGGAGGGTTCTATAGTTTCTCAGCAAAACAAAGGAAACAAGGCTCTACAGTTTCTCTTTTTGTCCAGTATTCTTCCCTTCTTTGTCAACCGACTTAAAGGTATGTGTACTTTCTCTTTACAGCCCACCGCTTCAGCTTGGCAAGGCAACTCTCATTAAGAAGTAGGCACTAACGAAACTGTGAAAGTCATCATTGGAAAGACGCTCCTTTTCAAATGATGCACTTAAACTTGATTTCCTCTGAGGCTGGTAGAGAGAGAAGAGGCAAAAGCAGGTCACGGAATGTTGACTCTGAATGATAATTGCCATATTAATGTGTTGTAGTTAAGAGCAGAAGAGAGTTGGGGTTCTTTTTGTTGCAGGCATGAAACTGAAAACTAAGAAATGAGCATAAAAAGACGTTAGGGATCTAGAAAAAAGGACCTCCACACTTGAAATATGGGATGAGTGGTTTTGAAGTATATTTATCAGGACAATGCTGAATGTATATTTATCAGCATAAGGCTGAAATGGCCCAGGCTGCTGTCTCGTAAAAGAATTTTCTTCCTTCTCTGCTTTCCATCGATGGGGCAGAGTAAGCAGACAGGTTTCTGTTTTTTATAATCCTTAAAGTTACAAGGAAGAATTTAAATGCATAATTCAAGAGATCCAGATTATAAGTGAGGTGTGAGTAGAGAGGCCCTCGGGGATGCTGATCTGTAACTGACCCAGAAGAGCCCTGCAGGGGTTTTGGTTTCAGAGCTACCCCAGACTGTAGCCTTCCTGGTGTTAGCCAAAAAAAAAAAAAATCAATGATATGGTTGCATAGCTTATCAGATTCTCTGCTGAGTGCATTTCAAATTATTTTAAATCTATGATAGTGTTTTCACATTATTTTACATTGAGCCACAGAAGGGTGTGTGTGTGTGTGTGTGTGTGTGTGTTTTGGCAAATCCAGCAATAAAAGTATTCCTAGGAATCTTCACACACTGCAAATAAAGTTGTTTCTAAAGCATTAACATTGTTTATCCAAAAACACTCTCAAAGGCTTGGGTCAATTACTTTTAATTCTTACAGACAAATGGCAGTGGAGATTTTGTTGGAGGTTACGAGTTTTGTGGCTTTGAAAACAGTTGAATCATCTGGGAGGGAGCAGCAAGGGAATGATTTAATTGATCACCAGCACAGCAGTTGTTTCTCTTCCAAATATGTCCCTGGTGGGATTTGGCTCACCTGCCAATTATCTCAGTGATCTGTCATTTTTACCAAGGATGGGAACTGAGGCTAGAGACAGAATGAGATTGAAATAGCTTGACTCTCTCCTGAAAGGGCTTTGAATGAAAATATGCGTGTGTGTTTTACTTCTAAATATTTTCTGAGGGGTGTCTGACAGGTAATGTCTCTGAATAAACCCCTTTATCTGCTACTGAGTAAACGTGGAGACCAACTTCTGAGCAAGCGTTTAAACTGAATGCTTTTCCTCTTTTGATAATTTGCTAGTGTCCTTAGGGATCAAAGTAGAAAAAATACTCCACCTTGTGCAAGACACCATCTGCTTACATAAATTCAACCTTACGGTGCTGGAGGCCTCCTGAAGATAAGGGTAAGTGCTTACGGTGTGAGTCATTTTACTGCATTTCCCTGGATGACCTGTGCCTCAGAGTGAGCAGGAAGGTGGGGCTCTGGACCCAGTGCTGTTTCTAGGGTGACCTAGTTCCTGAGGCCTCATAGAGTGTGGAACTTGCCAGGGTTCCAGATCTGAGGTTTAAAGGTAAACATAATTCAACCATGCTGGCTCCTATATGTGTGTAAGTAAGTCAACTACTTCATCCGATTCCTAACCTGAGAAACTGGAGAAAGGCCTGGCTGTATAGGGCCTTTCCCAGGCAGCATTTTCTGAAGGCATTTTCCAGGGTGACTTTGTCTACGTGTGACTCTCTTCTTTCCGGCTGACTTCCAAATCCAATCCTGAGGTCAGATGTGGCTCATGTGTCTGAGATGGGAAGCTTCTTCCCAGCACACTTTGGAGGTGTGTGCTATGACAGAGGAACTGGACGAGGCAAACTGGAGAGGATCATCTAAATGCATCTTCCCCTGTTCCTAGTCCAGGCTTCATTTTGAACAAGCTCTGTGGGGTCACTTAGCAACAGCCTATGTAGAGATGGAGGTCATCATTAAAATCAGTCTTGAAGCAGTGTAACATCCCCAAGACAGCTTAGTTTGGGAGGTCAGACGAGTCTGGATTTTAAACCCCTGTGGCCTAAATGGTCTTTCTGGGCCTCAGTTTTCTCATCTGTAAAATATTCAATAGAAATAACAGTACCTAGTTCAGAGCGTTGCAGTGGAATTAAATGAAATAATATATGTAGAACGGTTAGCAAAGTGCTTGGCACATAGTAGGTGGCTAATAATTAGCATTATTAGCATAATATTTATGAAATATGAATTGAGTACTAACAAAGTAGTAGTTCTAGGGGGAGATAAAGGTATAAGACTGCTTCCAGAGCTAAATTTCTAATGGAGGAACTTGCACGTGAGAGTTGAACTAACCACAGAAGGAAGATGAGTGTCGCAGCCAAAATGCACTCCAGTGCTACTCAAAGTTCCTGTTCGTGGTGAATCAAGGTTGGGCCAGATCGGAAATCAGTGAACTGCCTCCTCCAGATAGATAGTCTTGCTCTGGAGAAAAACATCAGCTAAACTATCCAATGTACCCAGTGAAGTGTCTGACATCCATTCTGGCCCAAGCCTAGTGCTAAACTGTTGCCCCATCCTTGGGCCATACTTTAAGGATGGCTGCTCTTGGAGTCTGTGTTATGTCTGCCACCTGGGGGCGCTGCTTCTCTTTGGGCTAGACTAGATTGTGGATTTTTACAGGCAATCTGACATATGTTAGGACAAAACAGAGGGCTGGTTAATTTGATGTCATACACTTTGTGTTTCATTAAATGCAATTCCCCAGGATATACCATACTGCTTCCAGCCCTATCCTTGAAAATGAGCATCTTCTACAGCCAGGAGCTGTTGTTTCTCCTCACCACGATCAATGAGGTGGCAGCAGTGGGTTCTCCCTGCCTCTTTGCAAGGGTTCTTAATCTTATTTTTGTGTGTCGTGGACTCCTTTGGTCAGCTGTTATATCTATGGACCATTTCTCAGGATGATATTTTTTTTCAGAATGACGGTTTTAATCATATAAAATAAAATCTGTAAGGTTACAAGGGAAACCAATTATATTGAAATACACTTACCAAAATGTTAAAAAGAATTTATGATGGTGATATATGTTTTATTATCAACATATCAAATAAGATCTAGCGGCAGGTCTAAGATCTACCATCATTTTGAAGATGAGTGTCAATAACGTTTTGACATATCTACAACAGCTGTAATGGGTTAAAAAAACATCAATCAAGGGGCTTCCTTGGTGGCGCAGTGGTTGAGAGTCCTCCTGCCAATGCAGGGGACACGGGTTCGTGCCCCGGGCCGAGAAGATCCCACGTGCCGCGGAGCGGCTGGGCCGTGAGCCATGGCCGCTGAGCCTGCGCATCCGGAGCCTGTGCTCCGCAACAGGAGAGGCCACAACAGTGAGAGGCCCGCGTACCGCAAAAAAAAAAAAAAAAAAAAATCGGTCAAAAGTGCTACTCAGACTATTGTGGTTTGCTGTTTGCCTTATAATAAAAGGCAAAGCCAGAATTTCAGTTAGAGGTTAGTGAAAATAAATACGTGTTCTCTATTCATCCAAGTTCAAGAGCCCCCTGCTTTCCTTCTCTGGTTAAGAACCCCTGCCTGGGAAATGCCAAGCAGGGAAAAAAGGGCGTTCTGAACCATTTTATTACTTTTCCTGGGACAGATATTTTGGGCTCCTAGTAAAATCCAATTACAATTTCAGGCCCTGGTGAAATTCTATTATAATTTCCATTTGCTTTATTCAGAATATGAATAAATACGAGTAAGTTTCCCCCCAAATCTATATTTGGAGACCTACATTTCATGAAGGACTTAAGCAAAGGCATCTTGGGTGGAGGATTTGCATAAAATATTCATTTCTCCTAATGCAGTTAAATGGTTGCTCTTTCAGAAGATTTTCTTGCTTGCAAAGATGATCATAAAGTCATATCTATTCCCATGTGGAAGAAAATTTGTTACATGAAGAAGCTAGAAGGTTTAGGGCCCCGTTGGGGGCAATTTTCTTGAGGAAGCTTCAAACAGAGCCCAAGAGTGAAAGGAATCTTCAAGAATCAGATGATGGGGAGGCTTCTTGGAGCAGAGAGATAAACGAGAGTTCAAAGGGGAAGGAATGAGTTAGGTAAGAGATGGGAGGGATGGTAACAGGAGTGGGGCGGTCAGTAGCTTTGGCCCAAGGTAAGGAATGCAGGGAGGTGAGCCTAGACACGTTGCTGGAGTCGGTTTTGATGGACCTTCACTGATACACCAGGGATGTGGGATGTTACTGACAGAGGGGAGTCACGGAAGTCCTTGCATAGGAATAAGATAAAGACATTTCTGGTTTAGGAATATCAACATGACCACAATGTTTTGGACAAATTTGGGGTAGGAAGAAATTATGGGCAATAGTTTTAGGATCAGATGGCAAAACTGGATGAAGAAAATTATACCTATCCTAATATCTCCCATAATTGCCTAAGGATAGGATTCACCTGGAGAACTTATTAATTATACAGATCACCACGATTTTCCTCTGCAAATGATAACCCCAGTAGGGCTGGCATTTGACAGGGAATTTATCATTTTTAAAATAGCTCCATGTGATTTCATCTCCAGACAACTTGGAAAATGCTCCCTGGGAATGTGTGGCTGATCAGATGTGAAATTGCATGTGACAGTGTCAAAGCAAAAACCGCGCCAGATCAAGTGAAACAGGCAAAGTAGATTTTATTCAAGGCTATCATAGGGAAGGAAAGCCAGAACTCAGTCTGAGCTCAACTCCACTGAAATAAAAGGTGGGAATAAAATACTAGAGGACTTCAGGGGAGAGATTGATCCCTGGGATGTGTTGGGCACATTGAGTAATTCCTGAGCTTGCAAATGTTTTTCTCTGTGATTAGGTCACCTGTGTTTGCTAATTGGCACTCACCATTCCACCAATTAGCGAGTTAGGTTTCTACCTTCCCACAGAGACTGGCAAATAGGAGCCCAGCCTTTCTGGCTGATTACATTTCAAAGGGATGGTTCCTAGCCCTTGAGAAAGACCTTCTGGGGTTATAAAACTGGCTGAGGCTGGGAGAAGATTTACATCTCAATGGAGCAGAGAAAGAATTTACGATGACATGTTTTCTGAAGTAAAGGATCTAAGAAAAGGGAGGTCAAGGCAAAGAGTCAGGAGAAGGCTGAAGTTTAGTCAAACTGAGGGGAACGATAAGCCCATCTTGGTCAAGGGTAACGTACTACTGCTACTATTACTACTATGACTACTACTGCTGCTATCTTTAGGGTGGCTTCTCCCTGATACAGAATGGAAAGGAAGAATCAATGCTAGGAATGGTAGGAAAGAAAAATCAACACGTCTTCCTAACCTAATGTTGGGAACTGGAGCGGAGGATACAGAAGAGTGAACAATCCGTGTCTAGCGGCCCTAGACATAGGGAGAATGGAGAATTGGAATTCTCAGTTGGAATTGGAATTGGTGGAATTGGAATTTCCAGTTGGCAGGCAGAGTGGCGGTGCCAGATGAACTGGTCAAGCGTAACGCTCAGGTCCTTTGGTAGAAACAGCGCCCTGCACTCAGCACAGGTAGTTGACAAGAGACGGGAGAGGCAGCAGGGCTGCGGAAGCCTCCTCTGGCTCGTGGTCCTTTCTGACAGAACACTGCAGAGCAGGCTGAACTGTGCATTTGTCAACCTGTGTTAACTTCACCTGACACACACACACACACACGTACGCATCTTGTGTGTGTGTGTGTGTGTGTGTGTGTGTATACACATATAGAAGTATTTAAAAGTAAATTACAGAAGGGTAAGCTGTGACGAAGCGAGAGAGAGGCATGGACATATATACACTACCAAATGTAAGGTAGATAGCTAGTGGGAAGCAGCCGCATAGCACAGGGAGATCAGCTCAGTGCTTTGTGACCACCTAGAGGGGTGGGATAGGGAGGGTGGGAGGGAGACGCAAGAGGGAGGAGATATGGGAACATATGTGTATGTGTGACTGATTCACTTTGTTATAAGGCAGAAACTGACACACCATTGTAAAGCAATTATACGCTAATAAAGATGTAAAAAAAAAACTGAATTACAGGCATTTAAGCAGCTGAGTTTTATGGAAAACTGATGACTTCCATTTAGCACACGTTGTGTTCGAAATTTGTCAGAAAACTTGGTTGAGGAGGTTGGAGCTTTTAGAGGCATCCTGGGCAATGATTTCTGAAAAGGTTATAATGAAACCATGGGAGCGGAGAAGATTTTCACAAAGTTACTGGGGATGTACTACGACATTAACGTATCTTCTTCTCTTTCAAGGGAATTAGTGTAAAGGAGGAAGAACGGAGATCTAAGAATTCCTAGTCCTCTTGGGCAGGAGTGGCTGGTCCCAGGGTTGCCTGCTCCAGTGAGGTCTCTGATGCTAAGAACTGTAAAAGGTACGGTTGATTTGCTCATGGAAGTTGATTTGCTCGTGGAACACCAGGCTGAGAAGAGCATCAGTACAGTGTTCTGGGAGAGTCAGATGCAGGATTTAAGAGTGAGTGGTTAAAAAAAAAAGAAGCCAGGGGAGCAAATGGCTTTTCTAGTAAGTCTGGTTTTTAAAGAAAGTAAGATGTAGGGAGAGAGCAGGAAAGTCACAGGATTAAGTTACTTGGGATATGTGATATTAATGTGTTTTACTTTTTTCCAGTTACTTTTTTTAGTGATCAGAAATGAGTGAACAATCAGAAAAAAACAATTCCACGCAAGAGAGACATGCAGGTCAAAGTTCTTCTGAGAAAAACTGTCAAATCGGACAGAAGCAACTGGTATGGCTCGTGAATACTATGATTCCGTGGTATTTGGGGAGTTCGCAACTTGGGGATCTCTGAGATGCCCCAGATTTGGGTGGGAAGGTAGGCCCCATCAGGAATCCACAGGAAGGATCTCTGCTCCTTAGTGCTTCTCCTCGTCTTCACCCCGCTTTCATGAAGCTGGTCTCATCTTACCTGTCTCCTCTGTGCCTCTCAGTCCCCAGCATCCTGTGCAATAAAATCCTACCCTTGGAGTAGGAAATTTGTAGAGAATATGGTCAAATATTTTTATTTAACAAATCCTTGGGGTTTTTTTTCCCATGATATGCTAGTACCTGTTCTAAAGCTTGGTATATGTTAATTCACCTAACCCTTATCACAAGATACCGTTGTTAACCCATTTTGCAAAAGAAGAAACCACGGCTTAGAAGAAGGAGGAACTTGCTCAAAGCACTCCAGTAACAAGTGGCAGAGCCAAGATCTGAACAGAGGCATCTAAACTCTTGCTTTGCTACTGAGAATAATAGTAGATCGTGCTAAGTTGTGTTTATTGAGCAGCTATACCTAAATACAGAATCATTTCATAAGGTTGTTTGTAAAACAAACCCATACACACAAACCAAAATGAAATTTTAAAGAAACATACCTATATTATTTTAGACTGACTAGACTATTATTAAGCTAAAGAAACTGCAGAAAAGCCCGAGATTCTGTTACTAATTTGTTACCTTGAAATTCATACATTGAAAGTTTCCCTTTGGTTTCAAAATGTAGTATTTCATATATGTGTTAGCCTAAGTGTTTGGGGGCCACTCAGATTATTTTCTTCTAAAATCCTTCAGAGGAGCATTCCCTTCACTCCTGACATATGTGCTGTATGTTCAAAATTAATTATCAGGACTGATTGAAGTATCTTTATTGCTTGTCTTTCCAATTAGGCCCCATTTAATTTCGAATTATAAATATCCCCAAACAGAGACTTGTGAAAATGTCCACTAACATGCTATTTTGTCATTCAAGCCAGATTTTCTTCTTGCAGTCTGGCTTTGACTGAGAGGGGATCCTTCAGGTGGCTGCATTCTGCATCAGAGCCCTGATGGGGTCCACACTCCCAGGGCAGTGGGTGCTGAGATGCCCTAGAGCACTGAAGGGGAGGGTTGTGTGTACTGTGTGTTCTCACTGTGTTTTGAGATACTTTACCTGGGCGGAAGGGCTTTTACTCCCTTGTCATTATCCACCGTAAAATGGTAATTCTGACTTTCATCCCCAGCAGATTTGAGAAGCCAAGGGGTGTTTTGCAGGTATAAAGGGAATTCTTCTGTTCCCCCTTGATTGTTTTTTATTTTTTTTATTATACATAGTTTTACACTATGTATTTGTTTATTCAGAAAGAATGACCTAATTTGAAAAGTTTTACGTCATCTTTTGAAACTTAATCTGATTAAATTGTTTATTACTCTAGCTAAAACAACTAAGCTTTCATGCCATTATGGTAAAAGTTACAGAAACTTCATTTTGATTCTGTGTAAAGCAGATAAAATTACCTGGTTCTTACTACTAATATATTTTATTTGTTTATTTGTTTCATAGCAACAGATAGAGCGACAGTTAAAATGCTTGGCATTTCAAAATCCCGGACCACAGGTAGCAGACTTTAATCCTGAAACAAGGCAGCAGAAAAAGAAAGCACGAATGTCAAAGATGAATGAGTATTTTTCTGTAAAGTACAAGTAAGATCATGATTTATTATATTTAATCCGTGGGATTACAAAATGCATGAATTCTCCTTGACAAAGCAATTAAATGTTGCCACTTTTTTATTACTTAAAAATGTATTTTCTAAAGTACAGTATCACCCCTTATGTCTGGAAGTTAGCAATTTCAAGAAATAGACTATAATCTCCAATTAGGCATCAGTTTTTGTGTGTGTGTGTGTGTGTTTTTTTTTTTTTTTTTTGCGGTACGCGGGCCTCTCACTGCAGTGAGCTCTCCCGTCGCGGAGCACAGGCTCCGGACGCGCAGGCTCCGGACGCGCAAGCTCAGTGTCCATGGTTCACGGGCCCAGCCGCTCCGTGGCATGTGGGATCTTCCTGAACCGGGGCATGAACCTGTGTCCCCTGCATCGGCAGGTGGACTCTCAACCACTGCGCCACCAGGGAAGCCCAGCCATAGGCGTCAGTTTTTTAAAAACAGGCTTCAGAAGTCCTTGCACTAGAGTAATGGCTGTAGTAGGAGAGATGATTAAAAGTAAGAAAGATGTGCATTAGAAGGAGAAATAATATAACCATGGGAATGAATTCCAGTATCAGATGGGCACAGAAGTATCATAAATTCAATTATTGCTAGCACACCAGAGGCATAAATTAAGCAGACCATCAAGGAAAAGGTTGATATATTTGACTACATTAAAATTAAGACTTTATGCCCTTTAAAAGACATTCTAAAAATAATGAGAGACAAATCACAAGGTGGGAGAAGTTATTTATGATCTAAAAGATCAGTATCTAAAATATATATGAATCAATAAGAAAAAGATAAACATACTAAGAGAAAAACGAACCCAACAATGAACAGGCATTTCATAGAAGAAAAGGCTAGTGAACACTCAGGATGCTAAACCTTAGTCATTGGTACAGTATGGGGAAGTGCCCCCCGACCAGATGGGCAAAGAGTTCAGTCTTATGATATCACTGTTCATGAAGCTATGGGACATGAATTAGGTGTAAAATAGTACAGCCTCTTTTTTTTTTTCTTTTTTTTTCCGGTACGTGGGCCTCTCACTGTTGTGGCCTCTCCCATTGTGGAGCACAGGCTCCGGAGGCGCAGGCTCAGTGGCCATGGCTCATGGGCCCAGCCGCTCCGTGGCATGTGGGATCTTCCCGGACCGGGGCACGAACCCATGTCCCCTGAATCGGCAGGCGGACCCTCAACCACTGCGCCACCAGGGAAGCCCTGTTTTAAAACAGCTTGGCATTACCTATGTACCTTATGACCTAACATATTCACTCCTGGGTGTATATCCTGCAAAAACTCATACATGTACAATAGGAGACATGTTCAAAAAATTCATAGCATCCCTGCAATAGCAAAGAAAATAAAGTAGTAATAATCCAAATGCCCACCCATAATGGAAAAGTTAAGTAGCTGGTATATTTGTACTGTGGAATACATATAGTTGTGAAAATATCTGAAAACAGCTACATGTGCCACCATGGATGAATCTCAAATCATGATGTCGAATTAAAAAAGCAAATTACAGAGGGGAAAATGCGGTGCGCTTGGAGATACATACACATATGGCATAATGAAAAGTAAAACAAGGAGATGACTTTTATGATATCAAGGTGTGGTTCCTTTTGGCTGAGTGGAGGGATACAACGGATGGAGCGTGAAGAGGTTGTCAAAGGCGTGAAACCTCTTTATTAAGCTGGGATATGTGGAAGTGTGTTTTATTCTTTATCTCTGCGTGTATGTTTTGTACACTTTGTGTACCTATGATAGCTCAGAACTATATAGAGTATAGCATCAGATGGGCAGGAAACTGTAAGATTTGTGTCTTGATGTCTGAGTAAAGACAGGGAGTATTTGGGTGAAGGCACAGGGAGAAGGACAGAGTCTGACCTAGGCTCTCTGTTGGCTGCATGACTCCCCATTCCCATAATAGATTTCACACCTCTTTGTCTGTTGACACCTGCATTTCCTGGTGGGTGAAGGAGCTCTCATGCTTCAGATGAAGTGCTTCAAATGTCAATCCTCATCGGAAAGGCTGTCCTGCTACAGTAAGATAATCAGGCAAGTCTGCATAATGATCCTTAACCTTCCCCGCTTTACTGGGAGAGGGAAGAGGATGGAATAGCATTACCTAACAGGAAGGGAAGGAGGTGTTATGCCTGCTTGGGGGCCAAGGGTGCAGAAGGTCATAACTTCACAGCCTTTTCTGACTTCAACTGGTCCTAATGGATACAGGCTCTACACAGGTACTTTTGTCATTCTCAGGGTTTCAAGCAGCTCAGTACTAAAGGATTTATTTCGAGATGGTTTGATTTTGAGAAGATGGCAGAATCCTTTCGCTTCCTGGACTTGTAGAGGCCGACAGGGGCAGTGTCGGGGCACAAAGCACGGTGTACTCACTGGTACAGAACTTCCTGCTGTCACTCAGAGTTTATGACACCTTATGCCCCCCACACTGGGTAAAAAAAAACAGAATCAGAAAGGGACAGAAGCAGTGGTATGAGAAGACTGTTAGCAGAGGAATTTTCAGTTTGCTTGTTTTTGTTTTTAATGATGTTGGTATAGTAACGGACAATTCCAATGCTTCTCTTGAGTCATTCAAAATGTGACTGTATTCACTGTAGTGCTTCTTCTTTTCTCTCTTTTTTTTTAATTGAAGTATAGTTGATTTACAATGTTGTGTTAGTTTCAGCTGTATATAGTGCTTTTTCTTAAGAAAGGAAAAATGGATGTAATTTATCGGGGGAAATTCCATCAAGGATGGTTATATTTTTAAGTAAAAACTTGTAGAAGGAAATTTTAATAGCCTTTAATCAGCTATTCCTCAAAATTTGCTTAGGTGGGATATTACATTCCCCAGCATGCTGGAAAAAACGAAGCCTTACTCTAGGTGACAGCCCTGACTGCCTTGGTGATTGGTGCATATTGACTGAATTTCCCAGGACATGTTGCCTTATAGCATTCTGAAGTGTTGCTGGACCATCTTTAGGGTGCTGCTTCCTCAGAGTAAAGGGAGCCTACCTGGGAAGATTGCTACACAAGAATCTATTCTCAATGCTGAGGAAAACTGCACTGTCCTGTTAGTGTCATTCTTTTCCTTTGCAGAGTTATGAAGAAGTATGACAAAAGCGGCAGGCTCATCTGCAACGATGCTGACCTGTGCGATTGCCTGGAGAAGAACTGCCTGGGCTGCTTCTACCCCTGCCCCAAGTGTAACTCCAACAAGTGTGGCCCTGAATGCCGCTGCAACCGCCGCTGGGTGTACGATGCCATCGTCACTGAGTCTGGGGAGGTCATCAGCGCGCTGCCCTTCAACGTTCCCGACTAGGAGCTGCCCTCGTGGTCTGATCGGTTTCTTCTTTACCTTTAAGGCAACCTCTTTCTCTTGGGTGAATTTTAGGGCTGGGGGAAAATGTTTTAAAAAATGTACTTAAGACTCATGTTCTGCGAAGCCATAGAACAGTATGGAATGGGCCATCCTTCTCTAACCTTCCTGCTGTGACCTCCTCTCAAATTCCTCTCCTTGTAACCCAAGAGAGTGCCCATAGATGGATATCAGCACCGACACCTCCATCACTACTTTGCTCTCAGATTAAAAATTCCTTTCCTCTTTGCTGGTATCTTAGGAAATGGAGTCTGAAGATCTTCAGAATTCTGTAGCTGGGAGCTTGTCCTGACATAGAACATAGAATCATACATTTTTAATAGCTAGTTACCCTTAGAATCTTACACATCACTAGTTCTAAATCAGAATTGTTATTTGGCTTGAAAAAAACAAAACCTTGTGACTTAGCATACCAAGTCTCATTTTTTTATTGCATACCCACAGTCTCATTTTTTATTATTGATATTTTAATAATATTAAAATTATTATTAAATAATAATATTGGCAATATTTTTATTAAAAACTTGTATTTTATTTATGAAATGGAAACATTAGGACTTGAATATCCTAAAAGCCAGTGGTTTACATTGTTTTTTATTTCAGGATCAGTATTTCAGAATATTTTTTCAAAAGGAGGAAACTTAAGTTATTATATGAAAGCACATTGTTGTGTGTTGGCTAATTGAGAGCCTTGATACCTAGTTGACTAGATACATGATGTGGTCTTTTTCAATTCTGATACATTGTAGGAGGTTTATAGAAACTTCCACTCAGCCTTCTTTGAATTTGTCTTTATGAGTCCTGTTTACCCTAACTCAGTGGTTCTCATCCTTCAGTGTACATCAGAATCACCTGGAAGACTGGTTGTATGGTAGATTTTTCTGCCCCACCCACAGAGTTTCTGATTAGGTCTGGGGCAGGGGTCAAGATTTTATTTCCCAGGTGATGTTGATGCCACTGCTGTGGGGACTTGAAATGTTAGTTTTCAGAGTTTATTTTTCCTGCCCAATCAGTTTCAAAAGCACTTATTACTGCACGGTCCGCATGCCGGGAAAGGTTCCTGATAATTCTAGACTTGTTACTTGACCGTATGTTTTGGGACTAAAGTAGCAAAAATCCTGCAAGGCATGCTGTGATGGCACTATTCCTGTATGTGCAGCAGGAGAACTGACTCTGTTTTTCACAGAATTTACTGAGTTTTCCAGACTCAACTTTGTGCTACATGTTTCCAATTCACTACCTTTAACCATCACAGCCCTGGGAGGAAAAAATCAAATACCCAAGTCAGATCCTTTGAAGTGCTCATGAGGAGTGCGCAGCCCTGAGACCCGTCCAAAGGAGTAGGGGCCTTTTTTGGTTTATATTATGTTTTGTTTTGAGAATAATTGGTGTTTTGTAAATGACTGACCAAGTGAATTGTTTCTTCACTTATTTATTTTAGAATCATATAATTTTAAAGTTGAAAAGGAATCTTCCAGGTTGTCTAACTAGTGACTTGTCAACAAATAATAACCAAGAGGCTGTTCTGTGCCAGGCTCGGGGATGGAGCTGTGAGTAAAACTCAGCTGGTCCTGGTCTTCATGGGGTTTATAGAACTAAAAACAGTCTTGTTGTTGTTGTTTTGTTTGTTTTTCTACAACTGAGGAAATTTGGACCCAGTGAGATTAAAATGACTCGGTTAAGGACAAGCAGAAGCCCTGGCAACCTCGGTGTTTTGAACCCTAAGACTAGGTCAGTGTTCTTTCCATGACACCAAGTATGTCCCTAATTGGCCTGATTGTAAGGCTCATCCAGGTGCTTTTAATAATATGCATTCCTGAACCGCATCCCAAACTTCAGGAGTCAGAACCTCTAGGGATGAGGCCTGGTGATCCATACTTTAAAACAAGCACCCCCAAGTAGGTCTCATGATCAGGTAAGTTTGAGAAACACTGCCTTATCATAGCTGTCTTATTTTCGTATTAAAAAATAATCAGGCAAATTGATATTAAAGTGTATTTCCCTTTTGTCTCCTCCTACAGTCTTAAACATTAGATGAGAGGATCTGATTTAAAATGATCTCATTTAAAACACGTGTTGGCAAATTACGTTGGTAAGTTTTCCAAGTAAAGCAAAAAATAAAATAAATTCACATATTTATTAAGCAGACACCTCATACTGCTTTTATGGAAGCCTAGTAAAACCTTTGATGAAGTCCTTTTTTTATAAATCAGTGTATTTCATCTTGATCTACTGCCAATTCAATTCATTTTTAAAAAGCCTCCTGCACTAAAATGATTCTTGCAAAAATAAGTTTATGTGAATTTTCAGAAACTTATTTTGTAAGTGTCTAGTTCTATCACAAAGTGAACAAAGCTCTTTAGTTATTTGAACTAAATTCAGATTAACAAGGAATATAGTTGTACTATCTGATTACATTAAGGAAATTGTCTTAGTGTAATCAGATTTTTTTTCTCTTTCTGTGTGGCTATCTTTCTTTCAGTGTTGACAGTGTGTCTTCATGAATATGTATAGAAATTGCAAGGAAAGCTATTTCACAGAAGGTTGTTTAAATATAAACTGTTATTTACTGAAGGATTTAAACAAGTCACTCAGTAATCCTTTACACAAGGATTTACAAGTGGAATGCCGTTTCACATCAATTTGCAGAATACTTTATCTGAGTCTAATTTGTAAGAGAAAGAATCCATACAGCCTCTGAGACAATCCTTAGGCACCTCCCGCCCACCCCCCAATACAGTATCCTGGATCCATTACAGGTATGAACCTTGGGATGCTAACTCATAGAGAAATCATTTAAGCTCTCCTTTATATATTTATTTGCTTTTCCTGGAAAGTGAACACTGCCAACTTGGATATTTTGTGGCTATCATGGATTGCAGTTCTATAATGCCTCGGAAACGTAAACACTTACGTGAGCAGGACTGCAGTGTTTGGCTATGCAGGCTATTGGCTGCACATGTCCAGGGGTGCCTTTCACATGGGCTACACTGCCACCAGTGCCCCCACAGCAAAGTGGCTCTGCTAGCAGGTGCCATTGATGTGTGGATTTCTTGATTGTCTAGTATTTATGGACACTCAGTATATGCTAGGCATTGAGTGCTTTACACTAGCTTATATCTGGTATAAAATGATTAAAAGAATATCCCTACATCTTGCTTTTTCCCCTTCTACTGTTTCTTTTTCCTTCATTCTCTGTGGTGTCTATAACCGCAGACTACAATTTTCAGGTTAGTTCGAATAGTACTCCAAATATATTATCGAGCCAAAACAGTTTTCATACTTTGTTTCTTTTTCATAATCTATATTTTAATCCTAGATTTGGAATATTCTTTTTCATATTCACAGATTTCCTGAAATTCTGCTTTTACCATAATAATTGTTTTTCACTCTGTGCAAGGGATATGACTCTCTTATCATCACTATTCATGTCTAACAGGTAGTTTATTTTGTGTTTATAGTTTGTAGTTTCAGAAGAATTTCCCTCCTCACTTTGTATGGTTCTTTTAAAATTGGCCGATGCTTATGTCAGACATAATAAATTCAAAGAGATCAGAGACTGCCTTTGTTTTTCCTTTGATAGTGAATTCAATGGCCCTGAATGCTTAACAGATATACTACTTAGTGACCATTCATTCGTTCATCCATTCATCAAGCACCTCCTATCTGCCAGCTACTTTACTAGGTGCCAAGGATACAATGGGTAAGAAAAAAAAATTTTTTAAACCTAGGATACATAAAGTAGAAAGAAAACCCAGGCTACTTAAACTGTGTCATTCCTCGTATCGAGGTCCCTATCCTGTCCGCCTTCCTCTCTCTATTTTTCAGAGTCATCTTGTGTATGTTTTATTAATCATGTCTAGCCTTTTAACCTATACTTACCGAAAGAAATGGAAAAAAATACGTCTGATACCACTAGGTGGCATTCTGGGGGGCGCTCCAAGGAGCTCCAGTCTCAGGGCAGAAAGAATTCAGCAAGAGGCAAAGTGGTAAATAAGAACTGATTTATTAGAATAGGGACACTTGTGAGGCTCAAAAGTGGGTGGGTGCGAGGGTGCCGCACCCCGAGAACTTAGTGGGCTACAGTTTTATAATCAAAGGAACAGTAGGGAGAGGGAAAAGGCCATCTTCCTCATTCTTGAGTAGATGTCATGCTTCCACCATCAAGTCCTCCTCCAGGTTGGGCAGGGGAGTTTTCTTCTCCTTACATCGTCAAGCCAGGACTGCCATGGCACTATGGAAAAATTATTTTAGGTTTCAGTACAATGAGAGTCTTTCACTTTGAAATATCACCTTTCAATAAATTATTGTTTTTTATGTGTGCAGAGAGCATGTCCTAGGGGTCATTAACTTACTGAGCTCACTGGGCAGGATGTGATTCTCATGCCATCATTGTTTTATTGTTTGGGAGCATGTCTGATGCTTCTGTTGGATGGTTTTGTTGCTAAGCAGACCTGCTTGGTTTTGTGGTTAAGCAAATCTGCTTTCCTGAGTGATCATTAACTTACAGGGGTTTCCCTTACTTGTTTCTTTACTTACAATCCCCTAGGGGGATTAACTACTTAATTACCTAATTTGTCCCTTTACTCTGTCCCTATCACATCTACCCCATCTTTCCGGAAGTGGAATCCCTTGTGGTCTTTGATATCGAGGTAATACTTGTCTCACAAAAGGAGTTGTGGATTACTATCTCTTTTTTCTTCTCTGGAAGGCTTTGTTTCAGATGACTTTGGTTTCCAGATATTCCTTAAATATTTGCTGGAACTTGCCAGTGAAGCCATTTGGGTCTGAGGTTGGTTGGTTGGTTGGTTTTTATAAGAAAGTGTTTAATAATACAATTGTTTAATAATACATGCATTTGTAAAAACAGTTATATTCTATTTTGTTCCATCCTAATGTCAATTTTGGAGAGTTCTATTTTTTTTAGGAATTATCCATTTAATCTAAATTTTCAAATTTGTGAACATAAGTTTGTTCAAAATAAACTCTTATCATTTTTCATTATAAAATATTTCCCCAAATTTTAGTTATAAACTATTCAAAGGATAGTACAAACCAGCATCCTTTCAATACATTCCTTTCCCCACTAAGTTAGTCAGAATTGGATTTTCTTGCTCATAAACAAGATACCCTAACACAGGTATCATGCAGAAAATGGAAAGACACTTCTATGTAGTGGCAGCAATTATTTTTAGCAGACTTCCATGAGAAATCCGTCCCTTCTCTTTCCTAAGTTATACCTGAAGCCTGACTTAAGAGGTCTGAGCCAGAGCTTCTTGTCCTGTTTCTTGTCAACACACCTGTAACAAGTATGCTCCCTGCAGCAGGAGCTGAACAAGTGTTGATACAACTCACAGAAGGTTTCCACTGAAATAGAATACAAATGACCTAGCTTTGGGGAGTCACTACAAACCAGTCCCAGAGAGAGGAGAGAGAAACAGAGAGGGAGGGTGGGAGGAACGCTTCTTTTTTGAACTACTTGAGATTCAGAATCCCCTTGTAGCTTTGAAATTTTCTCTAATGTACTTGGCATCAGAGTAGCATTAAATTATATGATTTCTGTAATTTTTGCATACATTCTTGGAAGATGAGTTTCATTTGCATTGGCAGTTTTTAATAATCCACTTTCCTAAAAGCTTTATAGAAAAATTATATGCATGGTTTTGGCTCCCTCAGCTGGCCATTCATATGTACTTCAAGTTTTAGAGAACAAAACCGAGACACCCCTATTGAAATAGATTTTGGTTTTCCCACCAAAGTTTATTGCAAATTTAATGCTTCCAAATGCTTGACAATCTTTCAAGTTTCATAAGTACATTTTTATTCTGGTGTTTTTTTTTCTTTAGAGTTATAACTGAAAAAAAAAGGCTACATTTTAGCCAAAACATCAAGTTTAGAACATATTTCAGATAAAATGTGTAATTCCTTTATGTCTCTTTCTCAAGCTTTCTGTGATGAAGGTACTAGTTAAGCAGACTGATGCTGTTGCCTGTTCCCATGGCAATGCCTCCTTTGGTCAAATGAGCTCCTCAGCTGTTCGCCACGGCAACCTTATAACCTTTAGCCTTTTATTTATTTTGAAGTTTTGAATTTTACTTATTTTTTATACAGCAGGTTCTTATTAGTCATCTATTTTATACATATTAGTGTATATATGTCAATCCCAATCTCCCAGTTCATCCCACAACCACCCCCCCCACTTTCCCCACCTTTAGCCTTTTAAACTCACCACCTCTTCATCCTCTCAGCAACGTTTCCTCTTTCTTAGAAATGATAGAGGTTACCCAACACAAATAACTTTGACATCCTGATTACCTCCCCTGCCCCAAGTCTTCAGACAAATCTCTATCCTTTTCTTGCCTCCGTGTCTCTAGGTTCAGTGAAACAAGTTTCTCTCCTGTCGAGGACCAGTCGGCTGGAATGACCACAGGATCCCTTTTCCCCTGATTCTTCAGGAGCTTCACTCTATTCATCGTTGTTATTCCTCCTCTTTCTTTTCTATATCTCTGCGCTCTTAGTTGTTGTTGGCTTTTCACGATCAGCATACAGACATGCTTATGTCAGCTAAGGTTTTTCAACTGCGAACAGTTCTGGCTAATTTAAGCCAAAAAAGGGCTCACCCCGTGTAAGGAAATGTACAAGAGCTCGCCTCGGGAAAAGCAGGTGCCAGGACAGCTGTGGAGCGGGGAGCAATGCACGGTGGACAGTGTCCTCAGGACCAGTTGTCGGGAGCTTAGCTGAGCTGGGAGAAACAGCTGAGTTGTCAGGTGTCATGGCAGCCGATTAAAGCAAAGAGCCAAAAAGGAAAGAGTTAAGTCTTTAATCACTTACTGTGATTGTATAAGTAAGAGGCTAAAACCAAACGATGCACCACCACCCCCAACCCCGTTCCTTTTTCCCCATGGTGGAGGGTCAGGTAGATCAGTGCCGTCATGGCGGGCATCTTACAGTTGACAAGCCCTGAACAAAATGCTCCTGCAGTTTTATGGACCCTGGGATGGTGAGGCCAGGGGGTGAGGGCTAGGAATGGATGAGTACTGGGTATTGAGTCAGAGAGGGGAAAGATGTCTTCAGAATTCCCTCCTCTTCCCGATAAGAAGGGCTCAGCAGAGGTCTGCCCAAGGCCTCAGATAAAGACACCAAGGATTGATGAATGCAAATGTGCAAAGCGCAGGTCTGAGAGGCCCGAATCCTTGACTGCAACACCCCTCAGAGATTACAGTGTCCTGGCTGTGCACCAGTGTGGGGAGGGCAGCCTTTCCATGAGGTGTCCAGGGAGAGCTCTTGTAATGGCCCATGGTCAGGCCTGAAAAGTCATATGTAGGTTTTTTAACCAGGAGCCGGACTCCTCATCACTGTGGGGGTGAATCAACTCTAACCATTTTTTGTCCTGGTGTCAATCAGTCCCTGGGAAAGTACTGAACGGTCCTACAGTAGGTCAAAACCCTCCCAGATTAGCAGTCCCACCAAGAGAGCATAGAGTGGGAGAAGGGGATTAGCCCAAATAAAATCAGGGGCTGCTACAAAGAAGGTGGAAGAGAAGCGAGGCAAGTCAACTCAACAGCCATGAACTACCCATGCTCCCTTCTTAGAAAAACCAAAGCAAAGCCTATTGTAGAAAGATCTCTCTTTAAACCTGTGTCTACTGACCCCCTCCTCTTTTCCGAACAGCCGAGCTTCTAGAAATAATATTCAACACTCACTGTGTCCATTTCTGTCACTTATTTACTTATTTCTCAACTCACTGTGATCAGCTCCACCTACCCCCTAGTCAACCAAAACTTCCCTTGCCAAGATCCCCAAGGACCGCACTGTGATTAAAGCCCAAGGACCTTTACATCTTTATTTTGGTTGACCTTCTCTTGCTTTTTGACTCTGCTGACCATGCTCTGCTTTTTGAAATCATTTCTACCCTTGTTTCTTTCCCCTCCTTCCTCTCTGAGTGTTTTTTCCCAATCTCTTTTGTGGTCTCTTTGCCATTCTTTCATTACAGAGTTTCTGTCTTCAGCCCAATCACACACTCCTTGTTAGATTCAGTCATTCTCCATCCCTCAGCAGGACAGTGGTTAGGAGTTCTAGGTCTTGAGTTAGCACATGGGGTCCAAATCATGGCTCTACCCACCACTCATTGAGTCACCGTGGGAAAGCCACCCAGACTCTCGTTGTGAGTTTTCTTTTCTGTGAGAGTGGACCTCCCGACAGGATTGTTGTGGGATTTAATGAAACAATGCTTGCAAAGCATTTAAAACAATGCCGGGTACACAGTAAGCATAGCTTGATAAATGGTGGCTATCATTGTGTATTCAGAGCATCTGCCCTGCCTTGTGCTCACATCAATCATGGCACTTTTTTGCTTTGTATTTTCCTTTTTCAGACCTCACATTAGTTAGTAACTTCCTTTTGGGGAGGACTGTGTTTTTTGGACACCAGATCCTTAGCACAGAGCTTGGCACAAAGAAGATGCTGGATAAAAGCACATTGGTTGAAGGTGAGTGACATCATGGATCACATGTTGAGGGGAATGTGAAAGTAAAGTGGGCATGGTTATGAAAGGTCCTCTGGGTTTCCTAGATAGTAACATAAATTCTTTTCATTAAGATGTTTGGTTATCATTTTTATTTTTTCAATCCCACCTGACAAATATCCTGAATCCTTGTTCAAGTAAAATTCAAGAGTCTATCAGACAAAAACTTTTCCTTTCCTTCTTCTTCCCATCACCATGACCACCTCTACCATCATCGTCACCATCATAATTGTCTTCAAGTACCTGAGGCAGTCATTGAGTAATAATCTTGATCAGTTTGTCCAGTAAGAATCCCTGTTGCAACTTGGGTTCCCCAGTAAGTGGAATCTGAGCTGAAATTAGCATGCAGGAAGTTGGTTAAGGAGGGCTCTTGAGTTCAACACCTGGAAAGGGGTGGGAAGAAAGCAGGATTCGATGGAGGGGGAGGGTGGGCTGTGATGGAGTCAGACCAGTCAGCTCCCTGGGGCACTCATCTAGCCCCAGGAAGCTCTGGAGCTGAAATGGTTCTTTGACATTGTCCCAGTTTGACTTCAGGGTGACACAGTGGTGTGCTGGAGTTGGCTCCTACTAGCTCTGGAGAGGAGAGATTGCATACATCTCTTCCCAAGTGTGCATTCATTGACAAAACATTGGTAGCTCGAAACAGGTTATGGTGAGAGCGTTTACATTATAGATATTGGAGACAGGCTGCCCTGAGAAGTGTATGTGACCTTGAGCTGGGTGGGGTTCTTTAGGTGAGGAGATCCCTGAAGAACACTTGACAGCTTAGAGCTGTCAGCCAGCAACCTTCCCAGCAGCTGGGGGAATATAGCCCTCCTTCCTGGAGGAGGATATGGGCTGCACAGCACAGCATCCGCAACGGTCCCTGTGATCTAGTCGTGCTGCTATGAGAAACCATGGAGGTGATGATATTTTTAAGTTTTATATGTGTCATTTTGACAGCAGTATTTCCTTTATAATTTAAAAAGTTGCAAATAGTTAATAGGTTTTTTTTTTTAAAAAACTAAACTTTCTCTTTTAGAACAGTTTTCGAAAACAGAAAACTTGCAAAGACAGTACAAAAGGTTCCCATGTACCCCACACTCAATTTCCCCTATTATTAACATCTTAGATTAGTATACCATATTTGTTACAATTAATGAACCAATACCAACAAATTATTGTTAACTAAAATCCACAATTTATTCAAATCACAAAGGAGAACCTCCTCGACTCCGGATTTAGAACTGAGAATGGGCAGGCATGTGTTTGGAACAATGAGGAAACGGGGAGAAGGGTCAAACAAACCCTATGTTGTTACCTGTGGCTCTAATGAAGCAGACTGGGGCCTCTCTGCCTCTTTGGCTTTAGAAGCACTGCTTTGTCTTTACTGATGCTATGCTGACACTTCCTGGGGGATAGTAACTACGTCGTCTCATCAATTTGCTAATCGAAGCAAACGATAAAGAAAAAACCTTTAAAGATCCTGTGTAAATAAAAGGGGCAGTTACACTGAAGAGATATATGATTGCATTCTTTTCAAATGCAGGGATATTAATAATTTATTTTGGGCTTTTCTTTCCTTGAACACACACAAAAAACTTAAGTAAATTTTGATAATGATTAATAAATTAATATTATTTACAAATTACCTTGAGAATGATGTTAATATTTGGGTCACCAAAGTATTTTTATTGATATGTAACCTCCTTTAGTACCTAATACATATAGAAAAACTAACTTGAACATGTAACTAATTCACTTTGTTTTCATTATATTTTGAATAATGATTTTATTGTTTTTATTAAAATAATACATTCTCATTATTGGAAATTCAAGCAGTACAGAGAAGTAAAAGTAGAAGGTAAAAAATTATAGAAAATCTTAGCCACCAGAGGTAATACTGTAAACACTAGCCAAACCAAATTCCAGTAATCTCTATATTGATATTTTTCTAGATCTCAAACTGTATGCAGTCTATGACACCTATATATGGCTATATAGAAATAGTTTTATCAAAGTGGATAAGAGAAAAGAAAGTGAAGAAATTGCTTTTAAAAAAATAAGTGGTTTCTTTAACAAAGTTATGTGTGTTCCTAAAATATTCCTCTAAGGCAGGGGGTCACAAACCCAAGTGCCTTTACGAGCAGTGACAATACGATTCGTGAAGCATGCTATAGATTTCAAGTTGCTGCTATTGTTTTCAAAGAAAAAAATCTCTCTGATTACATTGCCTATGTCATCACTGAGTAGGTCAAAGAAAATGAGGAAGCAAAATATTTCCATAGTCCATTAGCCATATTCAGACTACAGCTCTCTACATTGTTACCCTTGGAAAGATCAAGAAAAGATTAAGAAGTTACAGTCAGTTTATTTTTTAAGTGATGTATTTCATTTAAGATAGCATTTATTGATACTATGCCATGAAAGTTTAAGAAATCAGTACTCCTAAAACTTTATTCCACTTATTTTGTGCATTTTAAATTAGGCTTCTTAGCTATATACTAATTTTACATTTTCAAATATTATAATGTTTATATTTAATCTCATAAGCATAATTCCCATTTTTACTAAATCTTGGTTCTAAATGGATTTAATGTTCACTACATGCCATAGCACCTCCGCTCCTGTGTTCTTTGTTTTTATTAATCTCTTGGTTGGCTTGTTTTTAACTATCAGTTTTCCCAAAAAGAACTCATGAAAACTATAACTACAATCATATATGAGTATATCTGACTTTTGCTTTAATAACTGAATTACATCATGGCTGGACAGAATGTACTTTTCTCAAAACTTTGTAGACATTGCTATGGAGGAGTCTGAGAATTGTTAATTTCTTTCCTCTTGTAAGTGACTTACTTTTTTCACCTGGATGCTTGAAGAAATTCTTCTTTATCCTAGGAGTTTAATAATTTTACAAGAATTTGTCCTAGCATCATGATTCTATATCAGGTTCTTCCAGAAAACAATTTACTCTTTCATCAAAGTACAGATTCAGTTTTTCCAACATTGTAGGCAAATTGTCTTCTAGTGTATATTTGTTGTGATCATCTCATAGAGCGGAGATGGACTCCCCACCCCAAATTTAGTTTGCTGTTAAGACTGATGATCCAAAATCTTGGAAATAGAAGGGAGAAAATACAAGAAACATTTAACAAGGAACTAGAAGAACTAAAGAGCAAACAAACAATGGTGAACAACACAATCAATGAAATTAAAAATTCTCTAGAAGGAATCAATAGCAGAATAACTGATGCAGAAGAACGGACAAGTGACCTGGAAGATAAAATAGCGGAAATGACTACCACAGAGCAGGATAAAGAAAAAAGCATGAAAAGAATTGAGGACAGTCTCAGAGACCTCTGGGACAACATTAAACACACAAACATTCAAATTATAGGGGTCCCAGAAGAAGAAGAGAAAAAAGAAAGGGTCTGAGAAAATATTTGAAGAGATTATAGTTGAAAACTTCCCTAACATGGGAAAGGAAATAGTCAATCAAGTCCAGGAAGTGCAGAGAGTCCCATACAGGATAAATCCAAGGAAAAACACACCAAGAACATATTAATCAAACTATCAAGAATTAAATACAAAGAAAAAATATTAAAAGCAACAAGGGAAAAGCAACAAACAACATACAAGGGAATCCCCATAAGGTAAACAGCTGATCTTTCAGCAGAAACTCTGCAAGCCAGAGGGAGTGGCAGGACATATTTAAAGTGATGAAAGGGAAAAACCTACAACCAATATTACTCTACCCAGCAAGGATCACATTCAGATTCAATGGAGAAATTAAAACCTTTACAGGGAAGGAAAAGCTAAGAGAATTCAGCACCACCAAAACCAGCTTTACAACAAGTGCTAAAGGAACTTCTCTAGGCAGGAAATGCAAGAGAAGGAAAAGACCTTAAAAAAACAAACCCAAGACAATTAAGAAAATGGTAATAAGAACATACATGTCGATAATTACCTTAAATGTAAATGGATTAAATGCTGCAACCAAAAGACATAGACTGACTGGATACAAAATAAGACCCGAATATATGCTGTCTACAAGAGACCGACTTCAGACCTAGGGACACATACAGACTGAAAATGAAGGGATGGAAAAAGATATTCCATGCAAATGGAAATCAAAAGAGAGCTGGAGTAGCAATTCTCGTATCAGACAAAATAGACTTTAAAATAAAAACTATTAAAAAAGAAAAGGAAGGACACTATGTAATGATCAAGGAAACAATCCAAGAAGATATAACAGTTGTAAATATTTATGCACCCAACATAGGAGCACCTCAATACATAAGGCAGATGCTTACAGTCATAAAAGGGGAAATCGACAGTAACACAATCATAGTAGGGAACTTTAACACCCCACTTTCACCAAAGGACAGATCATTGAAAATGAAAATAAATATGGAAACACAAGCTTTAAATGACACATTAAACAAGATGGACTTAATTGATATTTATAGGACATTCCATCCAAAAACAACAGAATATACTTTCTTCTCAAGTGCTCATGAACATTCTCCAGGATAGATCATGTCTTGGGTCACAAATCAAGGCTTGGCAAATTTAAGGAAATTGAAATCGTATCAAGTATCTTTTCTGACCACAACGCTATGAGACTAGATATCAGTTACAGGAAAAATACTGTAAAAAATACAAACACATGGAGGCTAAACAATATGCTATTAAATAACCAAGAGGTCACTGAAGAAATCAAAGAGGAAATCAAAAAAATACCTAGAAACAAATGACAATGAAAACATGACAACCCAAAACCTATGGGATGGAGCAAAAGCAGTTCTAAGAGGGAAGTTTATAGCAATACAATCGTAACTCAAGAAACAAGAAACATCTCAAATAAAGAACCTAACTTTACACCTAAAGCAGTTAGAGAAATAAGAACAAGAAAACCCCAAAGTTAGTAGAAGGAAAGAAATCATAAAGATCAGAGCAGAAATAAATGAAAAAGAAATGAAGGAAACAATAGCAAAGATCAATAAAACTACAGGCTGGTTCTTTGAGAAGATAAACAAAATTGATAAACCACTAGCCAGACTCATCAAGAAAAAAACAAGAAGACTCAAATCAACAGAATTAGAAATGAAAAAGAAGTAACAACTGCAGAAATACAAAGGATCATGAAGGATTACTACTACAAGCAACTATATGTCAATAAAATGGACAACCTGGAAGAAATGGACAAATCCTTAGAAAAGCACAACCTTCTGAGACTGAACCAGGGAGAAATAGAAAATATAAACAGAACAATCACAAGCACTGAAGTTGAAACTGTGATTAAAAATCTTCCAGATGGATGCACAGGCAAATTCTATCAAACACTTAGAGAAGAGCTAACACCTATCCTTCACAAACTCTTCCAAAATATAGCAGAGGGAGGAATACTCCCAAGTCACTCTACAAGACCACTATCACCGTGATACCAAAACCAAATATGTCACAAAAAAAGAAAGCTACAGGCCAATATCACTGATGAACATAGATGCAAAAATCCTCAACAAAATACTAGCAAACAGAATCCAACAGCACATTAAAAGGATCGTACATCATGATCAAGTGGGATTTATCCCAGGAATGCAAGGATTCTTCAATATATGCAAATCAATCAATGTGATACACCATATTAACAAACTGAAGAATAAAAACCATAAGATAATCTCAATAGATGCAGAAAAAGCTTCTGACAAAATTCAACGCTCATTGATTATAAAAACTCTCCAGAAAGTAGGCATAGAGGGAACTTACCTCAACATAATAAAGGCCATATATGACAAACCCACAGCCAACATCGTTCTCAGTGGTGAAAAACTGAAACCATTTCCTCTAAGATCAGGAACAAGACAAGGTTGCCCACTCTCATCACTGTTATTCAACATAGTTTTGGAAGTTTTAGCCACAGCAATCAGAGAAGAAAAAGAAATAAAAGGAATCCAAATCAGAAAAGAAGAAGTAAAACTGTCACTGTTTCCAGATGACATGATACTATACATAGATAACCCTAGAGATGCTACCAGAAAACTAGTAGAGCTAATCAATGAATTTGGTAAAGTAGCAGGATACAAAATTAATACCAGAAATCTCTGTGTATAGATTTCATTCCTATGCACTAATAATGAAAAATCTGAAAAAGAAATTAAGGAAATGCTCCCGTTTACCATTGCAAGAAAAAGAATAAAATACCTTGGAATAAACCTACCTAAGGAGACAAAAGATCTGTATGCAGAACAGTATAAGACACTGATGAAAGAAATTAAAGATGATACAAACAGATGGAGAGATATACCATGTTCTTGGATTGGAAGTATCAACACTGTGAAAAGACTACACTACCCAAAGCAATCTACATATTCAATGCAGTCCCTATCAAACTACCAATGGCATTTTTCAAAGAACTAGAACAAAAACTGTCACAATTTGTATGCAAACACAAAAGACCCCGAATAGCCAAAGCAATCTGGAGAAAGAAAAATGGAGCTGGAGCAATCAGGCTCCCTGACTTCAGACAATACTACAAATCTACAGTAATCAAGACAGTATGATACTGGCACAAAAATAGAAATATAGATCAATAGAACAGGATAGAAAGCCCAGAGATAAACCCACGCACACATGGTCACCTTATCTTTGATAAAGGAGGCAAGAATATACAATGGAGAAAAGACAGCCTCTTCAATAAGTGGTGCTACATGTAAAAGAATGAAATTAGAACACTTCCTAACACCATACACAGAAATAAACTCAAAATGGATTAAAGACTTAAATGTAATGCCAGACACTATAAAACTCTCAGAGGAAAACATAGGAAGAACACTATTTGACATAAATCACAGCAAGATCCTTTGTGACCCACCTCCTAGAGAAATGGAAATAAAAACAAAAATAGGGACTTCCCTGGTGGCGCAGTGGTTAAGAGTCTGCCTGCCAGTGTAGGGGACATGGGTTCGAGCCCTGGTCCGGGGAGATCCCACATGCCGCAGAGCAACTAAGCCCATGCGCTCTAGAGCCCGCGAGCCACAACTACTGAAGCTCATGTGCCTAGAGCCCGTGCTCCACAAGAGAAGCCACCGCAATGAGAATCCGGTGCACCCCAACAAGAGTAGCCCCCACTCACTGCAACTAGAGAAAGCCTGTGCACAGCAATGAAGACCCAACAGAGCCAAAAATAAATAAATAATTTTATAAAAAAATAAACAAATGGGACCTAATGAAACTTCAAAGCTTTCGCACAGCAAAGGAAACCATAAACAAGACCAAAAGGCAACCCTCAGAATGGGAGAAAATATTTGCAAACGAAGCAACTGACAAAGGATTAATTTCCAAACTTTACAAGCAGCTCATGCAGCTCAATAACAAAAAAACAAACAACCCAATCCAAAAATAGGCAGAAGACCTAAATAGACATTTCTCCAAAGAAGATATACAGACTGCCGACAGACACATGAAAGAATGCTCAACATGATTAATGTTAGAGAAAGGCAAATCAAAACTACAATGAGGTATCCCCTCACACCAGTCAGAATGGCCATCACCAAAAAACCTACAAACAATAAATGCTGGAGAGGGTGTGGAGAAAAGGGAACCCTCTTGCACTGTTGGTGGGAATGTAAATTGATACAGCCACTATGGAGAACAGTATGGAGGTTCCTTAAAAAAACTAAAAATAGAACAACCATACAACCTAGCAATCCCACTACTGGGCATGTACTCTGAGAAAACCATAATTCAAAAAGAGTCACAGGGGCTTCCCTGGTGGTGCAGTGGTTGAGAGTCCGCCTGCCGATGCAGGGGACACGGGTTTGTGCCCCGGTCCGGGAAGATCCCACATGCCGCGGAGCGGCTGGGCCCGTGAGCCATGGCCGCTGAGCCTGTGGAGCGGCTGGGCCCGTGAGCCATGGCCGCTGAGCCTGTGCGTACGGAGCCTGTGCTCCGCAACGGGAGAGGCCACAACAGTGAGAGGCCCGCGTACCGCAAAAAAAAAAAAAAAAAAAAAAAGAGTCACAGTGTTCATTGCAGCACTATTTACAATAGCCAGGACATGGAAGCAACATATGTGTCCATCGACAGATGAATGGATAAAGAAGATGTGTTGCATATATACAATGGAATATTACTCAGCCATAAAAAGAAACAAAATTGAGTTATTTGTAGTGAGGTGGATGGACCTAGAGTCTGTCATACAGAGTGAAGTAAGTCAGAAAGAGAAAAACAAATACTGTATGCTAACATGTATATATGAAATCTAAAAAAAAAAAAAAAAAGGTTCTGATGAACCTAGGGGCAGGACAGGAATAGAGACACAGTCCTACTAGAGAATAGACTTGAGGACATGGGGAGGGGGAAGGGTAAGCTGTGACAAAGTGAGAGCGTGGCATGGACATACATACACTACCAAATGTAAAATAGATAGCTAGTGGGAAGCAGCTGCATGGCACAGGGGGATCAGCTTGGTGCTCTGTGACCACCTAGAGGGGTGGGATAGGAAGACTAGGAGGGAGATGCAAGAGGGAGGAGATATGGGGATATATGTATAGTTGATTCACTTTGTTATAAAGCAGAAACTAACACACCAATGTAAAGCAATTATACTCCAATAAAGATGTTAAGAAAAAAAAAAAAAGACTGGTGGCACCACACACACACTCCAAGAAGCTATGAAAATGTTTATTACTCATATCATGAGGCTTTCTGGGGTGAGCAGGACAGGCTCCCAGCAGGTCAAAAAACATCTGGGGAGAGCAGGAAGTCTGACTTGCTTGGGGTTTTATCGTGCTCAGGGAGTGGGGCCAGGATTAGGGTTCTCCCATGCAGGCAGGGGCTTGTGTGGTTTGAACATCCTGCCAGTGCCTAAGGAGGGAGCAACCGGGCTTCCTCATCAGTTTGCCCAGATGTGGGGCAGAAGGGAGAGGGAGGGATGGGGGCTTGAAAGCTGTCAGCAATCACATCGAAATGGAGTCAGACTATTACAGTAATTGAATGTATTTTTGTGTCTTTTTGTTGTGTTCTTGTCTTGGGGACACAGTTATCCTCAGGTTGGCTTTTCTTTGTTCTCAGTATCTACTTTGTGTTTGTCTCTCTCCTTTTCGTTTAACATGAATAGCCCTTTCTTTCTGTCAGTAATTCAATTTGCAATTGTACCTAGTCTGTTTCCTTCTGTTTCTTATTTACCTGTTAATTAGGAGATGGTGTGCTTTTAGCCCTCCATTTCTTTCTTTGGTTTTGCCATGCCTTTTACATCTAATTTTGTTGTTTCATCAAGTTGTCTTTTAGCTCTTGTTCCACTGAATTTATTTTCGTCTTAAATTTTATCTTGAGCAATCACGTGGCATTTTCTTCTGTCTCTTAGGTTATGTTTTATTCCAGGTTGAACTTTTCACCTGTTTCTTGTATACTGAATACCCCTCTTTTTCTGTAGGATGATTGCATAGTTGTTATGCCCTTTCTTCTCATCCTATTTATGTTTAGCGTGGACAGTTCTGCCCAGACCTCTGTTGTCTCTGGTGTAGTGCCTAATCACCTTACTTCCTTTGCCTGTTTGCGTGAGATCTGTTTTTCCATCCCGGTGGCTCAGAATTGCATTCTATCTACTTTTCTTCTCCTTCTCCCCCTCCCCCTCCTCCTTCTTCTTCCTACAAAAGCTTAAGTGAGGGAAGCTGGGACTGAGCACTTGGTGGTGGATTTAATTTTCGCTGTCTCAACTCTGAGGTTCACTTAACTGTTCTGTGTCAGGATTCACTCCACTTGGTAGGGGCGTCCCCAGTCCCTGAAGGGGGAAAAACCTTCACTAACTGTGGCACCACAGAGCCTCTGATTCCCCCCGAGTCAGCCCTGGTTGTTCACGCCCCTATTTCCACGTAGTATGGGGGAAGGATTGGGGTGCCCGTGGGTTTCACCCAGTGTTAACAATGAGGTGGGGAGGTCGGGGTGGAAGAAAGGCTATTTTCACTGCAGCTCTGATGTAACCTTTTCCACTGGCTTTTTCCCTCAGGATAGCTTTTCTTATTTTCTCTTCAGATTTCCAGCTCCACATTCATCACTTGGGATATTAGATACAGTTTTGTTTTGGTTCCGCCTTGTTCTACTTTTCCCCTCCCCCAGGGGCACCAAAAGATGGACTCTTGGAGGTTCCTCCACCCTCCGTGGCAACCTGCACCTGCCTTCACAGACATACATTCTCCAAGGATGTCCCATGACTCCCCTTGGGCTGACTATTTACCCCCCCCAACTTCTGCTCCTCTTTAAGGTACGGGGTAGAAGGAGAATTCTCCTGGCTTTGTGGACGCCTTCTTTTCCTAGTGCTGTTTCAGCAGTGCGGGGATCACCTTTAAGATACAGCTTAGCCAAAGCAGACGTTCTTTTATTTCTCGGCAGATGCTTTCTCAAGTGTGTTGTTAAGCTATGCTTCTTCCTTTGTTTGCTCTCAACAGGTAGTTTTTTTTCTTCCAGTTGCCTATTTGTGGTGTTTACTGTTTTTATTTCCTTTCCTAGTCATTGGGTAAAGGGGAATCTGCAATTGTGCCTCTGTGTACGTGTCTATAAGGGAAGCGCCATTTAATTCTTTTCAAACTCTGCTCACCGGTGAAAATTACTGAAGAAACCATTCAATGTTTCACACATCCTATGTGTAAATATCAGTCCTGTTAATGGCACGGGCCTCTGAGAGGTTGAGTGAAGGAAATTAGGTACAAATTAATATGGAAGGGTGATAATTTGAGATGGTTTTCAACTTGAAGTTGGAGAATAGATTAGAACAGCGATCTGTTCATATATCACAAAGTATATTTTTGCTACATTTTAATAAAAGTTTCCCTCCCATTCCCTTCCCCACCCTCCATTCAGTTAAGGGTGGGTGCACATAAATACTGTTTGTATGGACAAATGTGGCCTGCACCCTTGATACCATTCCTTCTTTTCTTTTTTTCTAAGCTTCTTGCTTCCTTTCCACATCACAGCCTGGTATGCAAATACTCAGAGAAGACTTTATGTTTATGCTTTCTTGATTCCTAATGTGTCTCACATTAAACAGGAACATTCACATAACCAACTCTTAAATTAGAATATGTGATTTTAAAACTTCATTCCCCTGAGAATCTGGGGAGAAAATGTGGAACAATGACACGTTTACCACGTAGAAGGCTGTTCTTCAGTTACATCCCAACTGATTCACTCACACTTATGAGGTAAGTGCTGACAACAGAGCTAAAAACAGGGCTGGAGAGTGTGACTGATGCTGGTGTGGAGACCGGGAGGTGGAGGGAAGGAGGAAAACTGGGGCAATGGCTTCTGCAAGTGAGTGTGACAAAGCAGCTGAATGTGACTTTTGTATTTGCCAGTCATCTGGGTATAGGCCATGAGTGGCAGGCAGTTCTAGGCCTCTGCCCTGATGTGACTCTAAACTACCTTTGATAGCTCACCTGGGAAACTCAAGGTGAGTTGTAGGACTGCAGACTTTCATAGTGTTAGGGTCCTGGGCCAGACACTTAGCTAACCCATTGCCAGAATAATCTGGGTATGTAATAAAACCCTTTACACCTGGCCTCCCCAACCCCCCAATTTGACAGTATATATCAAGAGCTTACTTAAAAGGTCATTTCAGCTGGACTAGGTTCCTGGGGCTCAGATACCATTCTGATGGCTGAGTAGGTGTTACCTTTCCTCCAAAGATAATCATTTACATTTGTGGCTGGAATGTTGAGGAATGGATTTGGGCTGGGTTCCTTGATGTACCCAGGGTTTTCTTAAGCGTTGGAGGAGACTTCTGGAAAAAATATTCCCAGACTTTCGCTCTACTTCATTGAGTGTTAAAGATATAAATCATGCCTAGTAGGGAGAAGGCGGGTGCAGACTGAGGCCACATTGCTGGATACTGCCATGGGGCCCTTGGGAAGGAACCCATCAAAAAGGAGGGGCTCCAGGGACTTCCCTGGCGGTCCAGTGGATAAGACTCCGCCTTCCAATGCAGGGGGTATGGGTTCGATCCCTGGTTGGGGAGGTAAGATCCCACATACCTCGCGGCCAAAAAAACAAAACATAAAACAGAAACAATATTGTAAGGAATTCAATAAAGACTTTAAAAGTGGTCCATATCAAAAAACAACAACAACAAACTTAAAAAAAAACACAAAAAGGAGGTGCTCCAAATGGGACAAAGTTCACACCTAGCTCTAAAGACAGAGGGGAGGGTGGTCACCAACCTCACTCCAACCTGTGTTCTGATAGACTTTGGTAGAACAACTAGGCACACGTGAATTGAAAAAGGTCCATCAGTTAAGAGCTGAAGCACTCATGGCCCAAGCAATTCTTGTGTTGAGATTCCACTTGAGGAGTAAAACTGTCTTCAGGCTATGTACCTCCCCAGATATGCTCACCCCACTGCATCCCAGGCTTCAGCCCGTTGCTTGACTTTCCCAGTAAAGTGAGCCCTGGGAATGCTGAATTATTCCCGTGGTCTTAAATCTCCTGTCACTTGCTGCCAGCCTTGGTGGGGCAGGGGTTGGGGAGGAGACATCTGAGGTGGGTGTTGGCAGGGATTGAGCCGAGGGCTCTTTTTAACAGCTCCAGACTCAGTTCCTACTCTACCCGACTCATGGAAGCTCTGGATTTTCCAGTGGCTGCCTAGAGGTGCCAGGTGACATAGCCCAGGAGTTCAGGGGAGGTGTGAACCATAGGACAAATTTGGACCAAAAAAAGACAGCAGATTGGAAAGAGTTTGCAGACAAAAATTTCCCCCTTATTGCTATCTCTTTGCTGTTGCAAGATACAGCAACTTGAAATAGTCTCTCTGAGAAATAAGCTGGGTTTTGAAGCTGTAACAATTGGGATAACATGCCACCTTTTATTTGCTTTCCTCCTCCCTTCATTCCTCCTTTCCTTCCCTTTGCCCTCACTCCTACTTCCCTACAATTACAGCCCCCAATGAAACACCAGCATGCAACTCAGGTTGTTTTCTAGAGAACCCAGGCTAACACAGAATATAAAAAAAGGTGAATTTGGCAGAAGTTTGCAATAAAGGCAACGGTATGGAAGAAATTTCAGCGCACTGAGCATGTTTAGTAGCCCTAATAGATCAGGGGCAACAGATCTGGGCTCCAGATCTATCATAAAGATGGGTTGACAAGTTGGGGGGTAGGAGTAAAGTGTGGTTATGGAATTATGCCTCCAGGAGGTACATTTCCTGCCCTCCAGCAGGTGGCAACAGGAAGACAACTACGATGACTTGTAGCTTTGGATAGGTATACTCCAGAGACTACAGAAATATTTGGGGTAATAGTCTCATTTAGGGGTTGAAATTATTCACTGCATCAAGCCTTTATAGGAAAAAGTAGTAATAAGAAGTGATCACCCGGGGCTTCCCTGGTGGTGCAGTGGTTGAAAATCCGTCTGCCAATGCAGGGGACACGGGTTCGAGCCCAGGTCCGGGAAGATCCCACATGCCGCGGAGCAACGAAGACTGTGCACCACAACTACTGAGCCTGTGCTCTAGAGCCTGTGAGCCACAGCTACTGAGCCCGCGTGCCGCAACTACTGAGGCCCGCGCGCCTAGAGCCCGTGCTCCACAATGAAAGAAGCCACCGCAATGAGAAGCCTGTGCACCGCAAGGAAGAGTAGCCCCGGCTCGCCGCAACTAGAGAAAGCCAGTGCGCAGCAACGAAGACCGCTACACAGCCAAAAATAAATAAATAAATTTATATATTAAAAAAAGTGATCACCCTGTCAGTGAAAATGAAGAGAAATATAGTGAGAGGCCCTCTGTGTCCACTGGACACAGTTTTGCTAAAATCTTGGAAGTCTGTGCTTATAAAGATAAGGGAAGGTAGAGTGATTCTTGCACATACACATCAGGCTGTTTAATTCTCACCACAGCCCAGGGGAGCAGACATTACTCTCACCTCCATTTTGCAGATCAGTAAGAGGAAACTTGGTGAGGTAGAGTGCTTTGTTCCAGGTTACACAGATTCAGGGCTCAAACCACCCTGAGGTTCTTTGGCTCAAAATCCCAGCTATAGTTTTGAAGGGAACTGAAGAGGAGGTAAACTTCACCTCCTCCTCCTAGAGATTCAAAATAGTTTTACCTGGTTAGTGGCTCTACTTCAGGCAATGAATCAAGACAAAAGGGAAATGATTCAAAAGTTGAGCGAACTGGGACTCTATTAATGTGCCAGGTAAGGTAATCTGTGTTTGTATCGGACACCTATAATTTATGTAGATCCACACACATTTTTTTCAGATGCTGCACAAATTGGGAAATGTGTGTTGTTGAACCATATGTATTTGTATGTGTTCAATACACTGTATAATTGACTCAATTATCCATGTGGGGATTATTCACTTTTAATTTGCAATCTGGCTTCTTTCAGTTAGGATGTTTCAGGGCTGCTCTAGGAATGCCAACTAATGTAAATAATAATTTAAGTAAAACATAATTGGGTACGAAAATTAAATCCAATCTTTTCTCAGCTCCTGAAGATTCTACAGCTGAAATGTAACTCTAATTCATCCACTATCTTTTCATTCTCCAATGCCATTTTACTACCAAGGATTTTATTGCTTTCCATAGATTATTGCAATAGCTCCCTATCTGGCTTTCCTGCTTACCTCTTTCCCATCCAATAATCATTCTGCTTACAGTAATCTTCAACAAACAAACACAGTTCTCACAAAAATTTCTTTGCTTGAAAACATTTAATGGCTCCCCATTTCTCACCAGACTAAATGTACATGCCACAACCTATCATTCAAGGCTTCTTCATGCCACCTGTCCCAGGAAGTTTTTCTGATCCAACCTCGGATGCCTTATCACTGTTCCCAGCTCTGAATCCCCTTAATGCACTACATGTTTTTCTCTAAGTGAGACAAAGGTATTCCTGAACCCGCGTTGTCTCTCTATTCTCCTGAGATGTCCTTAATTGCAGTTTCTGCGGCGATTCATCTTCTCTACTCCGCAGTACCTAGCTCAGTGCCCGACCACAAAGAAAGGCACAACGAACATTTGCCCATTTACCTGCTGGCAAACCTCAAGAGCAGGAATTTTGGTCTTTTGTATCCCGAGTGTCTAGCACAGTGCCTGGCACACAGTAGGTGCTCAAAGAACACTACCGAACGAATAAGAGTACAAAGAGCCCAGGCTCCGAGTGGGGCACTGCAGAGCTCCAGGGGTGTAGATACAGGAAGGGCTGGTGGCGCAGGGCACAGGGTGGAGCTGGCCCTGGGCTCCTTCGGGGAGCGCGTTCCACCGCCTGCCCATTTGCAGCGCAGGCCAGACACCGCGGACACTGCTTAAACTTTTTCTTTCAAAAAAAAAGTATGTGTATATGTACGTACGCGTAAATGTATATGTTTATACACACACGCTACCTACATAATACATAAAAATAGCCACACCATATCCAGGTATGCGTATATATATAAAATAGGCAAATTGTACATATAAATAAATTAATATATGTACAGCCTTAACTCGGAACGGCGGGAGTGGCGGGGAGGACGACGGGAACGCCCCTTCGCCCCTCCAGGATCGCAGGACCGGAGCGGCGCGGCCCCTGCGTGGCTTGAGCCTTCCGGCTTGCCGTCCGCCGCTGCCGCCGCCATTGGTTGGACTCCAGACAGCTGATCCTGGCGGCGGGGCTAGGGAGCTTCGAGGATGGCGGCGTCCGCGGCGCTGATTCTGCGGGAGAGCCCCAGGTAGCCCCGGCTGAGCACGGGGGCAGCGCGGACAGGGCAGGCGTAAGGATGCTGCTGCTGTCTGTCGCCGAGGCGCGGGTGGGGGGCCGGGGCGGAGGGGCAGGTGCGGGGCCGCGCGTGTCCGGAGGGGCTGGCGGAGTCGCAGTGCGGGCCCCGCGGGATTGCGCGAGTCTGCGGGTGCCTCCACCTGCGTGGTAGTTCACCTGCGTGGACTTACAGTGGGCCTGGGCAGCTGAGGTTAGTACGACAGTGTGTGGTCAGTGTCACCGTTCCCCGAGTCTGTATCGCAGGTACCCAAGCCAGCCTGGAGTAACACTGAAATCACGTGGAAAGGTATTCCGTTTCCGTTTTCAGTTCTCTTTCAGACCTCCTGATTATGAGAAAGTCTCCTATTGGTCCCGGATGGTTTTTAATACTTAACACGCGTTAATATACCTTTTCAATCGAGATAGACTAGGCCTCAGGCCAGGAGTTTTGGCTTGTAACAGTATCTAGCCAGAATTGAGTAACATTGCTTTTGTTTTCATTTGATTTCTTTTGAGTTCATTTGTTTATTTAGTTCATTTCTATTTATGGTAGATAAGTAAGGTCGGCTGTCTATGGTGGTGAGGTAGTTATGTTTTAAAATAAAATTATTTAAGTAAAAGTGACTCCATTTAATGAAAAATAATAGTGCAGGTGGTGTGTGGATGCAGAAAAGTGCGGAAGTATACAGGCAAATAATTGAGGCTGGAGAATAACTTTGTGTCTAGATTGGACCAGGAGTCTTTTTGAAGAGAGTTGTCATTTTGAAGTTTTTCCTTTTTTGATTACTTGAGTTCTGACAGCCAGTTCCTTTTCTCACACCAATGCCCTGGGTAACACATCACATCAGTAAACCATATTCAACGTGGTGCAGTAGAATTGTTCTTATCACATAATTTAAGTTGATTATTACAATTGAAACAGGGTTTTAAAACAGCTGTGTACTTAGTGACCCCAAATGATATTGTATGTAGTTTTTTTTTTTTTATTCCATTACCTGCCATGCAGCAGGCTTTTCTTTCTAATTTTGGTGTAATTGCCAATTCCCTTCTCCCACTCTTCTCAAAGTTCTGTTTTGAGTTAAGTGGATACATAAACTTTCACTCCTAAATTAATACCATTCCCCACAGAGTGCAAGCTTCTCCTAGTCGTTTGCCTTGCCCAGAAGAAAGAGAAAATTTGCCAGATAGACCTTTTCAACAGATATACTTTTGGAGGTATCTTTTGGAAACATCCTGCCTTTGCTGGCCATCATCTGTTTTTCTTTATTTTACTCAGACTTACCTTGTAGCAAGCAGAGTTGTCGAAATGAAAACTTACAGACAGCTGTACTTACAGTAACTACAGTACCACTTGGGGAAAACTCATTTTAAAACTTTGTTTTATGAATTTATTTAGCATGAAAAAAGCAGTGTCGCTGATAAATGAAATAGATATAGGAAGATTTCCACGATTGCTCACCCGAATTCTTCAAAAACTTCACCTGAAGGTTTGTATGTTTGCACTTCTATAGATTATAATATATTCTCGTGATTCCACTGCAACTCTAGGTTTCTACTTGAAGTACCTTTTGCGAGGTATTGTTCTCCAGCAGGTCCTCAGGAACACCGGGTCTCTAGAAAATTTGATAATATCCCACGGACAAAAGTTTGGGAACTTCTGTCTTCATTCAAATTAATTTTTTTAAATCATGGAACTTTTCAGAGTATATTTTATGGTAGTGTTAATAGTAAATATTTAAGCATGAATGTTGTGTGCAAAATTTTCCAAATGTGTTTGACCAGGGAACTGTTTTATCATGGTATTTATTTTGGAACCAAGGCTCTGTGGAACACGCTTTGGGACAATTCTGATATCATGATTTCATTCTTTGTCTTAAAAATAACTCTGTAGTTTTGCTATCAACCAATATGTAATTTTTGATTTAATCTTTCTCTTCCACTTTTATTTTAAGGGTGTGGTTATCTTGGATATATTGTTGCTTAGTAATTCATTACTTGGTTAATTTGCTAACATTACTTAGTTAACTTCTTTACCAGGTTAATAAAATTTAATTCCATTCAACATGTGTTTAAGGAGTGCCCATTAACTGCTCTACCTGGTGCAAAGTATCACCATTAAATGAGAACCCAGACTCTTACCTCTTCTTTTTCCTGGCCAGAGACCAGTCCCAAAGCCCTGCCCTTTCTCCCTCTGAAGTATCTCTCAAATCCAAGTTCTCTTCGTAATCTGAGTTCAGAGCCTTATTATTTCTCCCTTGGACTACAACAGTTACCTTCAAACTGGTACTGCTGTCTGTAGTCTTCTACCTTCTTATCACTTCTTCATGGTGCTGTTCCATTTATCTTTCCAAATATTTTTTTCCTAAAAAAAAAAAAAAAAGTTGATCATATCTTTACAGCGTTCAAAGCCATCAATGACTTTCCATTGCTCATGGGAAAAAGTTCATATTCCTTAACATTGTATTATACTAACGTTACAATGTAGGTACAGTCTGTGTTTTCCCCACTTTGCAAGTGTTTCAGCTACCCTGGATGCTCTTTTACTGGAACGTACTGTGAACTTTTTCGACTTGGTGTCTGTGTAATATACTCTTTCCCTTACCTGAAATATCTTCCCTTCTTTAGTGAATAAACTATTCATCTTTCAAGGATTTGACAGTCCTACTCTCAGCAGCTCATCCTCTCTTCTTTGCTTCTAAAACACTTGGTTCGTCCTCACCTCACTTTAGTACTACATCATAAGTATTTGTTTCATGATTACAGGGTCTTTCTCTGACCTTGAATACTTTAAGTATCATGTCTTACTCATCTTTATATTTCTCACACTTGATACATTGATAGTTATGCAGTTGGCACTCAATAGCTATACTTGGAGTTCATTCTTTTCCTTGCCATGGGAAACACAAAATGAATATAGGTTCTCTGAATTCCTGCCTATAAGGAATTTGTGATGTAGAAGGAGAAGCAGGAGGAACAACCACAGTCACAATAGCAGCTACATTCTGTGGTGTTTGCTATTCACAGTTCCATTACTCCCTCTGTGACCGGTGCTGTTCTAATGGCTTTGTGGTATTAACTCATCTGATCCTCACAGCACCCTTAGGAAGTAAGAACTGTTGTCATCCTTATTTTATCCATGAAGAAACTGAGATAGAGACCAGTGAAGTAATTTGCCCAAGTCACACAGCTAGCTAGTAAGGCAGTCTGGCTCCAGAATCCATCCCTCTGACCCATTACAGTAAAGCTCAGGAAAGAGTGTGAAACGGTATATAAATCAGTCCCAAAGTGAATGATGCAGGCAGTTGATACAGAGTTTCTTTGATTGTCTGAGTTGGTGGCTGCCTTCTTTTTTATTTTATTTATTTTATTGTATTTTTCAGTTGAAGTATAGTTGATTTACAGTGTTGTGGGTGGCTGGCTTCTTAAACACACACAAAGTGATACGGGACACAAAACACTTATATACAACTTTTATTCTTCATACTGAGGGAGGATGGAACATCTGCAGGAAACTCGTGACCCTCTGGAGTTTGTCTTTGACCCTCTGGAGTTGAGAAAACATTAATATCTATCTTAGAGTAACTGAATGGCCAAAGCATTCCACGGAGGTGTTTGAATGCTGTGCCTTCAGAGGTGGGGCGTGGAGGTGAGAAGGTGTGGTTGTTGAAGAGCTGAAGCAGCTGAGGACAGAAGCATCTGTATTTGATTACTTGCCTGCAGAAAGTCAGGAGAGAAAGTCAGGAAAGGGGCAACCCATCCCATTCCCCCAACCCCCCCGGACAGTTTTAGGGAATGTTCTTCCAGAGGGACTCCAGTTGTGATAAGGGCTCTTACCAAAGAGTTGGCAGCAACGTCTCAGATCTGCCAGCTTTCTTTTATGTACTCTTGGTCTGTCAGGTTGGCCTTTGCCTTGGGACAAGCAGAGTCCTGAGAGCGGTGAAACTGCATGCAGGTAAGTTGGTGAAGAGGTTTAGGGATTTGGTTGCTATTCTTAGTGTTATCAGCTTGACACTTTGATTTTACCAAGTTTGATCTTGGTAAAATGGGATTGTGGGCAGAGGGTATCTATTTTTGTCCAGACTGGTTCCTTGAAATCTCTAGTAGAAATAAACATGGGGAAAATAAGCTTAGGTATAGAATATGGGCATGCCTAAGTATGGGTCTGAGCATCTATTCCTGAGCAATCGTGGCATATAGGAATACTTGGGAATTTTGGGTGGTTTGTTACCAATGTGTGGAGGGTGCTGGTGGCATTTAATGCCCAGGAACTTTGTTTTTTCTAACTTTTTATATTATATTGGAGTATAGTTGATTAACAACATTGTGTTAGTTTCATATGTACAGCAGAGTGATTCAGTTATACGTATATACGGATCTATTGTTTTTCAAATTCTTTTCCCATTTAGGTTGTTACATAATATTGAGCAGAGTTCCCTGGCTGTACAGTAGGCCCTTGTTGGTTATCCATTTTAAGTATAGGAGTGTGTACGTGTCAATCCCAATCTCCCTAACTATCCCTTCCCCCCTGGTAACCATAAGTTCATTTTCTAAGTCTGTGAGTCTGTTTCTGTTTTGTAAATAAGTTCATTTATATCTTTTTTTAGATTCTGCATATAAGCGATATCATTTGATACTTGTCTTTTTCTGTCTGACTTACTTTACTTAGTTTTACAATCTCTAGATCCATCCATGTTGCTGCAAATGGCATTATTTCATTCTTTTTAATGGCTGAGTAATATTCCATTGTATATGTGTACCTTTAAATGTCTTGCAGTGAGTAGGACAGTCCTGTACAAAGAATTGTCTCATCCTGCATGCTAATAGAGTCTGCCTTGGGAAACACTGAAGGAGATCAGAGTAACTTCCTTATCTGTGAACTTAAAAACAAACATTTGTGGCCTCTACATTTTTAAAATAGCTGTCACAACTCATGCAATTAAAAAAAAAACCCTCATATACCTTGCTCCAGAGACTCTTAGGCCCTCCCACAAAGCCTATTGATGTTACTATGTTATATGTCTAGTTCTGCAAGATGAGGTGTCTGGATTTCTGGCCATGGCCGACTAGCAACAGCAAACTGGGGGGTGAAGGCGCTCCTGTGATGGGGCATGTAGGCAGTTTCAAGAATCAACTGCTGGGTATAGATTGAAGTGGAAGAATTATGAAAATCAGACACAAGAAATACAAAAGCAAAGAAATCTGAGGGTTTTTTCTGATGTGAAAAATCATCAGTGTATCTTAGCAGTTCTTTAGGAAACTAACTGCAGCACGGAACTTGGATGCTCGTAATTATGATCTGACTTATTGCAAGAATGTAGTGTAATCCAGTATACTTTGTTTACAGAAGTCTAGAATCGGTGCCGTACATTTCAGAAAGATTGCTTTTAAAAGTTTAAAATAAAAGTTCTTTTATTTGATAGATTGACTTGGGGGTACCACCATATTTCCTCATTATGACAGATAGAGAAGTCTCATTATATTAATATAAAGGACAGTCACAGATGTAAACCCCAGCATACAGAAATGCCTGAGGATTTTGTTGTTGTTGTTGTTACAGTGTATGGAGGGTGTTGCTGGCATTTAATGCCCTGGGACTTTAAATGTCCTAACGATGTGCAGCACGGTCCTGTTCAAAGAAGAATTGGCCTCACCTATGTGGACAAAAAAAGAAAAGAGTAGCTTATCTCTGAAAATGCATTTATTTTGTACTTAATATAAGCTGGAGGGCTTCTTACAACTTAGTTTATTAGGTTAAAATGATATATACATACATTTTAAATTATGGCATATGCAGACTACTAGGACCAAGTGTTCTTCCATTGTGGTGTTGGTGTGTGTGTATGCCTGTGTATGTGAGTCAGAGCTTGGATTCTGGACCACAGGCCTCTCTTGTCTCTAAAGCCGTGCTCTGAGTTTTTAAAACCTAATTGCCTTCATAATTATTTAGATAGTATACTGTCTTCATAGAATAGAAGATCCGTATAACTTTCTGAGGAATGTGACCTGATTTCAACTATATGTGGAATTAAGATGAGTTCTCTCATCGTGCGTGTTAAGAAAATAAATTCTTCAAAAAAAGAAAAGGTTGGAAGAATGGATTTTTTGATTTGTTCTTTTTTTGTGCCCTTAAAGTTCAAAATAGAGTGCTTAAGTGAAGTGTTTCAGTTACATTTTAAATTTCACAAATAGTTTATGAGGAAGTTTTTGTTTTAAGACATTTAAACAACATGGACGAACTGAAACGCCCCCTTGGCTAACTCTTGCCCCTTCCTCCATCTTGATTCTCTCCTGTGTGAGTTATCTATTGCTGAATTGCAAATTTCCCCCAAATTTAGCAGTTTAAACCAACAATAAGCATTTATCGTCTCTCACCCTTCCTGTAAGCAGGAATTTGGCTTGGCTGGGTGATCCTGGCTTGGGGTTCTCATGAAACTGCTCTCAGGTGTTGGTTGGGGCAGCTGGTACCTGAAGCTTTGACTGGGGTAGAGGATTTCCGTCTAACGTGGCTACATGGTGGCACCAGTTAGTTCCTTGTCACATGGGCCTTTGCTCCTGACACGGAAGTTGTCTTCTTCCAGAATGAGTGGTCCAAGAGAGGGAGGTGCTGTCCTTTTCATGACCTAGGCTTGGATATCACATACCTTCCCTTTTACTATGTTCTTCTGGTTAGAAGTAAGTCAGTAAGTCTGGCTCATATTCAGGGGAGATGAAAGTAGGCTCCATCTTTTGAACAGAGGAGTGTTAAAAGAATTTGCAGGTATGATAAAACCACCACACCTCCCTAGAAGGAGTCTTTGTTGTCGCTTTGGTTTTCATCTTTCCAGGTCTTTTTTTCAAGTATTAATAAATACAGATGTGCAAACATATGTGCACGCAGATATAAATAGAAATTTTTGGTTTTTATATAAATGCGTTCATAAGTGGCATTATACTGTTTACCTTTTTCACTTATCACTTGATCTTTCACTTATCACTAGATCTTTCCATGTCAAGTCATACAGCAGTTATTCTTTTTAAATACTGTTTTTCCTTTTTGCCTGTGTATATATGTCTATGGCATATGCTTTTTAAATATATAGAAAAAATTAACATCCATTTTCCATTTAAAATTTAAGTTTTGGGCTTCCCTGGTGGCACAGTGATTGAGGGTCCGCCTGCCAATGCAGGGGACACGGGTTCGTGCCCTGGTCCGGGAAGATCCCACATGCCGCGGAGCGGCTGGGCCCGTGAGCCATGGCCGCTGAGCCTGCGGATCCGGAGCCTGTGCTCCTCAACGGGAGAGGCCACAACAGTGAGAGGCCTGCGTACCACAAAAAAAAACCCAAAAAATTTGTTTCTTGGACACTTGCTCTCTAATTTTATAAACATGGGCCTTAAATTTCTCCCACTGAGAGGGTAAAAACGAATATATCTCCTTTACTTTCTCTTCAACACCCAAGTATGTGTGGGTTACTTTTGGTACCTAGGAAGAAGTTAACCTGCTTCTGTCTGGAAGCAAATAGAGTGACTTACATTTAATATTGATCTACCCAGGGTCGTTGCTGGAGCAAGATATTGACTATGGATTTGGAACTTTTTTTCATGGCTGTATTTTATTCTCCATTTGTTGTTCTGTTCACATATTTTAAGCGCCACCTTATTTTAAGGGTGCACGTTTCATGTACCAGTGGATGGGGGGCGATACATGTTCCCTTGTCCCCCTTCACTCCAAACCACTTTATTAATATGATGTCCTTGAAGATCTTGAGAATGTCCCTTTTCTTGCTCTTTTTAAAAATGTCTTGGGACTTCCCTGGCGGTCCAGTGGTCAAGAATCTGCCTTCCAATGCAGGGGAAGTGGGTTCGATCCCTGGTCGGGGAGCTAAGATCCCACATGCCTCGTGGCCAAAAAACCAAAACATAAAGCAGAAGCAGTATTGTAACAAATTCAATAAAGACTTTAAAAATGGTCCACATCAGAAAAAAAAAACTTAAAAAAAAAGTCTCATTTTCTTGTACATATTGAGGACACTGAAGTTTATTTTTCTACGTGCTCAATCACTTTTTATTTTGTCAAAATATCTCATTTGGTGTATATTTAAAGGAATCAGATTGACAAACTTGGAAGTTAAATTGTACATATCCATTGAATTTAATGCAACATGTGGTTCATTGATTGTACATGAGTAATACTGTTATTCTCTTCCTCATATTGATAAAGTCTGGTACTGTAGGTCATTATTTCAAGAAGGTGTATGGTAATCACAGAAATTCTGGAACTTTAAAATCAAAACATTGTTCTTGAGGTAAGTGATTGGCATTTTGGCCAAATTGCGTTCATGCTTTTCTCAGTCATAAAACAGGTAGTAGATACTGGGAGTTCTGGTGACTAGCCTCCCCAAACCAAAAATATGCCAGCTTAGAGTTCTAATGCTGCTTCACTTGAGCAATTGTAAAGTTGTACCTCATCCTAAGATGTTAAGGCATGGACTTCTGAAACTTCTCCATGTAGCTGTTGGGGAGAGGCAGCAGCAGGGAAAGTTGTTTTTGGTATGTGTGGATAAAGTATTTTTATTTGAAAGCAGTTCTAATAGTGTATATTTTTCATACTTGAAAAACCAGTCTTTAGATCAAGGAGATTATTTTGGAAATGAAAGAAAGGAGAGTAGCCAGAACTTATACTCAGATGGCTAACTTCTTTCTTTCATATATTGCTTATAAAAGTAATGTGTGTAATGTGTAAGTTTTAGAAAATATTAAAATTATCAAAAAGACTTAATTTCTTGCTTTATATATGCTCTTATAATAATCCATACTTTGGCAAAACTCATTAAAAAGGGAAGTTATTGGAACAATTATTTGTTTTTAATTTGTCTTTCTAACTAGACGATAGTACTCCTGAGGACATAAACTATCTATGTAGCACATAATAAGTACTCAGTAAATATATATATATATATATATATGTATGTGTGTGTGTGTGTGTGTGTATATATATATATTTATATATATATATTTTTATATTTATATATATATATATATATATTTTTTGTACTTCTGCAGTATCAGTTGTGATTTCTCCTCTTCCATTTCTTATTTTATTTGGGTCTTCTCTCTTTTCTTCTTAGTGAGCCTGGCCAGAGGTTTGTCAATTTTGTTTACCCTTTCAAAGAATCAGTTCTTGGTTTTATTGATTTTTTTTTCTATTGTTTTTTTCATCTCTATTTTATTTATTTCCTCTCTGACCTTTATTAGCTCCTTCTTCTGAATTTAAGTTTTGTTTTACTTTTTCTAATTCTTTTAGGTGGTGGGTTAGATTGTTTGAGATTTTTTTTGTTTCTTAAAGCCTGTACCACTGTAAATTTCCCTTTAAGAATTGCTTTTGCTGCATCCCATAACCCATTGACTTTTAATAAAATAATCCTAAGGGTTAAACTAGTTGCCACCTCTCTATCTGATGGGAATCCTGGTGCTAGGTAATGGAGGATGTAGATAAAGTTTCCCAAGGTTAACGGTTTTTATCTGTTTAATGCTTCCAGGGTAGGCTCCCTCTTATTAAATGCCTACAGGGGCTTAGGGCTAGGTAAGGTCATATACTGGCAGAGGTTTTGGGGTGAGTTGGGAGGAGGAAAGAGCTACCAAAGGAAAGGAGCCGCCAGGTATTTTCTGCCTTAAAATGCTGTTCTCTTAGATGGAGATTTTGCTCTGGGCTCTTAGAAGAGTTGCTGGGGCCCATTATAATTGGATAGTATTATTGCAGAGAAGGTGTCCCCCCCCCCCAATGTTTTTTAAATTTTCTTTCTCAATTTTTATTTGATACTGGAATATAGTTGATTATAATGTTGTGAGTAAAGATGGAGATTACTATTAATTATTGTTAACATTTTGGGGTTTTACCTTGTAGTATTGTTTTTTCTAAATATCCATTTTTAAAAAAAATTTTTTTATACAGCAGGTTCTTTTTAGTTATCCATTTTATACATATTAGTGTATATGTTAAATGTCCATCGTTTATGTTATTTACCATTATTTTCCACCTCCTATACATCATAGAATTGAAAATACTGGGTTTTTTAAATGAAATTTATTTGGCAAGAGCCAGGTAATGAACTGTACTATGATTTTAAGATATTGAAATTTAGAGACACGTCAGTTTCTTTCTAGGATGGATTTACTTTCTTTCTTTCAAGTTCTCATTGTCATATGAATAAATGAATCTTCTGTTGAGTATCTGAGTTTTGAATACCTGAGTGTATGCTAATAGATTGCTTTCTGTGTTGTAGGCTGAGAATAGTTTCAGTGAAGAAGAGGAAGAAAAACTTCAAGCTGCATTTTCTCTGGAGAGACAAGATCTTCACCTAGTTCTTGAAACAATATCTTTTATTTTAGAACAGGTATTTTTATTGCCCCAAATTTCCTAACCATGGTTTGTTTACTACATGTTTGCATTGCTGTGATATCTATAACATTTTATCTTATTTTTCTCAAGTATACAGATGGAAGCTGTGAATATGTTTTATCAAAAAATTTTGATGTAGTAAAAAAATTTTGAATGTGATTTTTTTTCCATGGTATTGCGTTCTACTAAAACAGTCTTAGTGTTGAGCAGCGTGAGTAAAGTATTTGACAGTATGAATCAAGACTTCGTTGACTTGAGACAGTTAAAAAAGATTCAAATTTATTGTTACTTGGTATAATAATTTGGAAAAAAAATTTGGAAAAATGAACACATTTTATTTAAGAAATTTAATAAATGATTTTGGAGGATCTATTTGACTAGGTTGATAAAACATTTAGAAAAGAAATATTTGTCAAAGGACCTTTTGTCATACTATTTCTTCCTACTGAGCTGTTCTTCTGCATCCCTTCTTTACATCTAAATTCAGTTCATTGTTCAAGTTCATTGTTCTGTTAAAATCACATCTCCTCCCACTGCAGCCTTGACCCCTTATATTTGCAGTCCTCCCCTTATTTGGATTCCTTTTATGCTTGGCTCATCATGGTAGAGCACATTGTTAGTCTTTTCATTATTTCATGTATGTCAGTTGTGTCTCCTTCACTAGGTTTTGAATTTGTATGGGGCCAGGATCACATTTTCTGTGCATCTTATGTAAATGTAGCACATTGCTGGGCTAAAAATAATTTTTTTTTTAACATCTTTATTGGAGTGTAATTGCTTTACAATGTTGGGTTAGTTTCTGCTGTATAACAAAGTGAATCAGCTATACGTATACATACATCCCCATATCCCCTCCCTCTTGTGTTTCCCTCCCACCCTCCCTATCCCACCCCTCTAGGTGGTCACAAAGCACTGAGCTGATCTCCCTGTGCTATGCAGCTGCTTCCCACTAGCTGTTTTACACTTGGTAGTGTATATATGTCAATGTTACTCTCTCACTTCGTCCCAGCTTACCCTTCCCCCTCCCCGTGTCCTTAAGTCCATTCTCTATGTCTGCATCTTTATTCCTGTCCTGCCCCTAGGTTCATTAGAACCTTTTTTTTTAGATTCCATATATATGGGTTAGCATACAGTATTTGTTTTTCTCTTTTTGACTTACTTCACTCTGTATGACAGACTCTAGGTCCATCCACCTCACTACAAATGACTCAATTTTGTTTCTTTCTATGGCTGAGTAATATTCTGTTGTATATATGTGCCACATCTTCTTTATCCATTCATTGGTCAATGGACACTTAGGTTGCTTCCATGTCCTGGCTGTTGTAAATAGTGCTGCAATGAACATTGTGGTACATGACTCTTTTTGAATTATGGTTTTCTTAGGGTATATGCCCAGTAGTGGGATTGCTGGGTCATATGGTTCTATTTTTAGTTTTTTAAGGAACCGCCATACTGTTCTCCGTAGTGTCTATAAAAATAGATTCTTAATAAATTCCTGTTGTTTGATTAAGTAGAATACTTGTGAAGTAAAAGTTTATTTCACAATAAGCAATACTGTAGCTTTCTGGGCATTCTAGTGAATAGATACCGTTAGGAGGACAAGCTGCTAGGCACCTACTACATGCAGCCTTATACAGGTTACAGATCATAAAGTTGATTATGGTTCTTATCCTTGGTGAACCTTCAGTAGAAGAAAAGGATAACTGAATAGGGCAGAGCAGCCTGGGGTTTATGAGGAAGTTTTTTCAGAATAATGTAAAAAACAACAGGTATCACCGTAAAAAAGTTTTCAGTTTTTTATCATATATTACCTAGGAAGTTGGTAGATGAACGTGGTTTTGAGAAAGTGTTTCTTGGAAAAAAAACTTGAGAAAGTGTTTCTTGGAAAAAAAACTTTTGAGAAAGTGTTTCTTGGAAAAAAAACTTTGATAGTTGGGAAACAAAACCACTGTGTACTTATTTGAAATAATGAAATGAAATAAGGAATTGAACTTTTAATTAGGATACCATTTACATAGCCAAAGCAAAGTTTTTCTCTTAAGTGGATTTAGTATTACTTAAACCACAGGCAAAAATGAAGCAGTTTAGCTTGAATAATTTAGGCCATTTAATTCTGAATCTTCCAGCCCTTGGTTGAGTATATTATTATTTATAAAATAAAAAAATTTCTGCAGCAGAAATATGAAATTTTTAAAATTTAAATCATTTAAAATAATGTTGTATTTGATTACAGTTCAAGGTCTCTGTATGAACAGTAGGGATATATATAATTTTTTTTTCCTCTTTAATAGGCAGTATATTACAACGTGAAGCCAGCAGCTTTGCAGCAGCAGTTAGAGAACATTCATCTTAGACAAGACAAAGCAGAAGCATTTGTCAGTGCTTGGTCTTCTATGGGTCAAGAAACAATTGAAAAATTCAGGCAGAGGATTCTTGCACCCCACAAGGTATAGTATATACTACTCAAAAGATATTTTTCAATGTGTATGTATGGCGTAAATTATTATATCTGAAAAGTTCCGCTCTCCTCTTTCTATTTTCTGGAAATATTTGTGATTGGTGTTATTTTGCATTTTCACCAGCATTATATTAGCGTTCCAGTAGTTCCAAATCCTTGTCAGCTCTTGGTATTGTCAGTTGTCTGTATTAAAGCTATTCTTTTAGGTTTTGTAATGATACCTTGTGTTTTGAATTTATATTTCCCTAATAACAGATTATGATGATTATCTTTTTATGTAGTTACTTGCCATCCATATGTCTCCTTTTGTGAAGTGTGTGTTCAGATCTTTTGTCTAACTGTATTTCCACACTGTGACAGATAATTATAGTAATATAAATATAAAGGACAATTACAAGTGTAAATCCCAGCATACAGAAATGCATGGGTTTTGTTTTTGTTCTTGTGTTTTTGGTTGTTACAATTTGTAGAAGGTGTTTGTTTTCTTTCTGTTGAGTTTTGTGACTCTTTTGAGTCCTTTGTCAGATATATGATTTGCAGATATTTTCTCTTAGTCTGTAGCTTTCCTTTTTAGTTTCTAACAGTGTCTTTTGCAAAGTAAAACCTTTAAAATCTGATCAAGTTTGATTTATCATTTTTTTCTTTTATTGATACTGCCTTTGGTTTTGTATCTTAACCTAAGTTTTTTTTTTGTAGTTGTCGTAAATGGTACTGGTTTTAAAATTTTGGTTTCTAGTTGTTTACTGCTAGTATATAGAAACACAATTGATTTTTATATATTGATATTGTATTCAAGACCTTGGTAAACTCACAAATTAGTTATAGCAGTTTTTTTGGTGGTTTTCCTTGTGATTTTCTTTGTAGAAAGTCAGATTGTTCATGCATATAGAGATAGTTTTATTTCTTCCTTTTCAGTTTGTTCACCTTTTGTTTTTCCTGCCTTACTGTACTGACTAGGACTTATAATATGATGTTGATTAAGATTGGTAAGTTTGAACATCATGCTTTGTTCCCAGTTTTAGAGAGGAAGCATTCAGTCTCTCATCATTAAGTAAGATGCTGGGGACTTCCCTGGTAGTCCAGTGGTTAAGACTCCTCGCTTCCACGGCAGGGGAACAGGTTCAATCCCTGGTCAGGGAAGTAAGATCCTGCATGCTGGGTGGTACGGCAAAAAAAATTAAAAAGAGAGTAGGATGGTGGTTACCAGGGACTGTGGCTGGGGTAGGGAAATGGAGGCAATGTTGTTCAAAGAATACAAATTTCCAGTTATAAGATGAATAAATTCTGGGGATCTAATGTATAAAGTAGAAACAAAAAGATGCTAGGTATGGGTTTTTAGAAAATGCCCCGGTATTGTTTTCATTTCTCTCTTTTTCTTTTAAACTGTACATTCTAAGAGCTCTCAAGTGTCCTCCACATCACAGTTTCATTTTTCATTTTAATTTCTGATTTTTCCTGTACCCTGTACAGATTTTGTTTTCCATTTTTTAATCCCTAAAATTTTTTTAACCATTGCCATTAAAAAAAAAAATCTCTACTTGTCTTTGAATATTTGCCTATTTTTTATATTTATATAATTTTCTTCTGTTTTTTTTCTTGCATTTATATAAGTACAGTATACTTGTATAGTTAAAAATATTTCTTTTTTCACCTCTGATAGTAAGTCATTTTTTATTTTCTGGCTGATAGTTTGTTGCTTTTTTAAAAGTAATGTTTCTGGGGCTTCCCTGGTAGCGCAGTGGTTAAGAGTCTGCCTGCCAATGCAGGGGACCCGAGTTCAAGCCCTGGTCTGGGAAGATCCCACATGCCGCAGAGCAGCTAGGCCCGTGTACCACAACTACTGAGCCTGCGAGCCACAACTACTGAGCCTACATGCCACAACTACTGAAGCCTGTGTGCCTAGAATCCGTGCTCCGCAACAAGAGAAGCCACTGCAATGAGAAGCCCATGCACCACAACGAAGAGTAGTCCCCACTCGCCACAACTAGAGAAAGCCCGCGCGTCGTGGTGAGGACCCAACGCAGCCAAAAATAAAATAAATAAAAAAAATTTTTTTAAAAAGTAATATTTCTTCCTTATGTTGTATTACATTAACTTCTGTTTAAGAAGTAGTTTGATCAGTTGTTATATAAAATATGCAAAAAAGTAGTTGGATATGATTAATTGGTCCCTATGACACTGGTCCCTTGAGAATGTAGGAAATTATCTTTTGCCAATACAGAGTATATGAGAGGGTAGCTAATACATTTTTTAATACCTTAAATGCTAATTAAGATCATATAATAATATCAAACATTTCTTATGTTTACAGTGGACCAAAAACTCTACTCAGTGCATTATATCTTGTAAGATCCATTAATAGTTCTAGTTTATATTTAAAATTAAACTGAGGATTAGAGAGATTAAATAATTGGTCCATGGTCACGCAGCTAAATAAGTGGTAGAGTTGGGATTTAACAAAGTAGTTACACTCCTAAGCCACTGTGCTCTACTACCACCTAAATGTTAGCAGCAAAATTTTTCTGTGTCAGGCTTTATGCAGGGTAGTTTACATAGTTTGTGTGTGTATATGTGTGTTTTATATCTTTGAAAAAGAAGTAAAACTTTCGAAAGTGTACCTTTACCGTGTTAACCCAAGTGGTCCATGGTGAAGGTGAGGTGGGAATCAGATTGGGCTCTCTCTCTTTTTTTTTTTAAATTTTATTTATTTATTTTTGGCTGCATTGGGTCTTCGTTGCTACGTGCAGGCTTTCTCTAGTTGTGGTGAGCGGGGGCTACTCTTTGTTGCGGTGCGTGGGCTTCTCATTGCGGTGGCTTCTCGTTGCAGAGCACAGGATCTAGGTGCATGGGCTTCAGTAGTTGTGGCATGCAGGCTCAGTAGTTGTGGCACACAGGCTCTAGAGCGCAGGCTCAGTAGTTGTGGCACATGGACTTTAGTTGCTCCGTGGCATGTGGGATCTTCCCAGACCAGGGCTCAAACCTGTGTCCCCTGCATTGGCAGGCGGATTCTCAACCGCTGCACCACCAGGGAAGTCCGAGATTGGTCTCTCTCTTAATTGAGCCTTTTATGTCATGGTACCTCTGACAACTATAATGTTATCTTCCTTTTTGCCCTGTTGACTGTTAAGATATGGTGACTAAAATAGCTGTGGATGAAAATAGATCATGTCATTTAAATTGTAACAGAAATATATGGCAGTGATTTATTATATAATGAACAAAAGTTGTATTTGCAAAGACTGTTTTATAGTCATTTAGAGGTTAACATAAACTGTGTGGTGCTTGCAGTGGAACATCTGTGTAATTCTGAATTCAAAGAGAGATTCAGTTAAATAACAAGTTAAAAAATCAAAAGGAACTTATTTTTAATTCAGTTTTTAAAAACACCTCTTTTCATCTTCTGTTATTTAAATCTAATAAGTGAGAGGCAGATTGAAAATTGATTGGATAGCTTTTTACAGGATATGATTGAAGGGATTTAAAAATTTTATCCTGTCTCACTTTTTTTTTTTTTTTATCTTAACCTCTTTGGACACTGAAATGTTACCACTGCTTATTAGAATTGGTAGTCTTCCCTCTTTTATCAGTGTTGACTATGTTAGCAGTGTCCTTCTAACAGGATTTTCTGTTTGATTTTTGTTAAAATGCCTGTGTGGTTACAACATTTATTAAATTATGAATACCCTTTCAGACAGAACTTGAATACTATGTTTAATTTTACTCCTAAAATTCTGGTTAGAGTTCCTTTATGTATATTCCTGCTATACAAAATGTAAAAACTTATATGTTAAATATTACTGACATATTGATACATCTCTTTTTTTCTGAGACCTTAAGGAAAAGAATTGTGTTTTTTTATATGATATTTTTTCTAAGATATTTGAAGTTCACCCTATTCCTCAGTAACAGATATGATTATGAGAAATATACATAAGGCATATTTTTAGCACTCTGAATAGCCTGCTCTTTAAAGGCTACTGATTCCTGTACTGATTCCTTTTCTTAAAATGTACTTGTATGTTTGTTAGGAAAATTTTAAAGATAAATTTGACAGTTGTGTTTGTTTTGAATGCTCAAAATGTGTGTATTGTGATTGCGTCCTGTTAAGAGTGTTCTTAATTTTACCAGTTACATAGCAAATTTATTATTTCATTATGTAGTGAAAATTCATCATGTCTCATATGTTCTTGAGAAACCTGCATTTAAAAATGGATGGCTAGGGCTTCCCTGGTGTCGCAGTGGTTGAGAGTCTGCCTGCCGATGCAGGGGACACGGGTTCGTGCTCCGGTCTGGGAAGATCCCACATGCCGCGGAGCGGCTGCGCCCGTGAGCCATGGCCGCTGAGCCTGCGTGTCTGGAGCCTGTGCTCCGCAACGGGAGAGGCCACAACAGTGAGAGGCCCACGTACCGCAAAAAAAAAAAAAAAAAGGATGGCTAACGTTCTTAAGATAATAATGTTCCTGAACAGTCTTTTAAAAAAATTCTCTTTAAGCCATTATAGTAAGATTTACTTTATTGTTAAGTGTAACAACTAATTGTTTGCTTCATTAATTGTTAAATACCTGTCTTTTATATGTAATATAAGAAATTTAGATTTGACATTTTTAAAACTTAATGTATTCTTTTATTATTTTCTTTTATATTCTTATTTCATTTCTTTTGGAATTCTAAGGATGGATGAATGGCTTTATTAAAAAGAGAACAGAAAAAACATACTTCATATAGCTAAATCTAAATATGTAACTATGAATACATATCTGAGTGCTTTTTCAAGATTTAAACGCTTCTTAACATTATCATCTGCATTTATAGGAAAGGTATTTTGTTATAATTATATCCATATACAAGTCAAATTTCTGCCTCATTTGTTGCGTTAGTTGTTGGCATGTTAAGAATGAAGTGAAAGCCATGGTTTTTCCATGTGCTGGAATTGACTGAATGTAAATGTTTGTGAGATTTAAATGCTGCTATATTCATTTACTGTTTTTTTAGTGAAATATAATCTACCTGCAGAAAATGCAGAGATTTTAAGTGTGTTCAGTTTGATGAATTTCAGAAATTATATATACCCTTTTAATCATTCTCCTTAACAAAATAGAGAAAATTTTCATCACCTGGAAAGTGCCCAGTTTTAATTCCCTCCACCTTCATACTCAAATTTCCATCACTGTAAGTTGTTTTTTTCCTGTTCGTAGAGTTAATATAAATGAACTCAAATAAGTGTCTGTCTACCGTCTCTCAACATAATGTTTTTTTGGATGCATTCATGTTGTTACTTGTATCAGCAGTTCTTTTGTTGCTGAGTAATATTTCCTTGTATGAAAATAACACAGTTTGTTTATCTGTAGTCCTCTTGATAGACTTTTGGGTTGTTTCCAGTTTCTGGCTATTAGGAATAAGACTGCTCTTTGACATTTGTGTACAAGTCTTTTTGTGGACATATGTTTTTATTTCCCTTGAGTAAATGTCTAGCAATGGGGTTGCTGACCCCTTAAGCCAAATCTGAGGCTTTGTATTTGAGTTTTAGCCAGTCCATGCTGCACGGATTGGGAAAAAGTCATATAAATGTAAAGAGTCATATAATTGTGAATCTGTCACCTTGTGTGGTTCCCTTCTTTTACAAATCTGTCACCTTGTGTGGATCCCTTCCCTTTAACTTCTTTCTGCTTTTAGTCATTCTCCAATGCCTTCAAATCACTGTTTTTAAAATATTTTCTTTAGAAGTTATACTTTTTTTTTTTTTTTTTTTTGTGGTACGTGGGCCTCTCACTGCTGTGGCCTCTCCCGTTGCGGAGCACAGGCTCCGGACGCACAGGCTCAGCGGCCATGGCTCACGGGCACAGCTGCTCCACGGCATGTGGGATCTTCCCAGACCGGGACACGAACCTGTGTCTCCTGCATTGGCAGGCGGACTCTCAACCACTGCACCACCAGGGAAGCCCTAGAAGTTATACTTTTTATTTGCAAGGGAAGTTGATGTGATATAAACTCCTTCCTACCATTATCAGATTAGGAACTCTAAAAGTGCTTCTTTTAAATTGTAAGTCTTATTCTGTCTTTGCTCTGCTCCAGATCCACCAAGTCTTTCCGTGTTGTTTACAATGGAAGTCAAAGTTCTTAAAATTGCCTTTAAGACCCTACATGATCAGTAACCCCTTTTGGTCCACTATCTTGTTGACCTCCACCTGGCTCACTTTGGAGAATTCTATTCTCTTTACCTCAGAAACTCTTGGATGTTCATGTGGTTGGCTTCCTATCTTTTTCAGCTCTTTGCGCAAATATCACACTTATCAGTGAGCCTTGCTGTAATCATCATAGTGAAAAGTGCTTCCACCTCTATGGTACATTCTTACTTCGTTTTTTTCTATAATACTCATTATTCTTATCTGACCTTCTATATATTCTACGTGTTCATTTTTTTAAATTGTCTCTACTACTAAACTATAAACTCCACAAGGGCAGGAATTTTTGTCTGTTTTGTTCACTACTGTATTTTCACTACTTTAAATGGCCCTTGGTAGATAGTGGGTTCTCAAAAAATAGTTGTTGATTAAATAAATGCACAATATTCCTGCTTTACTAATTGTGCTACTTTGAGGTTCAGTTTATAGGGTTTTCTTATAAAGAGGGATATTTGTGTTTATTGGTGTTAGAAAAGTAAAGAGAGGAGGGTATGGATTATATTTTGTATTTCCTAGTGTTCTTTTGTGCTTTCATTTTGGTTGTACTTTAAGCCTTTTGTGGTTCATTTATTTCATGACTCTTGAGTTTTGCTGGAATACTAGATTCAGTCATTTACATTTTCCCTCTTTAAAAGTGGGAATATGTATAATAAGAATTGCTTTAGCTTGAAATGGAAATTCTCCAGGGGAAAAAAGGTGATGTCATTAGCTGTTGATGCAGCAATCAATTTAAAGAACTTTAGATCTAAGAGACCCTTAATCAGTCTAATTTGAAGTAGAAATGTATTCTCTGCTTTATAAATAATTGACTAAAACCAGACCATTAACAAATTAAGATTTTACTAATGCCAAAGAACTGTGCTGTTAGCAAAATTACTCTTATGTCATAGTAGTCAAGATGTGCACTTGCTAAATAGAATTGATGTACTTTTTCAGAGTGTTGTCAACTGTGAGAGCATTAGCTGAATGACATTTCGGTGTCAGTAAACTTGTACTATGGTCTTCATATATTCATGGTATGCAGAGGTGGCAAGCAGTCTGAATGATGATTCATTGATGTTTTCCCTCATCACTTTATAACTTGGATAGGAAGACCAATTAGGTATTTTGGCCAAGTCTGTGGGTCAAGGAGTATAATTTTAAGTTTCATGCCACCCTAGCAATGACACTAGGTTGACTTTTGTGGCATCTAAACTTGAGGGTATAGGTTAGAGAGTATCCCTAAGTTGTGATATTTGTAATAAAGCATTTATACCTCTTGTAATGTGGATACTGTATTGCATAATAGTCATCTCTGAGATCCTGACCTTGTCTTCGTATACTTAAAGATGTCACAGTATAGAATTCTTTCTCTGGGAGGCAAGTAGTAGTGTGGCTTGTTCCTTTGAGGCTTACTGCCTCCTGTTCTTGCCCATGACTAGAGGATGGCAAAGAGATTGAAGATGTTCTCTCATCGCACCTATACATTCCTCTGTTACGGCCTTTAATATATTGTATCTTTTAAAAAATAGCATTATTAAATTATAATTTACATAGTGTAATCTGTATCCTTTTAATTGCACTATTTGGTGAATTTTGATAGCATTATTTCTGTGAGATCATGGTCATAATTAAAATACAGAGCATTTTCATCGTGCTAAAAAGTTTCCTCATGCCCCCTGGCAGTTCTTTCCTCCCTAAACCCTGGCTGCAGGAAACCATTGATCTGCTTTGTGTCACTATAGATTGTGTTTAGTAGGATTTTATATAAATGGAATTATACACATGTACTTTCCTCTGGCTTCTTCCACTGAGTATGATTTTGAGGTTCATCTGTGTTGTTGTATCAATGTATCAATGTATCAATGGTTGTATCAATGTATCAGTGTTGTATCAATGTATCAATGGTTTGCTCCTTTTCATTGTGGGTTGGTATTCTTTTTTATTGCAGGGTGGTGTTCTGTCATACGGATGTGTCACAGTTTATCCATTCACTTGTTGATGGATAATGGGGCTCTTTCCAGCTTTGGGCTATTTTGAATAAATCTGTTAACATTCATGTACACATCTTTTTAAGGACATATATTTTTATTTCTCTTGAGTAATTTCTTAGGGGTGGATTGACTGGGTTGTAGGGTCAGTGTATATTTAACTATATGAGAAGCTGCCAAACAGTTTTCCAAAGTGGTTGTACTATTTTACACTCCAACCAGCAGTTTCTTCATGTCCTGGCCAACACTTGGTGCTGCCATTCTTTAAAGTTTTAGCCATTCTAATGGGTATAAGGATGTTGAACATAAGGATTTTGAATATCTTTTTATGTGTTTGTTGGCCATTTGTTTATCTTCTTTTGTGAATTATCTGTTCCAATCTTTGCCCTTTTTATATAGATTTCTTTTTTTTTAATTTATTTTTCTTCTAACATCTTTTTTGGAGTATAATTGCTTTACAGTGGGGTAGATTTCATTTTCTTATTTTGGTAAGAATTATTTATATAGTTTGGATACAAGTCCTTTGTCAGGTATATGTATTGTGAATATTTTATTAGTCCGTGGCTTGCCTTTTTATTAATGGTGACTTTTGAAGAACAGAATTTTTTATTTTGATGAAGTCTAGTTTATAATTTTTTTCTTTTGTGGTTCATACTTTTATGGCTCTCTTTAAAATCTTTGCCTATCCTAAGATCACAAAGATTTCCTTTTATGTTTTCTTCTAGAAGTTTGATGGTTTTAGCAGTTACATTTAGGTCTGTGATCCATTTTGAGTTCATTTTTGTGTTTGGTGTTAGGTAGAGGTTGTTTTTTATTTTGTTTCCATGTAGATATCTAGTTGTTCCAGCATCGTTTACCTTGGTACCTTCGTTAGAAGTCAATTGATGGGTCTTTATGTCTATCCTTTGCCAGTGCCACATTGTCTTTATTGCTGTAGTTTTATATTCTTCAAGTTAGGTAATATAACTCCTCCAACTCTTTAAAAAAATTGGTTTGACACTTTTAGGTCATTTGCCTTTCCATTTAAATTTTAGAATCAGCTTGTCAGTTTCTATTAAAAAATTCCTGCTGGGGAATTAATTAGATTGTCCTAAATTCTATCTATAGATCATTTCTGGAAGAACTGACATCTTAATAATATTGAATCTTTAAATTCATGAGCATGGTATATCTCTCCATTTATTGATATCTTCTTTAATTTATTCCAGTAATGTTTGTAGTTTTTCCAGTGACCAGGATTTGCACAAATTTTGTTATTCTTATGCTATAGACTGAATGTTTGTGTCTCTTCAAGATTTGTATGTTGAAACCTCACCCCCATGGTGATGATATTAGGAGGTAGGACCTCTAGGGGGTGATTAGGTAATAAGGAAAGAACCCTAATGAATGGGATTAGTACCCTTATAAAGAGGCCCTAGAGAACTCCCTTGCCTCCTTCTGCCATGTGAGGATACAAGAAGTCTGCAGCCTGGAAGAGGGCCCTCGCTCAACCTTGCTGTCACCCTTATCTCAGACTTCCAATCTCCACAACTGTGAGAGATAAATGTTGTTATTACTAAGCTATGCAGTCTGTGGTATTTTGTTTTAGTGGCCTGAACAGACTAAGACTGTGTATTTGCATGATTTTGGTTGCCACTAAAAATGGAATTGCATTTTTGACATTTTCCAATTGTTTCTTTCTAGTATATTGAAAACTATTGATGTTTCATATTAACCTTTTGCCATAACTTTCTTAAAACTGGCCATTAGTTTTAGTAGCTTTTTTGCAGTTACTTAGGATTTTCTACATATGTGTTATATCAAAATTACTTTTGTGTATGTTTGTCTTCATCACTAGACTTGGAGCTTTTGGGACAGCGATTGTAAGTTTATTGATTTTTATGTCCCCAGCATCTATGACGGTACAAAAGTCAGGTCTGTGCTCTTCTGGTTTTTCTCCTTTCTGCCTGCTTCTTTTAGACAGTCATATTTGCTACTTTCTTCTCATTTCTACAACCTCTAAATTTTGTATTGTGCCAGGAGTCAGTCCCTGATCCTCTTCTCTTTTCTTTTGTACTTCCCTGGCAATCACATCTAGGCTTCTGGGTTTAAAAACTATTTTCTAATAAAACATTTTTTCTCTAGCCTACTTGATAGTTTCATTGGATATAGAATAGGCATCTCAAGCTTAACATTAAAAAAGTAAACTGATCTTTGGATCATTCCTCTTGAAACTGTTCCTGTAGTTTTCTCATCTCAGTTAATGGTAAACCTGTTTTTGTTTGTTTGTTTTTTCATTTGCATAGGCCAGTCTTTATATCATTGTGCCATTATTATTTAAAAATGGTTAGAAGACTAGGATGAAAGTCTGATTCTACTGATAAGTGTAAGTTTCATCAGCATACAATTTGTGGTATTTACATAAAGATGGGAATCATTAGTGTCCTGAAAGCAACAGGCTTTTTCTCAAATTATATGCTTGTAAGTTAAGGCTGATATCTATTGTATATAATAGTTAAGAAAACCACGTATATAAAATGCCAGAAATTGAAGATTTTTCTTAATGCCAGGGTATTATTTGTTTTTAGCCATTTAGAACTGGAATTTATTATTTTTTGAGTTTTAGATATTCCTCTAGTTAGGACAAAAGTAGGGAACCACTTGCATTCCTTCTGTTAAATTACTTGGTAATTTAATCACCATTTATAATTTTATTATATTTGCAGATTTGTTCTAAGTCCCAAACAAATAGATTTTTTAGAATCTGATTTTATAAATAGGGCACTGCCAGCTTAAAAATGGGGAATAAAATTTGGCATCTCCCGGAGGGCCTCCAAATGACAGCCTGTTTAAATTTTTGCTGATTTGATTAATGAACCTATTTGAGCAGATTATAAATGCCTTCTTCATTTCTTCTACAGCATTTTCTTTCCAAAGGAAAAAGGTGAAAATTTGAGGTATAATCATCAGTGCCTTTATTGTTCACTGGTATATAGAATGTTTCCAATGAAATGTACTCCTAAATTGGTGCTGTCATCTTGTGTCCTTAGGCAAACTCCTTAGATACATATATTACTTGAGAAAATAGATCTCTATACATTATGGAAATAGTGGAAACTTCTCTATTTTAGACAAATGTAAAATTACTCTGAATCTATTATTTTAAAGATTTCATTATATACATATACACATGCCATAATTGAGGGATCATAAGTATGACCTCTTATACATTCATGAATTGATTTTCCCAGCAGGTATTCCTTTCTTGGTGATACAGGGTTATAATGAGAAATGCTTCTAAAAGCTAACCTTATTAAGCAGATTACATTGAATTGAAAAATGCCCTTCTCCCCTGTATGAAAGATTTAGAAAAAGTTCTTAATATCATGCTTTATTCTATATGTATAATTTTAGAAAACAAAGAATAAGCCAACTAGAATTTTTTTAAGTTGGGAATTTTCTATAATTAATCAGTAGATTATATACGAAGAAATCATTGAAGTCAAGAGAAATGGTCAAGGAAATTATAGAGCAAGTGTTTAGCTAAGCCTTAAAAACAGGTAGGTTCATGCTCTTCTTGTATTAAATGTTTAGTTAACTTCCTAAGTTTTATATTTCATAGGCGTAAATAGTAATGTATAGTTTGTGTAATAAGCCATATATATACAGAATTTCTGCTTATAGTATTTGCCAGTTATAAAATGAATGATGGATTATAGCGACAAAATATAGGTACCGTTTTCTCTTTTAGCAGTTACAGTTCTACTTTGTGTTTTCATGACATTATAATAAATAATAATTGTTTCATGAATATCCATACACATAATTCCTAAAACTCATTCAGTATTTCTGAGCAGTATTTTTTCTAACTATAGATAGATAGCTTGACCTATTAGTGGCTTAGTAGGTAATGAAATCAATTTGGAGGGTTTTGAATTAGTATTTTATTATTTTTTTTAATTTTTAAATTGTTTAAATTTTTATTTTATTTTATTTTTTAAAGTATTTATTTGGCTGCACTGGGTCTTAGTTGCGGCATGTGAGATCTTTTATTTGCAGCATGTGAACTCTTAGTTGTAGCATGTGGAATCTAGTTCCCTGACCAGGGATCAAACCCGGGCCCCCTGAATTGGGAGCGCAGAATCTTAGCCACTGGACCACTGGGGGAGTCCCTGAATTAGTATTTTAAAAGTGAAACATAGTAGAGATTCTGTATTACTGCTCTGGGTAAAAATTGTTTTGTGACACTTTTGTATATGTATATCAGTTTGCAACATAAAAAAGTGTTTCTTACTATGTGATATGATCCAAGCAGAGGCTACTATTTGAGAGATCCAGTAGTTAAAGTATGGTGATTAACTTTACATTTTCTTTTTCATTTTAAAAGAGCTAATATTATTGTAATTTTGACTAATTTTGCATATGCTTAGAACTGTGGTTTACAAAGCAATTACGAGAATTTAAGCTTATGCTGAGTTTTTTTATGTGGAAGTTAGAGGGAGAATGAAGTCCTTATATTTTGAACTGACATGTTAGTGACATTGTCAGGTAATAAGTAATGTAAATGAGATGCCTAAGAACTATCATGTAAACAGTTTTGGCATGTGTTGGAAAACATTAAAAATATTAGTGGCTCATTTTCCTTGTGTTTCATGTTATTTTGATGACATTTAAACTTAAGATGTTGGTTAAGGTATAAACACCCTCAGATTTAAATTTGAATATGAGATATCAAAACAAATTATATTAAAATGGTTCCTGGTATTTTAATGTACAAATGCCTCATATACACTATACAGAATTTTCTTTTAAGTAGAAGCAAATGTAGTTTAGCTAACTTAAGTCAAAATTCTGTGCTAGATTTTGTTTCCTATGTAATTAAATATTGATGACTATCATATTTGTTTCTTAGGAGTCTCAGAGGAATAATTAAATAGTATACTGTAAGATTTTCACCTTGGCAAAGGGCCTTTGTTTTATTCATATTTGTATTACCAGTGCCTATTATAGACCCAGAAAATAATATATGTTCTAAGCAGTTTAAGGAATTCCTTCTTTCTTCAGCTTTTCTTTGATGTTTGATGTTTTTCAAGTGTACCTTCCACTTGTTTTTCAAGTGTACCTTCCACTTGTTTTATGTGTTTCTCTGTTTTTTTCTGTCGTTTCTTCATGATCAAATTTAGTTATGATTTTTGGCTAGAAAGTTATGTAAATGATGTTGTGATCTTCGCAGGATATCATTTCTAGAGGCACCTGCTGTCCATTTGCTACTTTTTGGTGATGTTAATTTTGATCTCTTGATTAAAATGTTGCTTTTTTTTTTCAACTGCATAATTATTTTCTTCTTTTGCAACTAAAAAGGAATTGTGGGCAGAAACTTTGTGACCGTTCATTTCAAATCAAACTTTCTCCACTTAAATTTAGTATCCATGGATGATTTTTACTTGAATCAATTTCTGTAACTTTTTTTTTTAATTTCTGTAACTTTTGATTTTGATATAATTTCAAACAAAGTGGGAATAATAACATAAGGAATCTTCATATACTCTTTACTCCTATGCACCAGTTGTTTACATTTTACATATTTAATCTCTAGAATGGGGATAATAAGAGTACCTATCTCAAGTAGTGTTGCTGTTGTCTCCTAGTTTCACTGTAAATATTTTGTTAGTTTTGTTTTTCTTACTATTCTGTGAAACTGCAAAGTATTTTTTAAAATAATTCTAGTTATCCTTTATTCCCTCTTCATTTAAGTTTTCTGAATACTGATCTTTTTCTATGAAATTTTATGAGTGGGTGTGTGTATGTGCATATACCTACATATGAGTTTAGCAATTTTTTGTTTTTACTTTTAAAATTACTCTTTCATGGGGGCATGGGACAATTTTTTTTTTTTTTTTTTTTTTGCAGTACGCAGGCCTCTCACTGTTGTGGCCTCTCCCGTTGCGGAGCACAGGCTCCGGACGCGCAGGCTCAGCGGCCATGGCTCACGGGCCCAGCCACTCCGCAGCATGTGGGATCTTCCCGGACTGGGGCACGAACCCGTGTCCCCTGCATCGGCAGGCGGACTCTCAACCACTGCGCCACCAGGGAAGCCCGGGACAAATATTTTTAAATCACGAAATTCAATAGAAAAGGCTCTAGAATTTAAGAACATCAACCAACGAACTCTTTTTAGTTATGATGGTTTTAAAAATTTACCTTTCCTTGTATTTTTTGATTTGTTTCAATTCAGCAGATAGATATAGAGTGTCAACTCTATTTAAAACATACTATTAAAAAAAGATACTGTAGGAAAAATTAGGTGACCCAAATGCCTTATATTTATAATGCTTTGCAGTTTCCAAAGCAATTTGAATATGCATTTTCTTATTTGATATTATCAGTAACTCAGAAAAGTATATAATTCAGGTAGATTTATTTCCATTTTTTATGAGGAAATTGAGACCTTGAAAGATTGTGACTTAACTATCAGGGTCACCTAGCTAGTGAGTGACAGCGTAAGCATGAACTAAAGCATAAGCTTTAAGTTCAGTGATCTCAATTCTCCCGTTCTACCTCTGTGCAGTGACTGAGCATACATTAATTTATGCAAAGGCCTGACCATAGTGGGACCATATTTTAGTTTATTCACTTAATATTTATCTTTGTCATTTATCTTAAGTGCTTAAAGGACAGGGATAGGATTAGTTAAATGAGATCAAAACAGTGTCTTACAGGTCCATAGAAATACCTAGAGGGTGCTTTTCAATTAAGATGATGATGTGTATCAAAATGCTTGGATATATGAGAGTAGTTATGACATGTTCTTTCCTGTTATATTGGAGGGTCTATTGCATGTGACTGTTGCGAAAGTAGTGGGCTGCTATTAGAGACTATGTTACTACTGTAATCAGTGTTAAAGATCAGTACATTATGGATCCTTAACATGTACCATTAAATTGATTCTTTTACTTGTGGTATTATGGATTATGTCTCTGCAACATCTTCCCCCTTTTTACCCATAAACTCTAAAAGGTTCAGTGCCAGAAAGTACAGAATTGTATCTTTATTTTCTCATCACATCCTCTCTCGAATAGATAATACTTTCATTGCTCTCTTTCCAATTTGGCTTTGAGTCACTGCTGTGATTCTAGCTGTTGAACAGTCTTTCAAGTTAGCAATTAGTATTCCAGTTAAGTAAAAATTGTTGTGAGGCTGCCATTCTTACCAGTGTAGCTAAGGTAGTCTTACTAAATCAATTACTAGAGTCATGTTGTCAGAGGTATATGACAATTACATGTCACAAAACAAAAATATTGATACTTTAGATTTATTGGAAATTAGATTTAAAACTTCATAGTTTTGAGGTTGGAGAAACCAATAATCTGTCTTGTTCAGTAAAGCCACATTTATGCTGCTTAATATTTTGAAACTTAAGCTGTTTTAGTGTGTCTTTACTGCTTTTGCCTTCCTGATTCAATTTTGCTGTTGTTAATTAATAAATTCAAAGGAAGTATTCTAATTAGTTTCTGTCATAACTGGGAACCATAGTAAGTTAGAATACTTTGGAAAGCATGATAACACCTGCTCACTAGTAGATATCAATTCTTTGCCTGGCTCTATTCCAGTCTCACTAACTGTGTCTAAATGTGTGAACCTCTTACCATCTGGGCACTTCAATTTCCCTTTAAAAAAAAAAAGTTCTACCATGTTCTACTTACTGCAAAGAGTTTTGAAAGATAATAGGAGGTCATTAAAGTACTTATCACCAGTATATGCTATTTACTGGTTCAAATTTATAACTATTTAAAAACCATTGGCTTTAAAATATACTGTTTTTTGTTTTTGTTTTTTTGGCTGCACCTCATGGCTTGTGGGATCCTAGTTCTGTGACCAGGGAGGGATCAAATCCTGGCCCTCGGCAGTGAGAGCGCAGACTCCTAACTACTGGACGGCCAGGGAATTCCCTAAAATATACTGTTTTAAAATAGTAATTTACTATTTAAAAACCATTGACTCCTTTAGTGTAGTTCATCGCTTAGTCTCAGAACTTTTATTTTTAGAACAGAGTGTATTTAAAGGCCAGTTTTACTGTTGAATTTGACAGGCATGGCACGTGGCCAATCTAATGAGCCCAAAGGGAGAATGTACAGAGTGTGCAGGTTAAAGGAGCCCTGGAACTGACTTTCCACAGAGTCCAGGCTATCCATGTTCATTCCTGCTGATTGGAGATTTGCTTAAAGTTGACTGTTTTCTTCCTTCTGTACCATCTGATTCCAATCTGTGCTTGTCTTTTGTAGCTGGAGACGGTTGGATGGCAGCTTAACCTTCAGATGGCTCACTCTGCCCAAGCAAAACTAAAATCTCCTCAAGCTGTGTTACAGCTAGGAGTGAGCAATGAGGATTCGAAGGTAAGAAAGGGTATCCCATTGAAAGGATGTATTTTGTTTACTAGATCTTGTACTTTATTGTTAGCAAGGTCTTTGTTCTTTGAATTGAAGGTTTAAACATAATTTAATTAAAATGAAAGATTAACAAAATGACAGATCTTTGTGACAAGTTTTGATGTCAGATTTACATATCACTTTGTTATTTATTTGAAAAAACAGGTTGTCTTACAAGGTACTTTTCTTGCAAGAATATGTTATAATGTCTTTTAAATTCTGCAATGGAAAAAATTGGTAGTGGTCATATAAAATTATGATTTTAATGTTTTAGATAATTGTGAATGTTTCTGGGTGTTTTGTGTTTTAAGCTGCATACATATGGCAGAGGGAATAATGTTGTCCAGCCAATGCCTGAAATATGAAGGTGACCTGAGTTCTGTTTGTGTATGTATAGTATGTCTGTGTGTGTGTTTAAATCTCAGCTATTACAAAATAGAATTTTGGATTAGTTTTAAACTGCATGGTGATTTTTTTCTTTAGTATTAATTTAAGAAAACCTGAACATGTTATCAAAGGTAAAAGAGTTGCTATGGACAATATATTACAGCATATTGAGAAATGTGTATTTCAGTTGTCATTGAATGCTATTTTTATATATTTTTTACTGCAATTGAATATCTTAGAGCAGGAGGAGTGACTTTTTTTCCTTAAATAAATGAGACTGTCTCATTTTAAGACAAATGAAATAGAGGTGAGAGTGAGGTAGGAAGATCTGAAGAAGAAGAGGTTACTGTGGCTGTATGTGATCAGAGAATAGTGGAAGAAATGTTATTATTTATAATGGGCATTGAAGGATGTGTATATTATTACTTCTTTGTTAGCACTTTCACTGTTTATTATGTCTTGTACATTTCTGTCTTCCATAAGAACTGGCATCAGTGCCTAGCTCAGGTTACATGTCCACAGAATTTTAGGCAATTGAATTGGATCTTAACATGTATAATTTATTAATTTATTACAGTGTTTGCAAAGAATCATTTCATTTCACACATTTTGACCAGAAAAGAACATAAACTTAATGGTTAAGTGTCGAATTGACTGCAATATTATATATGCTCTGCAATTTAGTAGCGGTCTAACCTTGGGCAAGTTACTTAATCTTTATGAGTGTCAGTTTCTTCATCTGTAAAACAGGAATAATATATCTGTCTCACAGGGCTTTTATGAAGATCAGATACTCAGTGTATGTAAAGTACATGATGCTCTATAAATGCTGGCTGCTGCCATCTTCATCATCATCAATAAAAGTTTTCTTGGGCTAATGAATAAATAAATCTCTTTGTTTTAAACCAAAGCTGCCACTAACTTTATTTCTTGATGAAATTAACCTTTTCCCTTTTCTTTCATTCTTTCTTCCTTTAATTTTTGATCATATTTTTCATATGTATGCTTCTGAGAATAGAGGAGGGAAAGGATAGCCTGGAAAGTCCTTTATTTTTTTTTCTCTCCGTGAACTAGGGAAGGCATTCCTTTAGCTTTAGGATAACAACCTGAAACTCACTGGTGTGGACTGAGACTCTTCCATGAGGGAAAACACACACCTATATACACACATACATATATGCGTTCTCCAGGTATACGTTCACTGCTTTATTTCTCGTGACTATCATATGTTAAGTCTGAGTAGCTAAATGGAATTTATAGCTTGGAAGGATACAATTTTGACTCTATATTTGATATACTTTAAGCATTATAACTTTGGCAGTGTTTAACTCTGGGATGCTTGAGTCCTCCCAGCTTCTTTATTGTGTCTTCAAAACATGTCTCTGTGTCAGTTATATCTTTAGGCAGTAGGAATGAATGAGTAATGCTTCAAGTAAAAGAGTCATGTTTTTAATTCATTCATATTATTCAGGAAATCTATACAGATGTGAGATCCAACTCATTTGAGATATAGGCTGGAGTACATTTGTATTTTTCTGTCTGTTGCTGTTTTAAAATTTTGAATGAACATTTGGTTACCCTTATGACTTGCAGAGCTAGAGAACCATTTTCCTTAACGGACACTTGAGAAAAGCAGCAGCACAGGAATGTAAAGGATATTTTCATCTCGTATGCAGACTTAAGTGACCCTCTTTCTCTGTGTTCCTGTCTCCCCTGTGGCATTTTGTGGATTTGGTCCCTACTTCTTATATATTGTAAACAACAGACATATAGTGGAATGTACAACCACGGTCAACCTGGTTAAAAACAGGCCCTCTCCAAGGGACATGTGCCCTAGCTATAAAGGAACAGTTATCTACCATACCTCTGTTCCCCTCAGTGAACTGCTGCTGGGAAGCTTTACTTTTTCTCCATGTTTTTATGATCTGGTATTTTATTCTTTGTACTCTTGTTATATCTGATTCCTTGATGTTAATTTTTACATAACTTCTGTTATTAAGGACCACACACTGCTCTTCCCCCAAACATTTGCTCTGTTCTGAATGAGAATTCAGGAATTCTAGACAGGTTAGAGTATTAGGTAAAAGGAACATGAGTATGGAACATGTTTTAAAAACCAAATTTGTTAAAGGAAGGGAGAAATTTTATTAAAAGGAAGATTAAAAGTTATCGCTTGTTAGTTTATGATGCAGAGTATCATAAAGTACACAGTTGTCATGCTTAAGAAATTGACATTTGTTTAAAACAGGAAACAGGTAAAATTCTTTCAAATGTATGGGTTTTTTTTTCCGTCAAATGTTTTACATTTACATTATGTTTTACAATGTAGTTATCCTGAAAGTACACATATATTAAAATAATTCTGAGAGGATTAGAGTCAGTGCAAATTGTAAGAGAATATTTTGATAGTATTTACAATACGTATGAGCTGCTGAACTGAAAACTTACAGTAATTCACTGAAAAGCATGGTTTCTAAGAATCTCTTTCTTCTCATTCCCTTCCAACATACACATGAAAAGTGTAGCCTGAGGTGAAGTTTTAATTGCTGTCACTTCAGATAACATTGTTGTACTGGCCTCCTTTCTGTTAGAACATTTCTGTCTCGAGGCTTTCCTGTTTTGCTACTAATTTTATCATGAAAACTGGATGATTCTAGCTTTTCCTATAGTATTTTGATAGATATTCTAGTTGTTTTCAGTTAATTTTCTTACTGTTTGTCTACTGCATTTAGCAAAGTAAGATTATTTTCCTGTTCCACACATACCTCAAAACAAGTTTTCTGAGTTTTTGGGCTTTTTTTTTTGTTTGTTTTACTTCATTAGGGGGCAGTAGAGCTCTTTGCTTACCTAACCTCTGGCACGCACAGTGTTATTTGAAATAACATTCAGAATAATTTGTGAAGTCAGTAGTTGTGGGAAATGCTAAGTGTTTACATTTCTAATCTGTATATAACAATAGAGTTCTCTTGTTATCATCAACAAAATTAGTGCCCATTAATCAGATATGTACAGAACAAATAAATAAAATCATCCTGATTTCAATATTTGCTAATTTGCATATGATCATTTGCCAAAATGAAATTTATTAAAAAGCCTTCTACACTGTTGATTTTTTTTGTTACATTCTGCCACCTGTATTAACTTCTTTATGAGAAAAGAGAATACAATAATCCCAAAGATAGTTGAATGGCTGTGTTAGGTTAGAGCATAACTGGTTCCAGACTAGTCATAGACAGTTGAAATTTCTTTATAGAGAATAGCAATTTTATGTGTAACAGATTTGGTAATTTGGATGGCATCAACACTTTAACTGAATATCCTAAAAACGCTAAAATATTTGAATTTTACTACTAATCTTGCATTTTCCTCAGTAAATTTGCTGTTCAAGACAATCATATTTTGTAAATGCAGTGATTCTAAATTCTTTTTGTTCATCCTTTAAGAAAGAATCCTTGTGTTTCATTCTTTTTTTCTTCTTCTTTTGAAACAACTGAGATAAAGTCACCTTGACAAGAGAACTTTCTAAACATTTATCTAAGTGTTCCATTGGATTGTGCTCAGGTTGCAGAAGGGTAATTATGGTCTTGAGTGAACTTAGGACTTTTAATACCAATTTTTAAAATTAGAGGTCTTCATTCTTATTTTCAAAATGTATGACAAATTCTATTTAGATTGAGAAAAAGGGGGAAAAAAGCCTTTTTTTAAAATTGCTTACTCTATGTAGATACGGTATTACCTCCTTTGATATTTAAAAAAGTCTCTTCCAGGTATGAATTCTTATTATTATCTGTATTTTATAGATAGATGGAGAAATGGAAACATGTAGTGGTTAGTTTATTTTCCTAGGTTATTCCTAACTAATAAACAGAGCTAGGATTTGAAGTCAGGCAATTTTATTTCAGAGACCTATGCTATATTTATTGCTAGGATACTGTATCATTTTGCTTATTTAATAACTTAGCAGTTATCCTGTAATATGTGTATATGTTTCAAGGTGTTGAAAGCTTTTCTAAAATGCAATGATTGTTTTATTATTGTTCTTCATAAAACTACAATTACATGGATTCTAAATTTCCTTTTTGACTAAATTGAAACAATTTTACACTAAAGTCAATGAAAGACACATATATTCTTTTATGTGGTAAGTAAAGTTGTATGTTTTGATGTTGTCTCAGTTTAATAGACACTGCATTTATTAACAGACCTTATTGTAAGGGCTGTATGACATCATTGATGTTGACGTGTCGTGAACAAAGAAATAGGGTATATCATTAAAAACACATCCTTAGCTGTATATATGACAGGTTTTTCAGTAAGAGAAAAACACACATATGCTGTTCAAATCATGAACTCTTTGTATTAGAAATTTAAAGTATTTTGATCTTCTTAAAGGTAATGTTTGTATTGACTAATTCGGAAGGACCTTCAGATTTTTCTGAGCAGCTTTGATGAACAGGTCTAAATTTTACAAATGTTGTATTTTTATTAATCTAATCTGTATAGTGAATATATTTCAGCATATTCTTTTGATAATTTAAGTTTATTTTTCTGTGTTACAATATTTGTGTATATATTTATAATGGACATTTTGGAAAATATAGGGGAAAAAAGCCAATTAAAATCAAGTGTAATTCTAGTACCCACAGCATTGTTATGTTTTGTTATATGACCTTCCAGTCATTTTTTTCCTATACCTCTGTTATAAGTGATTTTTTAAAAAACAGTGATGTTTGCATTTGGTTTAAGAAAAAGAATTGAAGTTTTGTTATTACTGTTCAGTACTGTTATTACTGTTTAGTGGTATGAGAAGGTAGTCTCATTCATCAGTCAGAACTTTTTTTTTCTTTTTTGATAAATAGCAGTTATTCATTTTCTAAAGTATACTATCTTATGATCTGAAAAGACATTCTATAAAGTCTTGGGCTTTTTTACTCACTGATTTTGATCAGAAATTTATAAAGTTAGCTTTGTATAATGAGCAGGTCTGTGTCAAGATACTTTTATTTGTGTCATTTGGGATGGTTTTATTCAGGGTTTAGAATTTTAAGACAGGTCAGTGGTTTTTACTTTTGAAATGAAATGATTGATGAATATTGCTTGTCTTTTAAAGAAGATGTTTCTGGTTCTTTTTTTATTACCTAAGTTGTATACGTTTATTTTGAAAATTTTATAGATATGGAAAGAAAAAGTCACAGATTTACCACCACTGTGCAGTCTCTTTTATTTCAGTGTTCATTCAATAGCTACTTTCTTTTTTTTTAATAGCTACTTTCTTTTGAAAGTTTTCTTTGATTTTATATTCTGCTTTCTTCATTTAACTCTGTAACAGATCTTTCCCATATTCAGACTCATCATTAATATATTAAATGATTGACTGCATCACGTTTTGGCTATGACTTACTACAATTTCCTACCAGTTCCTCTGTTGTCAAATAATGAGTTTGCTTCCAGTATTTTCCTATTATATTGTGATAAACATCTTTGTGTATAAATACATGGTAGGTGTTCAGTAAACACTTATTGAATGATGAATGAACAAATGAATGAATGAATAAAGCATCCTTGGAACTTATGGTTATTCTTCAGGAGCGTAATTACTGGGTGAAAGGGTGTAAACCAAAAAAAGGTCTTTACTATAGTTTGATAATTGGCTTTTCATAATCGTTTTAGGAACACACACACTCAAAGGTGGCATTCAAAGAATATAAGAGCTTCTGGAGAAAAGTGTAACATTACTATCTCGAAAGTAGGTTCTTTGATGACTAGTTAATTATTTTGGATAATTTTAGGAGACCAGTGAAAAGCCCTGGTATTTTTGTAAGATTATAGAGCGCTCTCATTTATAATTTCTTTATTCCTTTAGTATACACATTAAAGAAGCTTTTGTTTTATGTGTTTTATTTTATTATAGAACATGTAGAAGCAATCTCATAAAATATTCTAGCAGTTAGAGTAAATAGAAACAACCCTTATTTGGTAGACAATTGCCCATATACTTTGAAAAAAAAAGCCTGGTTCTTTGCAATCAAATTTATTTATTTAAGTAATCCTAAGGCTTTGTGGCTCTAGTTTTCTGATTCTTAATTTTGTTTTGTATCCTTTTTCATTGTGATCAGTTTCTCAATGATAGTATCCTTTAAGGTGTCATGTGTTCTAAATGAGAGCAATACAAAACTCTTTCCTTAATTTATTGTGGTTTCTTTTTTTTTTAGTTTTGTGATCAGTATGACTTTCTTAAAGATCTTAGTATTCAAGTATATTGAAGTGTTCAAATAATACGTGTATAGCTCCTTGGTATCACAAAATGAACCCCCTTATATGCGTGTGAAGAGTATGTATGTATAAGTCTTTTTCTGTACTTTAGATTGCCTAATGGAAAGTCTGCATTTATCTATGGATAAGACTTTTAAGCTAGCAAAAATAGTTTTAGACACTGTGTATTTTTGATGAGTAAAAACGAAATATTAATACACAGAGTGTGATGGAAGTTAGTATTCATGTGGAGAAAATGATAAAAACGACTTGGAGGAGAAAATCTTTTAAAAAATACTCCATGTATTTCATAATTTAAAAAATCATCTTTTTACTAAAATTCTTTTCAAAAATTTTGTGAGGGCTTCCCTGGTGACGCAGTGGTTGAGAGTCCGCCTGCCGATGCAGGGGACACGGGTTCGTGCCCCGGTCCGGGAAGACCCCACATGCCGCGGAGCGGCTGTGCCCGTGAGCCATGGCCGCTGAGCCTGCGCGTCCGGAGCCTGGGCTCCGCAACGGGAGAGGCCATAACAGTGAGAGGCCTGCGTACCGCAAAAAAAAAAAAAAAATTGTGAAATTTCAAAGTAGGCAAACAGTATCACCCTCACTTGTCTTTCCTAGCTTCTGAACTTCTTTACTTTTTTGAAATCTGGAGGCAATTGATAATTGTAGAATTCCTCAAACATAATAGAATATGTTTAAAAGTACCTTTAAATTTTGTTTAATGTATTTTTATGGATTAGAAATGATAGTAATGTAAATGAGTGGCTTATGTACTTTGAAATAAAAGTGTTAACAGTAAATTAGACATCTGAACAAATAAAATTCAATAAATTAAAGTTCAATAAATTAAATAAGCAACAACTTTTAAAATAGCTCAAATTCAATTCAAGAAACATTTATTAAACCTTTGCTATGCATGAGGTACTAGGCAAGGTATTTGTGATATAGGCAGGTTTTATTTTCCATCATGGAGCTTATGGTCTAAAAGGGAATGCATACATTAAGCCGGTAAATATATTTAAGTTTAGTGACTGTTACAAAAGGAAATACATGGAACTGTGGAAACTGACAGCAAGGAGTTGGAGACTGCAACAGGCAGGGGAGTTTCAGATGGAGGAAGGAACACATGAAAAAGGATAGGGGCTTATCTTCTGAGCATGTTGAGTATGAGGTAGCTGAGATATCCAGGTGGAGGAAAGAACACATGAAAAAGGATAGAGGCTTATCTTCTGAGCATGTTGAGTATGAGGTAGCTGAGATATCCAGGTGGAGATTGTTTGGATGGCAGTTGGTGAGGTGGGGAGTGGATTATAGACTAGAAATTGAGACTTGGAAATCATCGAGGTTTTGATTATCATTTCAGTTATGAGATGGAAGAGGTTAGTCACTTAGGGAGGAAGTATAGAAGCTGATGAACTCCCAAATTTAAAAGGCAAGTAGAGCTACAGGAGCTTATCACAGTGATTGGGAAAGGAGCAGCCAGCGACCAAAGCAAGAGAGTATTTCGTCGGGGGTGAATAATGTTACATGCTGTAAGAGGTAAAAGAGAGGAAAATAAAAAGATACTAATTTAACCCTCACAGCTGTGAATTAAGTACTAGTATTTTCCCTAGCTTGTAGATTAAGAAGACTAGTCTCAGTGGTTAAGTATCTTTCCCTAGATTGGATATTAGAAAGTAATATGGGCAAGATTTGAACCCAGGTCCACCTGCCACAATAGCCTGAACTTATAATCACTATATAGCAGTTTAAAAAAAAAATGAATTTAGTGTCATGGAGGTCACTGGTGATCACTGTGTGGGGCAGGAGAAGGAGGTGTTTCGAGACAGAGGGCGGTATTGAATACTGTTGAGGGGCCAGGAAAGAGAAGAACAGACATACATATATGACTTGGATTTGGTTAGATGGACTTCTCTGATAACCTTGGTAATTGTGGTCTCAATCACAATTGAGAGGCAAAAGAATCCTGATTGGAGTAAATTGAGGAAAGAAAATGAGGCAAAAAAGTGAAAGCAACCACCTACGTAACTCCTTCAAGAAACAGAAACGGAATAGTCAATGTAGGGGAATGTGGATTCAGTGACTGGAGATACTAGAGGAGGTTTGTATGCCGATTCCACATCCATTGCGGAGAAATTGACGCTGCAGGACAGAGAGGGATACAAGTTCCATGAGAAAGTGAGACGATAAGAGGGCCAGATCACAAATGAAAGGGTTGGACTTTGATGAGAGTGGGAACACATTATTTGTTGTAACAGAAAAAAGAAAGAGAATGGATTAGGTAGGTAGTTTGGGTGGTAGAAGAGGAAGCTGTGTCCGATTGCTTCTGTTTCTGAATGCAGTCATTAGTTGAGGTAGTGGGTAGGTCTAGAAGGTTTGGGAACAGGGGAGGAAGTATGAAACAGTTATTTTGGATATTGGGAAAATGAACAAACTAGTTATTTTAGGCTGTTTCACTGTTACTGGCCAGTGCTTATTGCCCACTTGAGATTTGTGACCATGAATTTGAAATGAGAACTGTTGAAATGGTGTACATTTTCCTTCATCCATTTTTAGTTGCTGTGATGCAACTGTGAAGTAGGTAGATAATTGGGTTTAATCAGCATTTCTTCTTTGCCAGTGTATCAGGTGAAGGGAGAAAGGGACAAAGGATTGGCCTTGTGTACAAGGGAGTGATTTTAGTGATGGACCATAGATTCTAAATCAGATCAGTTGGAAAGTGAGGATATGGTGTATGTTGTGGGTGGCGTGATGGAGAGTGAGAATCTGGCTATAAAACTGGAACCCTAGCCGCAGGCTCCCTTGAGTCGTTTGTCATACAGAGGACCCTCAGACACATTAGTTCCAGGGTCACTTGGGAATTTTTTATTTGAATCTTCTCCCTTCCTCTCTTCTTCCCTCTCTTTCCACTTCTTCCTTTCTTTTTATAATCGAGCAAAAATGCAGTTTCTTTCAGCGTTATTCCATTTTATCTCAAGGAGTTCCAACCTATCCATCTTTAAAGGGCCATTTTATCCAAAGTTAAAATACTGCCACTTCCTTGGTAAGGGTAATATAATAATAACTCCAAAAATAACCCTTTTATAATTCTCAGCAGTAAAACAAATAGAATTATTATTCATATACAACTTTATTTATGGAATGAGCAAAGGCTGATGGAATTTTCCAGCCCAAAGAGATCTTACATGGATATGGCAATGGATTCTTAGATATAATATCAAAAGCACGAATGACAAAATAGATAAATTGGACTTCATCAGAATTAAAAACTTGTGCATCAAAGGACATTATGAAGAAAAAGAAAAAGTAACCTAAAGAATGAGAGAAAATGTTTGCAAATTCCTGGTAAGGAATTTCTGTCTAGAATATGTAAAGAGCTCCTACAACTCAACAGCAAAAAGGCAAACAGCTCAAATAAAAAATGGGTAAAGGACTTGCATAGACATTTCTCTAAAGAAGATATGAAAATGGCCAACATGCACATGAAAAGATACTCAACATCATTAATCACTAGGGAAATGCAAATCAAAACAAGAGTGATACCACTTCACACCCATTAGGATGGCTATAATTAAAAACAAAAAAAAGTAAAATAACAAGTGTTGGTGAGGATGTGTAGAAATTAGGACCCTCATATATCGCTGGTGGATATGTAAAGTGGTTCAGCCACTATGGGAAATAGTTTGTCAGTTCCACAGAAATTCAAACATAGAGCTATTGAATGACTCAGCAGTTTCACTCCTAGATATATTCCCAGAAGAAGTGAGAACAAGGACTCAAATATGTATATCTGCATGCATGTTTATAGCAGTACATAACAGTAGCCAAAAGGTGGAAACAACTCAAATGCCCATCAATGGATGAATGGATAAACAAATAGTAGTATACACATACAATGGAATATTATTGAGCCATAAACAGAAATGAAGTCCTGATACATGTTACAATGTATATGAACCTCAAAAATATTTTTCTTAGTAAAAGGAACCAGACACAAAAGGTCACATATTGTATGGTCTCATTTATATAAAATATCCAGGTTAGGCAGAACCAACAAGCAGGTTAGCAGTTATCAAGACCTGGGGGAAGGAAAGAATGGGGACTGACAGCTTAAAGGTTATTGGTTTCTTTCTGGGGTAGTGAAAACGTTCTGAAATTAGTGCACAGCATTGTGAATGTATTGGAAGCCACTGAATTGTATACTTTAAAAGGATTAAAATAGTACATTTTAGAGACAGAGAATGAGAGCGAGAGAGAGCGAGAGAGAAAGAGAGAGAGAGAGAGAGAGAAGGAGGATGAAGGAGACCAACTTAGGGAATATTTCAACCCTTTAAGTTTACTGAGAAAACTCAGGCCCAGTGAGGCTGAACGGTTTGTCAGTTGATTATTGGCATAGCCAGATGAGACCCTAGTCTGACGGAATGAAGGGGGTACACTGGATTTAAAGTGTAACAGTGAGATGACTTGAGTTTAAATTCTTAGACTGTGGGCAAGAATCTGAATCTTTCTGCAGCAAATTTCCCAGTTTGAAAATGTGACTAGTAATACCTGTCTTCTAGGATTATTGATAGAATTAAGTATCTGTGAAGTGCCTATTATCGATAGAATGACTCTCACATAGTAGGCACTTAATGTTAATTAAATTTGAATTTGCAGTGCTATAGTTCAACATTGTGTTAGGAACAGATTATTCTGGAAAATATTTTTAGGAGTATATTATTTTGGAAGATAGTTGAGTACTGACTTGATGGCTTGTATAGTAGTTTGCCCTTATTAAAAAAATTGTTCAGTGTTACAGTATTCTCCTTTGTAACCAGGCTGTTGGAATTCAGATTGAATTTTCTGTAACCATCATTTTTAACAAATCACTGTTCCTTTTCTCTTAATTAGTAGAAATGATTCCCAAATGAATATAGAGGAAGAATACCACTTCCTTAATTACTAATATTGCATTGTAGGCTACTTGAACTCCCTGTGGGGTTTTTTTTTCACCCACAGTGACCTTTCATAGAGTATGTACTCTGAAAGAACAAGTCCTCAGGGGTAGTATGGCATTGTGCCACTTATAAATGTAATTTTCTATTATCTTAAACCATCTTTGTTTTTATATCGCTATTCTTGATTATAATACTTTGTATTCACTCTTTCAGCCACAAGGCTCAAAAATCTACAAATATTGAGTCTCAAAACACTCCAGTGAGGCAGGCATATTGCAATCATCCTTTTTAGTTAAGAGAGGAGGAGGAGGATATTATTTAATTGTTAATGTATAATAATAGAAGAAATAGTCTACCAAAAATCTGTTGCTAGTTTTACGATAGTCTTGTTTTAAAATGAGAAATCAAAAGTTCTTCTGCCTCATGTAAATGATGGCTCAGATTTTCATCCTCATTTTAATTTGGGTATTTTCTCTACTTTTCAACTGATTTTTATGTATATTGACTTCTTTTGACTCCGAAGTACAAGAAAATATGAACATTGTAAGCATATACCTAAAGTAGCTTGAACGATTTAAATTTATCAAGCGTTTTGCTGTAGACAGATAAGTAATTTATAGATTTATATATAAATTTATATTTAGATATAATTTATAGATTCCTTAGCTTTGACAGTGGGTATTGTGTATTCGTTTATAAGTTAAATTATAGTCACCTCCTCAGGTATTTTAGATTGGCATGGTAATGAGTAACAATAACACTGCAGCCATATAAGTGTATTTACACTTCTCTTTGATGGTACACATGTTATCTATGAATTAAGTACTACCTAATTCTATGTATTTCAGCTGTCTGCTTCTAAAGAGTAGAGATCTTTGGAGATGAGGGGATATTATATAGGACAAGAACAAGTTTAAAAATAAAAATAAGTTAAAAAATGCAGTTTAAAATGCGGTCTAATTAATGGTAATTCCTAAAAAAAGGTAAACATTTCTCATAAGGAAATTTTGTTTATTTAAGAAGTAAACCCACAAGTTGCCTTGGGTCAGTTCGTATGGATTATGACCTATTTGGAGGCCGAGGGGACATCTAATTTCTTCATAATATTATATGAAATATGCAGGTGGCTGAGATACCTCGTTGTCTCTTTCCTAAGTGCTGCCACTTTGTATTTTTCTGAATTCTAGTCAGCCTAGGTGGATGGAGCTCATTAAAGCTGAGTGTCTGGATAGCTGCAGTGCACAGAAAGTAACCACTATGCCTGATACTGCCACACTTAAACAATTAAGAAGGTAATGATAATAGATAACATTTATTGACCATTTAATATATGCCAGGTATCCTATGTGCTTTTATACTTTGTCTCATCGGACCCTTGAAATTAATAAACAATAAGTCACTTTTTTTTTATTTGCCCAGAAGGACTGAAAATAATGTACAATTTAATAAAGTAACCACTGTGCTTCCACAGTGATTACTTTGCCGTCTGTCTTTAGTGAGGTCCATGGCTAGTGCCTATTCTTATAGTCTGTATGGTTTTATCTTGCTCTTAAACATTTTGTTTTGATCGTCATGAAACTCTCTGGAGGGTAGGTGATTTATTTCCATTTGCCAAGTGTGAGGAGTGAGAGAATGACCTTGATAGACGACTGCATTGAGAGTTTTCCTATTCTTTTCTGGCAGGGCTGTCTGGGTGATGAAGTACTCATAGTACTAGAGAATCAGGGAGTTTCTGGTAGTAAAATAGAGTCTGTACCGGATTTTTCTAGATGATAGCTGCTCAGCTGAAGTGCAAGTAGGTAACAGGTTAGCTGAATATTGATTGCCCTGTTCTGCCCTTGGGGCAGCCAAGCAGTGTCTGGGGGAACTGGAGGGCCCAGCCAGTCACCCAGCCTCAGACTGCCTTGTTGGTTAACCACACTGTAAAGTACAAACATGATCATTTTTTTTGTCAGCGCCAGGATGTGAGTTAGGCTTAGGAAACATGATTTCCCTCAGAAATGGGAAGAAGTAGAAATTGTAAAATATTTTATCTTTTTTTAATACCTAATTCTCTCTATCCTGTTGTTTAATTGCTGGTGGGATGTTGAATTTGGAGCTTGAAAATTGTACTTAGCAGCTTAACCATAGCCACTTGCATGAAAGTGTAAACATTTCCTGACCAGAATGTGTCTACCAGTCAATTGTATATATCGACAGAGGGCAAACTTGACCTGTTTACTTGAGGGTGCTTTTCGCTTCCAATATTCTTTTTGGGGAAGTTTGGTTTACAAATAGTTTTAGGTAATTTTTGAAACTCTGATGTAAAAATTCTATCAGATAGTTTATATTTCATTAACTTACATTAAAAAATTCTATCAGTTTATAATTCATTAACTTACATTAAGCGATTCATATTGCAAATTGGCCCAAATCTACAAAGACTGCCTTTATTAGCCCACGTAGTTTTCCCTAATCCTCATTTCTGCCAGCCTCTCCCATAAAACTTCTTATTTTTCTTTTTGCACATTAATATTAAAAAGAGTGATGTTCTCTTTTTTTTTCTTTTATATATAAGGAATCTTATGGAGAGATGGGTTTTAGGGTCTCTGATTGTCGGTGCAGAAGGTGATGATCTCATAGAGACAAGACTCTTCTTGGGAGGGAGAGGAAATGCCTTAGGAAAGTACCACATTGGATCCCATCATAGCATTTCTTATTAAGTCAATTTCAGCGGTATTATTTTTCTTCAGAAGTTTGTTAGAACAGTTTGCTGTTTCTTTAGTTGAACATTTAGATTTACAGTGCACGTATGTCTTTTAGCCCTAGAATCACCTTAGTACATGAGGCCTCAGCACACATCGACTGAGGAAACAGAAGATTCACATTTTCCGTCTCACACTCACACTGACTCCAGGAGTTACACTCGTTCAGGGAATGGTGGGCCTCATTGCTTGCATTATTTAATTAGTATTCTATCTCTGTTTGCAGAGTGTATAGTTGAAGTCCATATATATATAGTTGAATTGAGCTGAATCACAGTTAAATTCACATGAATTAAATATGTCACTTGTATTAACTGATGACTTGTTTGTGCTTTGGTCCCTCTTATGTTTTACTAATTTATGCCTTCAGAATCTTCAAGTTCTCTTGTCTTAGAATTTAAAAGTACTAGTGTGTTCATTAAGAAAGTCTCCTGCCTATTACCAATCTCTTACTGATTTATAGGATTAGAGCCTGTTAGGAGAGAAAAAAGGTTCTTAAATATAAACTCACTGGTATTCTATATTTGTCAGGGAAGTATATTCTTGTAAAAATCTTATAGGTAAACGAACATTCTGTGTGTCCTAGTGAAAAAAGGAGGGGATAAGATAATATAGATGGTAGTTCCTAACTTTTAAATTTGACAGGGAGGAATGTGAGTATATTGACCTAGTTAATGCCAATTTGAAGAATTCTAATATGATTCCCTATTTTCCTTCAAATTTTATTGAGCCGGGTTCTGTTGGTACCAGCCATGTTATTTTAATTGGATTTAGATTCAGACATGACTGTCTCCATGGCTTCCATTCTTGTACGCCCTACTTATACTGCTTTGCACAGTAGGGGTTTGCCTTTATATTTGCAGCATTAATCACCTATTAATTTTTCATTTTAGGTCGCTAAAATATATCACATACATTAGTGTAAGAATTATAAAAATCAATTATCCTAATAAACTGTGGAGCAAAAAAGTTGTGAACAACTGTGATTTTAATTTCTTATATTTTAAAAGGTCTGGTTGAAGATTTTTATTCATGGTTCCTTCCCCCCTCACCTCTCCCATGTTAATATTGTTGTAGAGAAGGTTTAGACTTCGTTACTAAATACACACCTTATTAAATAGGTGTGTGTCCTGGGACAAAGCATTTCTCTGGTTCCTAGTTATTTCTACCATTCAGCTAAAAAATAGCTCTGTATTACATTTGACAGATAATACAGAATAATGTAAAGGACTTTGAAGGTGGCATTGGTATGTAGTAAAAGCAACACAGGCTTTGGAAGCACACTGTTTACCTCTTGGGAAATAGCTAAAGAATCTCGAGCGGTTACTTACCTGATTGAGGCTCAAATTCTGATCTGAAAGTTTGGACAATAATAGCAACCTTCCAAGGTTTTTCTGAGAATTAAATATGGTAGGAAATGTAAAAGTGTCTATTACATACAGCACATTGGTATCTTCATTACTTAAAGAGGTCTTTCCAGTTTAGAGCAGCAAAATTGAAATGCCTAACTCTTTATAAGGCCATTATTAAGTTTTGCCAGAAGTAGAACTAGTTGTGAAAGTAGAAGGCATAAAGAAGATAATTCCTTCCTTTTTTTTTTTTTTTTTTTTTTTGTCTAATATCTTTAGGATAAATTTAGGAAGAAAATGTTTAAGGGAAGATCAGGTCTATTAAAAGACCTTACTGAATTTTGTTCTTTGATGCTAGTGACCTTCTTTTCCTAGCTGTTTGAACCAAGTGAAAAAGGTTAATAAAGCTCTACAATAAAATGATCTGATTAAAAATAAAGCTGCATACTTAATAAAAAGCCTGTCCCTTTGCTTACAACAAGTGGGAGAATATAACTTTGAATGTTTGATGAATGCAGAACGTTAACAAGAGTTATGAATATACCTGCTCAATTTTAAAATAAAAATGAAAAAGTTTGAAATATACAGATCACCAGATGAGAGTATAAATTATTATTGGGAAGTTTATATAAAATAGAAATTAGAGAGATTATGGGCATCCTAATCTCACATTATTATGAAGATATGAAAAATTAAATGAAGTGTCTTCAAATTTTGTATTTTTAACCAGAGAAAAGTTATTTTCTGAGTACTTCTATTTACAAAAAACAGCCACTGACTTGGTTCTAAAAAAGTTAGATTATTTAAGTCCTGTAAGAATTTCATCTGAAATAGTTTTAGCAGCATGCAGTATCAGTAATTATACTATGAAGTCAGCATGATGTTTGGATCTTCTAAAACTGTTTTGAAATTTGCTTAGTGCAGTTTTACCCAAATTTGTTAGTGACCTTGAGAATTTTTTTTAAAACAATACCAGTTACAGTGGTGTCCTGTGAAAGAAGTTTCAGTAAACTGAAGTTAATTTAAAATTACTTATGATTGTCACTTTGTCAAGAGAAATTATTTAACATGGCATTTCCCTCAATTGATAATAACATAAACAAAGAAGTAGATTTTAAAAATATTATTGATAAGTTTACTTCCATAAAACCAGGAAAGTAAACTTAAAACATGCTGTTGTTGATATAAATAAAATATTTAAACTTAAAATGTTATGAATTTCAGTTTCTCAATAATGTTCTGGAAAAATATTAACCGTTAAAATATGCATTAAAACGTTAATGGGGGCACGCGTTTTTCCTTTAGTGTCAAGGTCCAGGCACTGATAAGAACTTTACAGTAGTATACATTCATTCCTCCCAACCCCTGGCCTTTTGCTTTTATTATCACATATTTTTCTTAAATATGTTATAAGCCTTACACTATACTGTTTTTGTTTAAATAGATAATTATCTTTTACAGATTTAATTAAAGTCCCAAGTCAGTTGGTTTAAGATACGGAGGTTTTTCTGGGTGGGCTTGGCCCAAACTGTTCACTTTAAAAGCAGAAAGTTTTCTCTGGCTGGTAGCAGAAGAGAAATCAGAAAGATATGAAGCATACAAAGGACTCTGCGTGTTGCTGGTTTGAAGATGGAGACATTGGTGAGAAAGAATGAGGGCAACCCCTAGGAGAAGAGAGTGTTTTCTGGTTGACAGCAAGGAAACAGGGATCACAGACCATTAGCTGCAAGAACTAGATTCTGCCACCAACCTGAATGAGTGTGGAAACAGATTCTTCCCCAGAGCCTCCAGATAAGAGCCCTGCCTGACATCTGATTACACCCTTGTGAGAGGCCAGCCAAGCCTGTCTGAACTGCTGACCTACAGAACTATGAACTAATAATTTGATGTTGTTTTAAGCCACTCATTTTGTGGTAATTAGTTATATAGGAATAAACATACTAATATAACTTATAAGACCTTTTGTCAATCTGAACATTTCTATGAGGCTTTGTCTTAGCTCTTTCTGAAATCTTAACACAGCATGTTACAGCCCTACTCTGGATTTGATCTTTACCTGAAAGCCATTTCGTTATTTGAGAATCGTTTTGTCATCTGGAGGTCCTTGTAACTTCACACACTTTTATTTAACCCAGCAAGTCCTTGCTCTTTTGGAGCTAATAGTTCATTCTTTAGCTTATCTCTTTCCTATATGCAACGAGAAGAAACCCAGTGGCACTTTTAGTCATTGAGTTCATTAGGAACATTTCCCATTTTCAATTTTTCTGCCAACAACAGTATTTCTAAACTTCCCTGCAAAATAAAACAAGGAACCCCTTTCTTGCAGCTTCCAATCACATTTCCGTACTTTTAAACCCTTACCAACAACCCCTTCTGGTCCTTTTAGGCTTCCACTAACACTGTCCTCAGTGCCCTTTAGGCTTTAACCTGAATCCAATGCCAATGGCAGCTAAATCCAAGAGCATCCTAAGGCAGACGTGCATGACATTTTTATGACCTAGGCTCGTAAGTCACATAGCATAATTTCTGTTGTCCTCTGTTGGTTGAAGCAGTCATAAAGGTCTGCAAGCTTCACGGGGCAGGGATATTGACCACACTTCTCTATGAGAGAAGTGTTAAGGTCATATTGAAAGAGGGGCCTGTGGAATAAAAGATATTGTGTCTATATTTGGAAAATTAAATCTACCACAGATCTCAACATTTTAGCTTGTACTTTAAAATTGCATTTTGTCTGATTTGTAATGCTCTTTCGAAATATAATGCTACCAACCCTGTAGCCCATTTCACAATTATAGATTTATGGGAAAATCTAAGGTTTTATTTATAACAGTCTTATATCCAATACTGACATCAGCCAACTGGTACATTCTTTAATTTAAAAATTAAAAATTAAATTTAATTAAAGTTATTAGCTAGTGATTAAAGCTGATTTTTTTCTTGTTTAATGAGTTTAGATTTTTAAAGAAAAGTATTTTCTTAACTGAATCAATCTGTAACCCTCTTTTATACTTTGTGTTACAGATTTCAGAAATGGTGTAGCAGTAGAATATGAACTGGACAAATATAAGTTATGATGTATGATTTTTCAGCATTTTTTTTTTACAGTGGTGCCTTTTTCTTTAAGAGAAGGTTCTAAGTGTAGCATATTATTATTTTGTGGTATACATGTCTCTTCTCACCGTAGTCAAGCTGATCGTCAGCTGCGATACATACTGAAGCCTTGAGGGAAGGTTCTCTCATCTCTTGTGGCTTCTCGCATCTCTGCTCTTTCCCTGGCAGAAAAAGTCTAGGACTTTGCTTGCAGCTGTAATGGGGCTAGGAGGCAATTCTACTCAAACGTTTCTCATCACAGTAAAATTTCACAAGGAACTTCTGAAGAACAAGTAGATAAATGATGGAGGAATAATATTTTATCAGGACTTTTTGAATCGCTATTGAGCACACATCTTAAAAAACTATTATTGAGGGACTTCCCTGGTGGCGCAGTGGTTAAGAATCCGCCTGTGAATGCAGGGGCCATGGATTCGAGCCCTGGTCCAGGAAGATCCCACGTGCCGCGGAGCACCTAAGCCCGTGTGCCACATACTGAGCCTGTGCTCTAGAGCCCGCGAGCCACAACTACTGAGCCCACGTGCCACAACTACTGAAGCCCGCGCACCTAGAGCCCATGCTCCACAACGAGAAGCCACCGCAACGAAGAGTAGCCCCCGCTCGACGCAACTAGAGAAAGCCTGCGCAGAGCAACGAAGACCCAATGCAGCCAAAAATAAAACAAATTTTAAAAAGAAAACAAAAAAGAACTATTATTGAAAGTGAATGGTGCTCCTGATGAGAAACGGTGATAGTTCATCTCATAATATAGTACCTGCTAGATTTTACTGAATCATTAAGCAAACACAGGGAATCCTCTCTTCCCCTTTAGTCTTAAACAGGCTGACAGAATAAATCAGTGTTGCTTTGATTACATGAATTGAATAAAATCTCAGCAGAGCATATCATTTAAACAAAATAGTTTTGTCTAAAGTGCTTTTGAACCTGGACACGTTCCTAGTTCTTTGGCTGCCACAGTCCTTTGGTCTCACTGATGCACATCTTTTATACATGTTAAATTATGTATGTACAGAAAAGTACATAAAACACAAATGTACAGTTAATCACAAAGCTGACATCTGTGTAACTACTACACAGATCAAGATATAAAACATTGCCAGTTTGCCAGAACTCTCCTTGGCCTCTTCTAAATAGTTTCCCCTTCTTTTCCCTCTCATGTAGTCTACCTTCTATGATAATATTTTCTTTTTGTTTTTATATTTTTACCCCTTAATCATACATCTCTAAACACCACAGTTTAGTTTTAACTTTTATTTTTGACTTTATTTAAAAGGAATTATATTATTTTCCTGTGTTGCTTGCTTCAAAATTGTGTTTTTGCTATTCATTTTTGTTGCATATAGATATAGTTTATTTTCATTGCTGTATAACATATTATTATATGAAAGAACACATTTTATTCAGTACAGTTTTTAAAAATTTATATTCATATTCATTACAATGTTGATAGGCATTTGGGTTGTTTCCAGTTTTTAGCTATTATGAGTATTACTGCTGTGGACATCCTGGTGCATGCCTCTTGTTACATATGATCACCCACTTCTGTTGGTTATCTGCCTGGGAGTAGAGTTGCTGGGTGTTATTATATGCGAAGAGTCAAACTTATAACTGTTTTTGAGACACACTTTTTCTAGACTTATTTTGGGTGTGTCAGACTTCTGTGAGACAACTCCTTTAAGACCACAGAAGGCCTTTTATTTAGCTGAGGGGGTCTTGTAGGCCCCTTCATTATTCTTTTAGAGACGTTAATGAGGGGGTTTTGCGTCTTGATTTGGTCTGCAGTCCCAGACTATACATTTGGAGAATGTTTTGCCAGCTGAGAGACTGGAGATGAGAAGCAGTTGTGTTTTCCAAACCAACAAGTCCTGGCCCTTCTTTATTCCTTCTAAATTTTGCTTGTAAACTGATCACTTTTTCTTTAGCTCATCTCTTTTTTTTCCCTGTTACCTTAGTCATGCACAGCTGGGAACAACCAGCTGCCTTAACATTTGCCTGGAAATCTCAGACAAATCTAAATGTTTATTAAGTAACTTTTTCATCTTCTGAGTACTATAGAGAACACAATTTGGCCACATATTTTGTTACTACATGCACAAATTCCCATTTTTTCAGCATGCGGTGAAAATTTTCTTACCCTTTTCCAGCTTTTGCTAAGAGTTTGCTCACCATTTTTCAAGCCTTAGGCCACTGTTTGGTTCTAAAACCAATATTACATATTTAATTTTAAAATTGTGGCAGTACCTCACTTCTGATACCATCAGTTAGCTATTGCTGTAGAACGAACCCCTCCAAAACTCAATGGCTTAAAACAGTAACCATTTATTGTTGATCATGGGTCTGTGTGTGGGCAAGGTAGTTTGCTGGCTGGGCTCGGCTGGTCTCAGCTGGGCTTGCTCATGTGTCAGCAGTTTGCTGGGGCCACACTAGTTTAGGATGGTTTTAGTCACTGTGGCAACTCAGGTAGCTGGGCTTCACGTCTTCCATCATTTGGCAAGTTAACCTGGTCTTGTTCGTTTGGTTCAGAGGGAGCGTGAAATGCAAGACGCAAGGCTTCTTGAGGCCTCTAGGTGCGAACTGGCACACGGTTGTTTTCAACACATTCTGTTGGCCAGAGTAAGTCACACGTACAGGCCAAATCCAAGGAGTAGGGAAATAGATTCTAATTATGGATGAGAGACGCTGCAGAGTCACATTTCAGAGGTAATGTCTATAGTAAAGGGTGGAGAATTGAAGTTATTTTTACAGTCTTCTAAAGTATATATATGTTTAATTTTGAAGTAGTTGTACAGTTTACACTCACACCAACAGTGTATAAAGGTTGTATTTGTTCTGCATTGTTATCAGAACTTAGTAATGAATCTTTTTAGTTTTAGCTATTTTGCTGAGTGTCCAGTGGTATTTTATTGTGGTTTCAATATTTATTTTTTTTAATTTCTAATAAGATGGCTTTCCTTTTTTCCCCTTTTACTGGCTGTTTGAATATCTGCTTTTGTGAGGGAGGAGGGGAGAAGTACCTCCAGAAGAGAGTTTACTTCTGAGCTGCTTCTGACCCTCAGCTGTAAATCATTACTTTGTTGTTAGCTATCCAGTGCCTTCAAGCAAATGTTTTTAAGTTTTTGCTTTTAATTATTTCTTGGTAAGTTTTTCTAGTTAATCCTTAGTGGGAGAGTTGGTCTTAGGCTCCCATTCCTGGAAGTAGAATAATTCATTGCTATTTCTTTGTAGTTTTGACTTTCATGAATCTAAGAGATTTGGGGATGCCCATCTAAAGATTTAAGGGTTAATGTACATTATGGAAAGACCTTTGTAAATGAAATATCGTCTGCCTTGCAAACGATGATTTTTTTTTTTCCTGAGGCCTGAATAATCTGTTAGCAAACAATTCTGTTGTGTTTGACATGTAACAGGTGCTAACATCTTTTACAGTCTTGTCACAGGGAATAGAGGGTCTAGGTCATCATGTTCATTAATTAAGTCCAGGAAATTTTATTTCTCCTGTGGCTAATCACTTATGTTTGACATGAATCTGTCATTTGTGCCTCTAGTTTCCCTGCTTCTGCCTTTGTTCTGTGTAGCTTGTTTTTCACATGGCAGTCATAATTTTTAGACATAATTCAGATTATGTTATTTCTCTGCTCAGTATATACTCTAAGGGCTTCCCTTTTTTATTTATTTATTTATTTATTGGCTGCGTTGGGTCTTTGTTGCTGCGCGCGGGCTTTCTCTAGTTGCAGCGAGCAGGGGCTGCTCTTCATTGCGGTGCGTGGGCTTCTCATTGTGGTGGCTTCTGTTGTTGCGGAGCACGGGCTCTAGGCGCGCAGGCTTCAGTAGTTGTGGCACGCGGGCTCTGTAGTTGTGGTTCACAGGCTCTAGAGCGTAGGCTCAGTAGTTGCGGCACACGGGCTTCGTTGCTCCGTGACCTGTGGGATCTTCCTGGACCAGGACTCGAACCCATGTCCCCTGCGTTGGCAGGCGGATTCTTAACCACTGTGCCACCGGGGAAGCCCTAAGGGCTTCCCTTATAACTAAAAGTAAGACTCAAAGGCCTTAGCATAGCCTGTAAGATCCTACTGGATATAACCCCATGCTGCCTGTTTAATTAACTTTATCTGATACCTTTTCCCCTCTGTTCCCTCTACCCTGTCCATAGAAGTTGCCTTGTTTTTCCTGGAACACTTCACGGCCTTTGCAGTTTCTATTTCCTCTTCTAGAATGCTTCTTCCCTTGATATCCACATAGCTTGGTATTTCCCCTCTGTTAGTTTTCTGTTCAGATATCTTTTCAGAGAGAAGCCCTCCCTGAACACCGTACAAATAATTGTAGCATCTCTCCTGTCACTCTTTATCCCCCTTAACTTACTTTGTTTTTCTTCATATAACTGTCATCTCCTAACATATTATTTATTAATATGTTTATTTACAGTTCCCCTGTCCTAGAAAGTAAACTCCATGAGTGCAGAAACATGCCTAAAACAGTGCCTGGCACACGGTAGACCTTCAATTATTATATTTTTAATGAATGAATATGTGGCTACTGCAGTATTTTTATTTCACACTTACAGACTGTTTTAAATTGATGAGCTAAATAACTAAGTTGAACAGCAGTAAAACATAGAAACTTATACCAGCAGATAGGACTGAGACCTTTGTTGACATAGTAGAAGAGCGGCTTTGAGCCCTGAGCACATCTGGCCATGGTGATAATGTTAAAGATCTTTCTTCAGGCAGTGGCAGTGTTGACAGGGCATTGTCCTTCTGATTTTATAAACCAATAAACCCCAAATTAGGAATAGATTACAGAGGGAAAATATTTTTTCTGCATCTTGAATCTTTACAAGGATTTAAAAACAATATAATTATTTTAATTAAGCATTTATTGCTTAAGACAGCTTGTTGTATAAATAAATATTTAATAAAATATGTCTAATGGGAAATAGAAAATTCAAATTTGGCATTTTAACAAATCCACCATTTTAACTGTTAGTAAGTGGATTTGGGAATGGACTCATATAAAATGTTTAATAAATTTAATATTTAGTGATTTCAACTGTGATTTCAAAGACATTGGGGGATAGTTTTCTAACTGTGTGCCTATACCTTACTTCCTTTGTCCTTGCACCAACAGCAAATCTCAGACTGAGGTGTGGGATATAAGTTATATTTTTATCAGTTACACAGGTATTTTTTGTGTTCTTTGTTAGACACATCTCTTTGAGTATCACTGGTTTAAAGTAAGACTGTAATCGTTGCAGGGTTAGGGACAAATCTCTATCACAGGCACAACAGCTGCATATTTACTGACTGCTTAAAATATATTATCTAATTTGCTCTTCAGAGTAACTCTATGAAATAGATACCATTTATTATCTCCATTCTATAAAGAAGAAACTGAACAAGATCATATAGCTAGTAAGTAACTGAGCTAAGATTTAAGCACAGGTCTGTCTGACTATAATAAAGCATTCAGTGAATAACTCTCCTGATTGAGAGACGAAATGATTTCAGCACTTGATTTTCTATTTAAAATGGGGAAAAAAAGTCAGAAATGAGGATATGACGTGGAAAATATATTGATGCTAAGCAACTATTTATATCAATTTCACTTGTTGAAGAAAATCAAGAATCAAATTTTGCATTAGAATAATAAAACTTGAAGATTCTGATCAAATTATAGTCCTTATATTTTGGGCAAATACAATTGTATATTTCTGATAACAAAATGTGCACTCTTTTTTTACTGAAGTATAATTGATTTAGAGAATTATTTTAGTTTCAGGTGTTCAGCATAGTGATTCAGTATTTTTGCAGATTATACTCCATTACAGGTTATTATAAGATACTGGTTATAATTCCCTGTGCTATACAGTATATCCTTGTTGCTTATCTATTATATATATTGAAGTTTGTATCAGTTAACCCCAAATCCCTAATTCGTCCCTCCCTACTCCCCTCTCCCCTTTGGAAACCACAAGTTTGTTTTCAGTGTCTGTGAGTCTGTTTCTGTTTTGCATATACATTCATCTGTATTATTTTTAGATTCCAAATATAAGTGATTCATACAGTATTTATTTTTCTCTGTCTGACTTATTTCACTGAGCATAATATTCTGTAGGTCTCTCCAGGTTTCTGCAGATGGCAGTATTTCATTCTTTTTTATGGCTGAGTAATATTCCTAAAATGTGTATTCTTAATGAAGTATGAACATTATTCAAAACCTATTATGCCCCAATCTCTGTGATAGGTGCTGAGTGGATAAAAATGGTTACTAAGCTTCCTCTTCTGGACAGACTCACAATGATATGATAGATAAAGACTTGGAAACAATGCAGTTAATTGGGAAATATGTTAAACACCTAAAATGGTGCCAGACATACTAGAAGCTTATAAATGGTGATGAATTATGGACGTTTATTCACAGTACAGTGTGAATATACAATGTATGGTATTGATTTTATGTAGATTCATAGGAAAGTGTCCACAATGGAGTACATATTTGATTTAGGCCTTAAAAAGTGAGTGAAAAAAGGAATGGATAGTCTGAGTAAAGGGAAGAGTATACACAATGACTAAGTTCAGTAAGATTAAAACCTAAATATATTGCCCACGCCCACAAAGATACTTCATTTACCTCCCTTGTAGCTTTAAAAAAAAAAAAAAAAACGGAAGGTGTTTCATTTACTGTATGAGTAGATTGTTCCAATAATATTGTATTATGACAGGGAGTCATTGACAAAACCAGGAATTTTTATTTTTTAATCTTTGAGCAATGTAGATACATAACCTAACTGTACCATATAAAGTACAGTAGATCAATCAGGATACTATTTAATCCTTAAAAGAGAGGATTGCCAAATACGTTGGCCTAAAAGAGTTATTTCATAAAACTTTGAACTCTATTGCCAAGTGATCATTTAGAAGCTTCAGGTGTCTAGTGAATATGCTCCATTCTTAAGACTTTTAGGACAATTCAGAATGGAATAGTGATGGAGCAGGGACCTAATGTTATGCCTGATACATTAGATGCTCATAAATGGTAATGAGTTTTAGAGGTCAGTTCCAAGTGCCATTGGACAACACATAGCGAGTTGTTTTCTGTCTGCTTCCCATCCTAGACTCTTGAACCCATCCTCTGCCTAGTAAGTAGATGAAATTAGAAATAGAGATATGGAAGAGACTACAGTATTTAGGTTATATGTGTCTCAGAATTGTTATGACTTTTCCTGTTGGTCACTGTTGGAAGACAAACTATGAATTTTTTAAAATGTAGATTTATTACGAAATTTTAACTCAAATTCACACTTACTAATGTTTTACACTTTTTCTGGCATTGAGCTAATAAAGTCATTGTAATTGACCCTAAAACAGTAACTTAGGATCCTAATATCAGATCCTGCATCAGAAACATGAGAAAGACAAGGTTCTTCCTCTTCTTAATTAAGTGTGATAGATAAGACTGGAAAGACAGGAAAGTAACTGAAGACAAATGAGTCTCTTAGGTGTGAGGTAATAGATCTGTATTCTTTAACCACTCTTTTGATTTCATCGATGCAGATTTTGTTTGAAGGAAAAGCCTAAAGAAGGACTGCTATCTGTGAAAATACATAATAATACTGGAATTGTTGATCTGTTGATACCAGAAGCTTCCTTAACTTATATTTAAGCTTCTGAAGTTGTCTTTGTCCTCAGAGCCTTAGCATATATATAAAACTTTGAGAAAGCCCATGGCTTTCTTTAGTCAAGGAAATATGCATTCTTTTCACCTTTGTACTAAAATTAGTAGGACTAAATAGAGCGTTTTAGGTTCTGTATTCTACTTCTCTCTATGGGAGACAGCGTGCTTCAGTGCATTTGTTCTCATTTGCCGCTTGGAGGACCTGTTCTGTGGTGAAAATGTCTGTCTTTTCTTTGATATTGAGATTGTCTTTCTTTTGATATTGTCTTTCCTTTCTTTTTTTTTAATGTTAGTATCCTTTTGTTTTATAAAATAATGCTGATGGTAGATAGTAGGGCTTAAAAAATATATAATTTCATAGAAAGTAAAATGTTGCCAGCCACATGAAGACCACCAATTGTGTGTGGGTGCGCGCGTGAGTGTTGTTCTGGTTTGTAAAATCTAAAAGTCTGGAAAGTACTGACTTAATGGAAAGATCATAGGCTTTGGATTCAGCAAACCTGGTTTAAGTTTTTTCTCTGCTATCGTTATCTTCTTTATCTCTAAAATGGGATGCGAATACTTATCTCTTAGCGTTGTTGTGAGAATTCACTGAGATAATGTAAGTGTAAGTGTAGTGCCATGAGTATAATAGGGGCTGAATGAATTTAGTTCCTTCTCTTCTTTCTTAGTGGTTGGGGATAGAGGGAATCTCAGGTAAAGTTACCATTTAAATTGAATATAAATCCAAGAGGAAGAGATGAAGAAAGGAAAGAGCCTTGGCAATCCACAGTTTGGTGAGCCTCTTAGTAAAGGGATATGACATAGTGCCTTGTACGTATTTGGAATTTAATAAATATGTATTGATTTTAAATTATTTGAAAATGTTGGATAAGGGAGTTAATAAAATATTTGAGTCATAAAACAAAGAAAAATAAATCAAATTTAGAGAAAAGTTGAAAGATTAAAAATTTTATTGTTGTAGTAAAGTGAATCAGGCAATGAACAAAATACTGTGGTGAAGAATCCACCATTTTTACATTACACATTTTAATAAAGTGTTAAAAGTATTAAAAAATTTTGCAATCTCATTATACTTATAACAATAATTTATAATAATTCAAAAATGTGTTCTTTTTTGTTTTAAAGTATTTTCACACATTGTGACTTCGATGTTTCTACGTATGTACTATGCATATTAATATTTTATTAAGTTTAATAGATGAGAGAAAACTGAAGGTAAGATGGTTAAGTGACTAGCATAGTCAGTCATGGTTAGTAAGTGATAATCAGACCAGATCTTAAGATAGCTAGTATAATTGTCTTTTATTTTTGTTGCTATTATTATGACAAAGACAACTTTATGAGAACCCAGTGATTTTAAGTATTTTATTTTCCCTTTTGCCTTCTATGAAACTTTTTTTTTTTTTTTTTGTGGCACACGGGCCTCTCACTGTTGTGGCCTCTCCTGTTGAGGAGCACAGGCTCCGGACACGCAGGCTCAGCGGCCATGGCTCATGGGCCCAGTCGCTCCACGGCATGTGGGATCCTCCCGGACCAGGGCACGAACCCTTGTCCCCTGCATCGACAGGCGGACTCTCAACTGCTGCGCCACCAGGGAAGCCCTATGAAACATTTTAATCCTTATTCTTATACATTCAGAATTTAATAAAAAGGAGGATGATTTCCCCCGGGTCACATTAATGACCTTATAACTCTGAAGCAGAATATATTCAATGAACTCCCTTGCTTTTGCTGAATTACAGTGACAACAGTTGATGCCATGGCAGTTGGATAAAATCAGCCAAAGAAAATATTTCTTGGTGTAGATACTTGGAATAGATGATCTAGATACCTTTTTCATGTTTATGAGCAACTATATTTTTGGGTTTAAATATTTAGAAAACCTTTTGAAATTACTTTAAACACCTGAAGATTTCTGTGTAAAATAATTTACCTGGGCCAAACATATGCAAACCAGCTCTCATTTAGTGACATATATATACATAAACACACACACACACACACACACACACACACACATACATATATATATATGGTGTCAACTGTGTCATATACAAGATATATGTATCTTACATACATATAGTGTATATATGTTTAACATTTTAATTGAGCATGCGCTGTAACCTTTGGTAGCTGTTGTCTCTATAATTAGATACCCATATAGGCTGTGATCTAACCCAGTAGCTTTTGATAAATTTCTTTGCTATAAGAAAGAATATATTGGTTGGAGGTAGAGGGTAACCATGCCCCAGCCCAGCTGGATGGATTATGTATATTCCTCATTCTCGATAATTGAACTTGGTTAATTTAGAACTAATTTTGGTTAAAGACTTTAAAGTATGGATAACACAGCAGTTTAATGAGCAGCAAAAATGTGCACCTTGATGTCTGAAAGGACAGTTGGTGATATCTCTTGTCAAATCTGTGAGACTAAGTTAAGAAGCATAAGTCTTTTGGAAGAGATACTGGTACATGTCCCAATCAGTGTTTAGTTATCACAGAGAGGACACCGTATAGGATCTAATTTGGAGCAGTAATTTTGGAACTATTTTAGATGCAGCACCTTTTATCCCGGTAGTCATTCAGCTTCCCTCCACCCCTTCCTCCCTCGCTCTCTCTCTCTGTCTCTTTCTCTCTCTCTCTCTCTCTCTGTGTGTGTGTGTGTGTGTGTGTTTGTAAATATTAGATAAAAATGGAGCAACTCTTGTTGGAGTGAGGTAGCCAGGCATAGTTAGTTTATTTGGCCTGCTCGTACTCCCCCCCTTAATTCCTAGAAATCTCTCTACCACCCTTAGGGCTCCTTACCACTTCTTTAGAGGTTCAAACAAGAAAAGAGGAATCTTTTGACTTAAACAATAAGCTGTAGGGAAATAATAATTTACCTTAGTGAGAAATTTTTAAATAATACAGCAGTTAACGAGATATATATAAATGCTTTTAATGTCAAAAGATAAAACATATCTGTTAGTACCTCTTATCTAGATCTGCTTAAATCTTTTAAAAGTATCTTCCTAAGCAGCCTCATAGCACAGGGAGATCAGCTTGGTGCTTTGTAACCACCTAGAGGGGTGGGCTAGGGAGGGTGGGAGGGAGGGAGACGCAAGAGGGAAGAGACATGGGGATATATGTATAACTGATTCACTTTGTTATAAAACAGAAACTAACACACCATTGTAAAGCAGTTACACTCCAATAAAGATGTTAAAAAAAAAAAGTATCTTCCTAAAGTTTATCTTTTAAATGTTGGCTTTTTCTTCTTGAAAGCATCTTGTAATTTAAAAAAAAAAAATCCTCAAATCAGTGTGAGAAGTTCTTGATTATTTTGTGAATAATTTATAGTTTATGGTTGGATTTATTTTGTGGCATTACATTCTTGAATTAGTCAGATTACTTTCACCAAATAGTGCTATTTTACTTTTTAAAACCATTTTTTTGGTATAGAACACTTCTTATGTTTTCTGAAATACATTAAATGATATATTTATGTTAATTTAAAAACTAAATGATGTGCAAAAATATCCCATCCAATTTCCATTTGAATGAAATTTCTGTGTAAGTTTCTGGTTATGTCTTGTATGTGAGTAAATAAGCCTAGTCTCTCCCCCTTGCCCCACTGAAGTTATGGGTTTATAGCCATGCGGGGTGATTGAGATTACTTTGTGTAACTGTTCTCCCTCACCAATAGAAACAAACTCTGGATTAGTCTGTATTTCAAATTACTGGTTAACTTGTGCTCTACCTCCAAGTAAGTGTGGGTAGTAGATAATTGTTTGTTCAAAGCTTTGGATAGATCTGTGATGAAATTTCATCAATTTAGAGTAAGTCCTAATGAGCATGCCCATGTTGTCAAATCTTCATGCCATAACTGCTAATTAAATAAAAACGTTAAGCTAAAATAGTACCCATCTAGCTTTTTAAACTTTAATTATAAAAGCTAACTGTCATGGTTTACAAATGACCACAGATATCTTTATTTCAAGGAAATTTTGGGATACTTCATTTATTTACACATAGTATATGAAGTAAAAAAAGAGTGTGGTTCTGAGCTTTACCACTTACTAAGACTCAGTTTTATAATTTTGGGGAGAGGGAAGTGTATATATTTCTTAGAAGGGGTTGTGTTGTACAGATCAAATATGATATTTGACATACAGCCGCTTAATAAGCTATAATGTGCTCTTGGTAAAATAGAGTGAACAGGAGTTATAGTCTGAACCCTGGAATCTATTTCAAGTCCTTGGAGGCTAGAGTAAAGCACCCCCTAAAGACTTGGAAATGAAGAAAATGCTTCATACAAGATAAGTCCCTCTGAGACTTATCTTGTATGTACACAAAATGAATCATGGCTAACATATGAAAAGTCACTGATAAAGTCAATATTTATCTTAGTCTGTAGTTATAGCTTTGTCAGTTTATCAACATATCTAAAGAAGTATGTGCTTCTCTGAAGCTGCTCAAATGGCCTTGTGCTGTTGAAGCCCAAAGAGATCTCTGAGACAAGGACCAGAATTGGCAGTGCATGAAGAAAGGACATTTAACTCAGAAAAGTCTGAATAATCTGGTTCCATTGTTGAGGGAGTGCCTGTGGTGAGAAGGATATTTCAGGCCATTAAAATATCCTGTTCATCAAACTCCCCTGGTTTTGTTTCTTGGCTCCAAGCACAGTTCTAACAAGGAATACAGTTGACCATATCATATTTTTGGTAAGTGTACTTATTATAAATTAATAATTAGCTATTCTTATAGGTCTTATGTACGTAGTGTATTAGTTTGCTAGGGCTGCCATAACAAAATACCCCAGACTGGGTGGCTTAAACAACAGACATTTATCTCTAGCAGTTCTGGAGGCTGGGAAGTTCAACATCAAGGTGCCAGTAAATTTAGTTTCTGGTAAGGGCGCTCTTCCTGGCTTGTAGATGTCTACTTTCTCACTAGGTCCTTAGATGGGCTTTTCTCAGTGTGTATGCTCAGAGAGAGCAGGTTAGCTCTCTGGTGTCTCTTCTTATAAGGACACTAATTCTTTCAGATTAGGGCCCCACTTAACCTTAATTACTTCCGTAGGGGCCCCATCCAAATACAGCCACACTGGGGTTGGGCTTCACTATGTGAATTTTGGGGGGCATAAACATTTAGTCCATAACACTTGGTTACCATGTATCCATCGAGGTGACCCCCCCTTGTACCTTTTTTTTAATCAATAGTAGATTTTTTTAAATCAATAGTAGATTAACTTCTTTTTTAATACTTGTATTTTATGGCAGATAAGATAAAATACAGCCTGCCCATGCAGTTATGGAGGACTAGTTTGCTGGGGAGCAAGTCTGTTTTGCTCTTTTCAGTCTCTCATAGCTAATTCCTTCACTTCCCTCAGTCCTCTTCTTAAATGTCATCATTCAAAGAGGAATCTCTTACCACCCCATATAAAACACCTGCTCATTACTTTCTGGCTCCTTAACTTGTTTACTTGTCTTCCTTGAATTTATCATTATCTGATATATATTTGTTTCTATTTTTGTGTCTATCAGCCCACTGAAATATAAACTCCATTAAGGCAGTGGCTTTTTTTTTTTCACTGCAGTAGTCACAGGGGCTAGAACAGTACTCAGCATGTAGTAGTTACTCAGTAAATAACTACACATGAATTGAATGTATGGTTTTAAGTAGATGTCCATATGTGAAAACATAGCACAGTACATGGCACAGAATTAGGGGTTTATTAAATGGCAGCACGAAAAGAAAAACGAGCATCCTTGTGGATTGCTTGTGGGAATGTAAAACAGTGCAGCCACTGTGGAAAACCACATTGTGAGTCCTCAAAAAATCAAACATATTACCTTATGATCCAGCAGTTACACTTCTATGTATGTGCCCAGAAGAAGTGAAAGCAGGGACTCAGGTATCTGTACACCCATGTTCACAGTGCCATTATTCACAATAGCCAAAAGGTGGAGGCTACCCAAGTGTTTGTCGACAGATGAATGGGTAAAAATATAGTATATACATACCATGGGATATTATTCAGCATTAAAAAGAAATGAAATTCTGACACATGCTACAACATGGATGAACCTCGAAGACATTGTCCTAATAAGTAAAATAAGCCAGTTACAAAAGGACAAATAATGTATGATTCCACTTATATGAGGTACCTAGAGTAGTCAAATTCAGAGAGACAGAAAGTAGATAGAATGGTGGTTGCCAGGGGTAGGGGAGGAGGGAAATGAGGAGTTAGTGTTTAACAGGTACAGAGTTTCAGTTAGGGAAGATGAAAAAGTTCTGGAGACGGATGGTGGTGATGATTGCACAATTATGTGAATGTATTTAATGCCACAGAACTGTACACCTAAAAATGGTTAGAATGGTAAACTTTTTTTTTTTTTGCGGTACGCAGGCCTCTCACTGTTGTGGCCTCTCCCGTTGTGGAGCACAGGCTCCGGACGCGCAGGCTCAGCGGCCATGGCTCATGGGCCTAGCCGCTCCGCGGCATGTGGGATCTTCCCGGACCAAGGCACGAACCCGTGTCCCCTGCATTGGCAGGCGGACTCTCAACCACTGTGCCACCAAGGAAGCCCTAAACTTTCTTTTTTTAATTAATTAATTAATTTATTTATTTTTGGCTGCGTTGGGTCTTCGTTTCTGTGTGAGGGCTTTCTCCAGTTGCGGCAAGTGGGGGCGACTCTTCATCGAGGTGCGCGGGCCTCTCACTATTGCAGCCTGTCTTGTTGCGGAGCACAGGCTCCAGACGCGCAGGCTCAGTAGTTGTGGCTCACAGGCCTAGTTGCTCCAAGGCATGTGGGATCTTCCCAGACCGGGTCACGAACCCGTGTCCCCTGCATTGGCAGGTGGACTCTCAACCACTGCGCCACCAGGGAAGCCCTATCATATGGTTTTTATCTTTCAGTTTTCTTAATATGGTGTATCATATTGATTGATTTGCATATATTGAAGAATCCATGCATTACTGGGATAAATCCCACTTGATCATGATGTATGATCCTTTTAATCTGCTGTTGGATTCTGTTTGCTAGTGTTTTGTTGAGGATTTTTGCATCTATATTCATCAGTGATATTGGCCTGTAGTTTTCATTTTTTGTGACATCTTTCTCTGGTTTTGGTATCAGGGTGATGGTGGCCTTGTAGAATGACTTTGGGAGTATTCCTCCCTCTGCTATATTTTGGAAGAGTTTGTGAAGGATAGGTGTTAGCTCTTCTCTAAATGTTTGGTAGAATTTGCCTGTGAAGGCATCTGGTCATGGGCTTTCGTTTGTTGGAAGATTTTTCATCACAGTCTCAATTTCAGTGCTTGTGATTGTTCTGTTTATATTTTCTATTTCTTCCTGGTTCAATCTCAGAAGGTTGTGCTTTTCTAAGGATTTGTCCATTTCTTCCAGGTTGTCCATTTTATTGGCATAGAGTTGGTTGTAGTAATCTCTCATGATCCTTTGTACTTCTGCAGTGTCAATTGTTACTTCTCCTTTTTCATTTCTAATTCTGTTGATTTGAGTCTTCTCGCTTTTTTCTTGATGAGTCTGGCTAGTGGTTTATCAGTTTTGTTTATTTTCTCAAAGAACCAACTTTTAGTTTTATTGATCTTTGCTATTTCCTTCATTTCTTTTTCATTTATTTCTGATCTGGTCTTTATGACTTCTTTCCTTCTGCTAACTTTGGGGTTTTTTTTTTTTTTTTTTTTTTGGTTCTTCTTTCTCTAATTGCTTTAGGTGTAAGGTTAGGTTGTTTATTTGAGATGTTTCTTGTTTCATGAGGTAGGATTGTATTGCTGTATACTTCCCTCTTAAAACTGCTTTTGCTGCATGCCATAGGTTTTGGGCCATCGTGTTTTCATTGTCATTTGTTTCTAGGTACTTTTTGACTTCCTCTTTGATTTCTTCAGTGATCTCTTGGTTATTTAGTAGCATATTGTTTAGCCTCCATGTGTTTGTATTTTTTACAGTTTTCTTCTTGTAATTGATATCTAATCTCATAGCATTGTGGTCAGAAAAGATACTTGATATAACTTCAATTTTCTTAAATTTACTAAGGCTTGATTTGTGACCCAAGATATCATCTATCTTGGAGACTCTTCCACGAGCACTTGAGAAGAAAGTGTATTCTCTTGTTTTTGGATGGCATGTCCTATAAATATCAAGTCCATCTTGTTTAATGTGTCATTTAAAGCTTGTGTTTCCTCATTTATTTTCATTTTGGTTGATCTGTCTGTGATTGTGTTACTGTTGATTTCCTCTTCTATGGCTGTTAGCATTTGCCTTATGTATTGAGGTGCTCCTATGTTGGGTGCATAAATATTTACAATTTTTATAGCTTCTTGGATTGATTCCTTGATCATTACATAGTGTCCTTCTTTTTCTTTTTTAATAGTCTTTATTTTAAAGTCTATTTTGTCTGATATGAGAATTGCTACTCCAGCTTTCTTTTGATTTCCATTTGCATGGAATATCTTTTTCCATCCCCTCACTTTCAGTCTGTATGTGTCCCTAGGTCTGAAATCGATCTCTAGTAGACAGCATATTGGGTCTTGTTTAATGTATCCATTCAGCCAGTCTGTGTCTTTTGGTTGGAACATTTAATCCATTTACATTTAAGGTAATTATCGATATCTATGTTCCTATTACCATTTTCTCAGTTTTTGGGGGTTTGTTATTGTAGGTCTTTTCCTTCTCTTGTGGTTCCTGCCTAAATAAGTTCCTTTAGCATTTGTTGTAAATGTGGTTTGGTGGTGCTGGATTCTCCTTGCTTTTGCTTGTCTATAAAGGTTTTGATTTCTCCGTCGAATCTGAATGATATACTTGCTGGGTAGAGTAATCTTGGTTGTAGGTTTTTTCCTTTCATCACTTTAAATATGTCCTGCCACTCCCTTCTGGCTTACAGAGTTTCTGCTGAAAGATCAGCTGTTAACCTTATGGGGATTCCCTTGTATGTTATTTGTTGCTTTTCCCTTGCTGCTTTTAATATTTTTTCTTTGTATTTAACTTTTGATAGTTTGATTAATATGTGTCTTGGCATGTTTCTCCTTGGATTTATCCTACATGGGACTCTCTGCACTTCTTGGATTTGATTGACTATTTCCTTTCCCATATTAGGGAAGTTTTCAACTATAATCTCTTCAAATATTTTCTCAGTCCCTTTCTTTTTCTCTTCTTCTTCTTGGACACCTATAATTTGAATGTTGATGTGTTTAATGTTGTCGCAGAGGTCTCTGAAACTGTCCTCAATTCTTTTCATTCTTTTTTCTTTATTCTGCTCTGTGGTAGTTATTTCCACTATTTTATCTTCCAGGTCACTTATCCATTCTTCTGCCTCAGTAATTCTGCTATTGATTCCTTCTAGAGAATTTTTAATTTCATTGATTGTGTTGTTCATCATTGTTTGTTTGCTCTTTAGTTCTTCTAGGTCCTTGTTAAACGTTTCGTGTTTTTTCTCCATTCTGTTTCCAAGATTTTGGATCATCTTAGTATTATTACTCTGCATTCTTTTTCAGGTAGACTGCCTATTTCCTCTTCATTTGTTTGGTCTGGTGGGTTTTTACCTTGCTCCTTCATCTGTTGTGTGTTTCTCTTTCTCCTCATTTTGCTTAACTTACTGTGTTTGGCATCTACTCTTTGCAGTCTGCAGGTCCGTAGTTCCCGTTGTTTTTAGTGTCTTCCCCCAGTGGCTAAGGTTGGTTCAGTGGTTTGTGTAAGTTTCCTGGTGGAGGGGACTGTTGCCTGTGTTTTTTGGTGGGCGAGGCTTGCTCTTGTCTTGTGGGCAGGAACGAGTCTGATGATGTGTTTTGGGGTGTCTGTGAACTTATGTTTTTGACAGCCTCTCTGCTAATGGGTGGGGCTGTGTTCCTGTCTTTCTAGTGTTTGGCATGGGGTGTCCAGCACTGGAGCTTGCTGCTTCTTGAGAGGAGCCGGGTCTTAGTGTTGAGACGGAGATCTCTGGGAGAGCTCTTGCCGACTGATATTACATGGGGCTGGGAGTCCAGTGTCCTGAACTCGGCTGTCCCACCTCTGAGGCTCAGGCCTCATACCTGGCCGGAACACCAAGGCCCTGTCAGCCACGAGGCTGCTAGTGCTGGAGGGTCTCCTGCAGAGGCAAGGGGTGGCCGTGGCTCACTGTGGGGACAAGGACACTGGCAGCAGAAGTTCTGGGAAGTACTCCTTGGCGTGAGCCCTCTTGGAGTCCAATAAGCATGTTTTTAAATGTAATTCTGGCTTCATGTTTATCTGTGTAATTTTATAATCCCAGAAACAAAATAAAATAACTGAAAGGGAACCAATATAAAAACGAACAGTATTTTGCTATAAAAGTTCCTAAAAGAGCTGAGCTAGAGTTTGCCACTCTTTCGAAGAGTAATTATCTGAAATACTGAATATAGCTAAGCATTACCAAATATATTCTTATGGGCTTCCTAAAAAGAAATTCTCAGATCCTGTTTTATCTTTAGCTACCTAAATTAATTGAAGAAAAGAAAAGGAAAGGAAAAAAATACACTTCCCCTCATACCCTGATTTCATGATTTTGAAAATTATGAAATTATTTTAAGGTTTTATTACTTAAAAGAGTATTGCTTTATTTATCTTGCTTGATATAGACAGAGGAGTTGTCAGAGTTAATCAGTCACAGGTATTAAGGATCTGCTTGTCAAACACTGTGCTGTGTCTTGCTGAGTTTGCAACTAGTTGTTACCTCAAAAATCTGCCCAGAGTCACACTACTGGATAATGTCAGAAGCAGAGTTAGAACCCACGTTTCCTGACCGTAGCGGAGTATTTTCTGTTTGTAAGCACCTATGAGCATATGTGGAGAGGGCTTTATTCAAGACACGTGGAAGAAGTGAGATGTTGAAGGGTATGAACAGGTGGTGGGGAGAAGAGCTGGTGTTCCATGAGAGAGAGAGCTTAGAAGCCTTGGGGAAGAATAAAGGGAGCAGCCTAATGAGAGCGGAAGGCACATAGTAGGAGTTGTTCGAAACCTGGGGTTGGATTAAGGAGATCCTTGCAAACCGTGTACTTTTTATGTTGTAGGCCCTGGAGTGCTTTTATAGATTTCTGAAACAGAATGACTTGATAAAATTGTATTTGGGGAAGATCATTCTGTGATGGTGAGCATGAAGGATTGAAGTAAGGTAATACCAGGGGGCGGAAAGGCAGGATAGATTGAGCTATCAGGTTGTTGTAGTAGGAATGAAGTAGAAAATTCAAACCCACAAGGCATATCTAGGGAGAAAAGCAATAGGACTAGATTTTAGTTTAATGCAGAGAATGAAGGGAAGAGTGTAGAAGAATTGTGATCCTGATGCTGCTGGTCCAGGAACACATTTTGAGAGCCACTGTTACAGACCTTGACAGATGTGTTTGAAGTTATCCAGATGAGAATGAGAAGGAAGATTTTTTAATTTAAGAAAGTGATCTTTGACTTCTGGCATCCATGGTCTTATTTACCACAATGGTAGTGTGTTATGAAACTGGCCAGCATCTCAGCATTTTTTCATCTGAACTTCCCATTATTTATTCATTTACTCAATAAATGTTTACTAAATATTTAATATGTGCTAGGCATATTTAGAACTGGAGATAAAGAGTAAGACAAACTTAGCTCCTGCTCTCATGGAGTTTACATTCTCCTGGGGGCCATATAGAGACAAATAGGTAAACAGGCAAATTATGTAGTTGCCAGTCGAAGTATGTCATGTGAAGGGCACAAACAAGGGAAAGAAGATAGAGAGTGCCAGAGACCAGACTCTGTTAGGTATGGTGGTCTCTGAAGAGATGACACTGAAGTTGAAACCCCAAAAAGAGAAGGAACTAGGTCTGTTGAGAGGAGGAGGCAGGAGTATTATCTTAGACAGTTAAATGTTTATAGGCCCTAAGGCAAGATGAAAAATCTTTATTCTAGGAAGTGAAAGTAGACTAGCTTGCTTATAAGTTTGGAGAAGGGAGGCAGGGGGGAGGTGAGGGAGAAAGAGGAGAGAAATTAAGGGCAATCCTTGGCTTTCTGGTTTATGTAAATAGATGAATAGTAGTATTGTTTACGGAAATGGGAAGAACGTGTGTGTTTGTGTGTGCGTGTGCGTGTGTGTGTGTGTGTGTGTGTGTGTGTGTGTGTGTGTGTAGGGTCGGGGAGCTCAGCTGTGTTTTGAGAGTTTGGTCAAAGAAGCAGTCAATGAAGGTGATTAAAATCATTACTACATTAAAGTAAGATTACACAGTAAGATTAAGATTACACAGAGAGGAAACTTTCATTATTACTAAGATTAGGAGATCCCCTAATTTTGGGGGTGTTTAAAGTAATATTGGTACCCACAAAGATTAAAAAGTTAGAAAGTCAAGTAAAAAATTAAAATTCTTAATCAAATGGTAAAAAGGCAGATTGTCCAGAAGGGGAGTGAAAATAATAAATTAATATGTAATCATAAAGATAGATTGTTGGTGAGAGAGGCCATTGGCTCTTCAGAGACTATAGAAAATAATTACCACGGACATAGAATATCTAACATTATCGTTGAAATATGAAATGTTAGTATTCATAGGGGTTACTAAAGGGACAGTGTCAGAATTGAAAGGAAAAAGCAGTTTCTAAGACCTAAAACCTAAAAATCTTAGCAAACTCCTTGAGAATAAAATTTAAATGCCTAAAATAGTTTTTAAAATCTGGGTTTAGCTAGCTCAATGCCCTAGAATTTCAATGACTACATAGAAAATTAGCTCATTAAGATGAAAGTCAGTCTTGTTTTTATTTTTAATGTGATATTTCCCAGATCTCTAAGGGACCATCGGAAGGATTTAAATATTCCGTATCCTTATGAAAGTGAATTATATAGGCCTCCTTGAATTAAAAAAGTGTAAAGACTTTCCAAGTAGTGTTCAATTTAAACTTGTGGCTTTCTTTCAGAAGGAAGCTCTGTTCTGAGAGAATACGGTTTTGTTTACATTTGGAAGAAATAGACATTGGTGTTTTGTTTGCCACTTATGTATCATCATACTTACCACAGTGCCAGACACATAGTAAACATTTAGTCAATAGTTGTTGAATGAATAAATGGATGAATGAATATGAATTTTACATTCCGTTTTGCTTTTTCTGGAAAGCTGATAATCTACAAAGCAGTTCATTTGTGGTATGTGAGGAGATCTCTCTCCCATTAGTGCATTCAGGTATTGTACAGTAGCAGGGCTATACCTAAATAGTGTTAGTGTTGATCAGAAAAGGGCTGGTACATTTTTGAGATTGTGTTTCCATGCATTACAGAGGAGACTGATGTTATGTAAAGCCAAATATGAATTCCTTTTCGAATTTGTGTGAATTTTGATCATTTTGATCAGTCTCCTGTTTACAGCTAATAATCTACAGTCCACTGTGTCATCCCTCAGTTCCAAATATGAAAGGATTGAATTCATGATGCTTTTGAGAAGAAATACTGTAAAAGAATATTGGAAACAGTTATATGAATAATGAGATATGCCAGGACCTCATTTTACTTGGTTTATTTTTGAAAGTTTAGTAGATGTACTTATTACTCTAGTCACATGTAGAAAAATGACAGCTATTTCTATCTGGTCCATAGTTCTCTATTCTTAAAAAAAAAATCTAGCGTGTCTTTTGTATTTACTTCCTAGTTATGTATCCATACTTCCTTTATTTTGCTTAGTTATGTATCTGACTTTTTCTTTTCCTGAAGCTCTTAATTAAAATCAACTTTTCCTCTACAATACTTAAAATTAATTTGGGCTCCTTTTTCTCATGATCTTGTTACTCAGTGATTGTTTTCTCAAATACTTGTTTCCAAGACCTTTGTTAGTTTTATGTAGACATATTTTAGTGGTTGGAGTTTCATCTCCAGCCAACCTTTCTGGGTCAATAATACTGCTTTACCCTGGCTTCTAGGATAGAACCTCATCAATCATGTAGATGTAGGATAGGACATAAGGAACACTAAAGAAGCAACATCATCTTTTATTCTAGCAGCACTGGAGAGGATCATTATTTACCAAAAGGAAACAGATTGAGCAGAGATTTGACTATGTTAAGTGCTATTATTATTTTTAAAAAGTTATATGATAATTCTCAAGGGTTGAGCTTTTTTTAATGCAAAAACATTTTATGGGCTTTTAGCCAGAGAATTTTATATATAAATGGTAATAGAGGGACAGCGTAACATTTATGAACTTGGAGGCAATGTGATGTAATGGACTTGGGACTTTAGGAGCAGATGCTTTGTGTTCTGACCCCTAACTGTGGTCTAGTTACTTGACCTCTTTGGGCCTCAACGTCTTGTTTTGCAAAATGGAAATAATATGATTTATTCTCCAGAATTTTGAGGGAGTTGAATGCAAGTATATACACAAAATGCCTAATGAAAATTTGGCACATTAAGTTTTTCTCCAAAGACAAATAGATCCTATTGCTAAGTGTAGAAAGGAAGACGTAAAAAAAGTTTCTTCATGATTTGCTAGAGCTTTGTGCCCATAGATCTCTATATTGTCTTAACCTGTGATCCATAATGATCCCAACAAGGATGAGTGTTTTAAGAAGGCATAGAATTTTTACTTTTTTGTTCACTTTGAGCAAAAGGTCAGTTTGCGCTCTGAAGTCCTAGGTGGCTGCTAGATACAAGGTTATGGGAAGATGGAGGATGGGCAAGGGGAGTTTAACGGGCCCCTGGTCCTACTTCCACCTATATTTTTCTGTTTTAGCTTTTGTATTTATGTGGACAATATTGTCTGAACAAAAGGATCGGTGTCTTTCAAGAAAGTTTGGAAAACCAAGAGCAGGCTCAAGTGTACTATTCCTTGACTTCCCTTTCTCTCGGGTCCCACTCTGCTTTCTCCTTAGCCTCGGTAGGGCAGGGAGGAGGGACGAGTTTTCCAGGCTGTCTTCTCAGCCTGTTGGTAGAGTTCTCAGCCAACAAAACATCACAGAAGAAGGATCCTATGCAAAGAGGGCACTCCTGGTAGAAAAGTTCCTTTACCTGCTTAACTCTAGGATTGATCTCTGCCCGTACAGAGGCACATTTTGGGCCATGATCAGAAATTTTCCAACTTTGAAATAACAAAAACAGACATCTTGCCTCTGATTACTTTCTCCTATTTGTCCTTATTGAGAACTCTTTGATTGACCTTTACTATTTTCGTTTTCTTCTTTATCTGTCTAAGACTCTAATCCATCATTTACTCTCTTTTCAGTGTCCTAGTCTTCCCTGAACCCACCAGCAAGAACTGTGCTTCTGGATAAATCTATCTGACTTTACTCTGCCATCAAGCATTAAGCATTGTTGGAGAAAATAACACCCTGGCTGATGAGCTGCCTAATAATTTCTTGAGCTCTGAGTTCCTTCTCCTTCAGTTGTCCGAGTGACTTCTCTCTCCTCCATCATCCTCTCTGTTGGCCTCTTACCATCAACACTTAAGCATGCTCAAATGAATCCAGCATCAAATAAAAGTAACAGATGAGTCCATCTGCTATTTGAGATGCCACCCTCTTTCTCATAGTCTCACAAACTTTTTAAACAAGTTGTTTATTTTCATGGTCTTTAGACCATTCCAATACTGTTTCTGCTTTTGTAAATTTGTTTTACCTTCCTGCTTAATAATGCTTAACAGCTTTGTCATTACTTTATGAGAGAGTCTCATATCCCCAGCCTTACATTCATACCATTCTATTTCCCCTTTTCTTGTCATATGCACTCCCTTCATTTCATCAGATGTACCTAGTTTTTTCTTCTCTCTCTGGGTTTTTACAGGTTCTGTTTCTTTTATCTAGAAAACACTCTCCTCGATTTCCCCAACTCCTCGAACATACTGTTCAGTTATCAAATGTCATTTCCCAAGAGATTTTCCCTGACCTGACATGCCTTCGTCTTCCTACTTTATACCTTATCTTCATAGCACTTGTCACATTTGTAGTAATTTATTTAATGTCTTTCTTCCCATGTCTTTTAGTGTTAGCTTCTAAAGAGTAGGGATTTCATTGGTCATAGGGCCTGATACTTGTAAGGAGCTCAAGACATATTTGTTGAAGAAATGACTGAATAAGTGAACAACTTTATTTCTCCATAGCTCTGTAGATCAGTGTATCTTTGACCTTATGAAGCTTCTTTTCATTGGCAGTGTATAATAATAAGTTTTAAGTGGAGGTGCAACAATTAGTTCTTCTACTAGAGTTATTAAGCAGTGTACTCAATAGGGCATAATAGCTGTATAGCATATACACTTTTTCTTTATCATCCACTGCTTTTTGCTTTTTAAAAAAACTAGAAATATATAATAATTTCAAACTTTTTTATTAAGAAGCTGAGTATTTTGTTTCTTATGGCATTTTAAATTAAATCACATATTTATTGACTACTATTTAGTGTATGCCCCTAAATGAAAAACTAAAATATAGGTAAAAGATTTTTATCAATTTTCCAAAAAATTTTTTTCTAAAAATAAAATACACTTTAAAAACATTTAAGGAATACATATATCCAAAAGAGACACCAGAAATTCTGTTTTCTACCTAAATATATTAGACTTTTCTCAGCTCCTAATACTCTAGTAAATAAAATGTTACAAAACTTTTATAATGAAGAACAATTTGACACCTGAAAGTACAGCTAAAAGTATAAGGTAAATTAATGAATATATAAAGGAATAGAGAGCAGTGACATTGTACTCATTTTGTAGATTTCTCATTTCTACACAACATAATAATGGTATGTGCATTTAAGTACAGTCAAATATTGCGCATATGTACAGAGATTGCTACCGTGTTTTATGGATTAGTAAAGAGTGTTAAGTGGAATTCTGAAGATACTTTAGTGTTTAAAATAACCTTTATATCATTTATAGAGCTACTTTAGTGCTGTAAAAAAATCCCCGTCAACATATCTACATGTGAATATGACAAAGAATGACAGAATTTGGTTTACCACTAGGAAGCAGATTAAATGATCTCTTAATTACTTCTCATATTAACATTTACATGTAGCTATATTCCCAGCATATTCTAATTCAAACTCAAAACAGAAATTTAGAAATGAATGTAGTTTATATTTAACTGAGTTGAGAAAACATATGGTAGTAATTAAATTCTGCCTTTTTTTTTAAACAAAGCTTTTTTGTGAATAAAATTGCTGGCTTCCAAGTACTTGTACTTTAATTAAAACAACAACTGTACATTGTAATCCAGATTTTCCTCTTAAATACTTCCTTTATATCTTATACTTTATTTTCTTTAAATTATAGCTCTGTGTCTTGGGTAGAATTCTAAGAGAGTAATAATGGACTTTACCCTGCAATCAAAAAAGCAGTGTGGTGATATAGGAGCCAAGTGACAGCATTTTCCCTCTAAGTATATAGATCCATAGTCTGGACAGGAATCTTTAGGAGTGAGATAACACGTCTTTCTGTCAGTTTACAACAGAACATTGACTCTGTCAGTTTCCAGTAGCTGTATTGGAAACTAACCTAGGTGAACATCGCTACTTACTTTGCAGTAAATGACTGACTACTTGACCCATTATACTCATGGTGGAGAAAGAAGTAACTTGTTCATGACCTGCCATAATCTACCCCAGCAGGTCAAGCTTTAATTGCCTCCTGTTTATTGATTGCCTTCTGTTTATTGATTGCCTTAGTATGTCCATTTGAATTAAATTATGTGGTAAAGGCAGGATATATCTGGGGGGAAAGGAGATGGAGTTTATTTTTAAGGAATTCTTTCTGCAGGAATTGGAGCCAAGAGTTGATTTGGAATAATCAGTTTTTGCTTATTTTCTACCAATAATTGTGTGATTTGGTAAATATCTTTGTTGAGTTTTTTTTTTTCTTTAATGAAAACGATCTATCGCTCGTATAGTATCATGGTAAAAACATTATTTGCCACATAATTACTTAAACCATGCTTTTATGAGAATAATAAATTACATTTATTAAGGGCTTATTATATGTTAGGGTTTATTCTAAGTGCTTGAAGTCCTACTTCTGTGGAAGCCATAATGCTGCGATCATGCCTCTCATACCTCTTGATACAGCTTGAGTTCAGGCACATGATTTATGCTCAACTGGTTAGAAATCTCTGCATGAAACTTCACATCTGAAAAAAGCAATACAAAGGAATAGGGGACAGTTACAAATGAGGCACTGGTACCAGCAGTGGTAGTGGTGCCAACATTCTCAGCAGAGCCTTCCTAAGCCAACTTTTCTTTCCTTCAGCATGATTTTCATGGCATTTCTGGCCTTCTAGTGCTCTTTACTTCCAGCTTGTTTCCTAAGTCTGTTTCTTCAGCTTCATCATTTATGTGTCCTTTTCTGCTTAACTTAACAGATTGCACCTGCTCCTGCAACCAAGCATTCTGACTGGTACAATTATTAGTGGCAATAATTGGGCTTAATCTCTATCTGGAAATATATCCTTTTTTTTTTTTTTTGGTAGCTACAGCTGTCAAAACCCTGAATTTCAGTTAACGTTGTTAAAGGGAATTTGAAAGGGGGAAAATATAGGTTTTAATTATTTCAGTAGTGGTATCAGAAGGAAACAACGAACATCTAATTAAGAATACTATTTTCGGGCTTCCCTGGTGGCGCAGTGGTTGAGAGTCTGCCTGCCGATGCAGGGGACACGGGTTCGTGCCCCGGTCCGGGAAGATCCCACATGCCACGGAGCGGCTGGGCCCGTGAGCCATGGCCGCTGAGCCTGCGCGTCCAGAGCCTGTGCTCCGCAACAGGAGAGGCCATGACGGTGAGAGGCCCGTGTACCACCAAAAAGTAAAAGAATATTATTTTCAAGAAATTGTTCATATAGTTCCACTCTAAAAAACTTAAAACATTTTTTTGTAGATGTTATTTTTTGTTCACATAATTTTTATTATGAAAAGATACAATTTGTATTGGGCATGTGTTCCTGATATTATGGAAAACATCCCTTTGATTTTATTTTGAAGAATCCACCCCTTCCTTGCTCATAGGGTAAGGCCACACCCACCAGCCAAGTCAGAGATGGTGTATGTGACCTATACCTAAGCAATCAGCACATTGTGTCTCCTTACATACATGGATTGGTTCAGATTGGGTAAGTATATATCAGTATATACTGATAGAAAGATGGCTGTAGCAGCTTCAAGCACTACAGCCTCACATATCACGTGGAGCCTGAGAAGGAGACCAACATATCAGAAAGTAGAACTGAGGATGGAGGGAGAGAAACTGAGTCCTGATGATATATTTTGAAGCCTAAATCCAGCTATGCCTGAAGCCATTCCTACTCATACATTTTAATCCTTTGAGCCAATACTTTACCTTTTTGCTTATGCTAGTTTAGGGTGTAGATTTCTGTTGTTGGCAACCAAGAGTCCTAGTTTCTTTGGGATGTAAATGATAAATCATCTTGAATTGGCATCGTGGATTATTGCCACCACATTTTTAAGGTTAGCTTTTTATTTATATTTTAGTTATATATACCTTTTATACATGAAATATTAACAAGGAAAAGCAACTGATACTTGAAGGTGAAGAATTAATCCAGAAAGAGATGAGAATTCAAACCTTGAATTCTATAAAACTTTAAGATAGCTGCATTTTTACTTTCTGTATGACTTAAATCTGTAAAACCCAAGTTGAGAAACAAAACTTAAAAAGAATATTATGACAAAGGAGGCAGAAATGTACAGTGGAGAAAGGACAGCCTATTCAATAAGTGGTGCTGGGAAAACTGGACAGCTACATGTAAAAGTATGAGATTAGATCACTCCCTAACACCATACACAAAAATAAGCTCAAAATGGATTAAAGACCTAAATGTAAGGCCAGAAACTATCAAACTCTTAGAGGAAAACATAGGCAGAACACTCTATGACATAAATCACAGCAAGATCCTTTTTGACCCACCTCCTAGAGAAATGGAAATAAAAACAAAAGTAAACAAATGGGACCTAATGAAACTTAAAAGCTTTTGCGCAGCAAAGGAAACCATAAAGAAGACCAAAAGACAACCCTCAGAATGGGAGAAAATATTTGCAAATGAAGCAACTGACAAAGGATTAATCTCCAAAATTTATAAGCAGCTCATGCAGCTTAATAACAAAAGAACAAACAACCCAATCCAAAAATGGGCAGAAGACCTAAATAGACATTTCTCCAAAGAAGATATACAGAGTGCCAACAAACACATGAAAGAATGCTCAACATCACTAATCATTAGAGAAATGCAAATCAAAACTACAATGAGATATCATCTCACACCAGTCAGAATGGCCATCATCAAAAAATCTAGAAACAATAAATGCTGGAGAGGGTGTGGAGAAAAGGGAACCCTCTTACACTGTTGGTGGGAATGTAAATTGATACAGCCACTGTGGAGAACAGTATGGAGGTTCCTTAAAAAGCTACAAATAGAACTACCATATGACCCAGCAATCCCACTACTGGGCATATACCCTGAGAAAACCATAATTCAAAAAGAGTCATGTACCAAAATGTTCATTGCAGCTCTATTTACAATAGCCCAGAGATGGAAACAACCTAAGTGTCCATCATCGGATGAATGGATAAAGAAGATGTGGCACATATATACAATGGAGTATTACTCAGCCATAAAAAGAGACGAAATTGAGCTATTTGTAATGAGGTGGATAGACCTAGAGTCTGTCATACAGAGTGAAGTAAGTCAGAAAGAGAGAGACAAATACCGTATGCTAACACATATATATGGAATTTAAGAAAAAAAAAAATGTCATGAAAAACCTAGGGGTGAAACAGGAATAAAGACACAGACTTACTAGAGAATGGACTTGAGGCTATGGGGAGGGGGAAGGGTAAACGGTGACAAAGCAATAAAGAGGCATGGACATGTATACACTACCAAACGTAAGGTAGATAGCTAGTGGGAAGCAGCCGCATAGCACAGGGAGATCAGCTCGGTGCTGTGTGACCGCCTGGAGGGGTGGGATAGGGAGGGTGGGAGGGAGGGTGACGCAAGCGGGAAGAGATATGGGAACATATGTATATATATAACTGATTCATTTTGTTGTGAAGCTGAAACTAACATACCATTGTAAAGCAATTATGCTCCAATAAAGATGTTTAAAAAAATAAAAAAAAAAATAAAATAAAAAATAAAAAAAAAAAAAAAAAAAAAAGAATATTAATAGTCATGTAAAACGTGTATTTTAAAAAGTCAGATTAAACACATTACAAACATTTGCTGAATTGTATTTGATTTGTAATAAGCACTTCCCTACATTTTATACTGTTATTGCCTTATTATATAACTTTCTGAAGTTTTGATGTTGAAACATTGTGATTTTCTATCAAACATCATGACTGAAAATATGAGCATACGGATGAGAATCATGCTATTTCCAGATTTTTGTACATAAATATTTTAAGTATGAAAGTATATCTATTAATAGTGCCTTTAACTGCCCCAACATCATTCAGTATCCCTGTATTTTCCCTTTACCAGTCATTCTTGGTCTGAAATTGAAATTGATTTTCTTCATTTCCCTCTTGCTTGGAATGGATAAAGAAAAGAACCAGTGAAAGCACTCCAGGGGGAAGATGCCCTCAAGAGCAAACTCTCAAAAACCTATGTTAGTCAGGATTCTTCTGGGTGTGAATGTCAGAGATCTAACACAAATTAACTTAGTCAAAATTTGCTGGCTCAAATAGCTACTGTGAAACAAGAGGTGAATCTCTAACCTCAGTCATGGTGGGATGCAGGGCTTCAAGCAGTATCACCACGGCTTTGTCTCTACATTGTTCAGTTTTACTACTCTTCTGTGATGGCCTTATTCTCCAACAAGTACTCTCTATGGACTGCATGTGTCCAAATGTCTATCATTATAGTTCCAGACTTCAGATAAGTATGAATGACTGCTGTTTTCCCCAGCGACAATTTAAAAAAATCTCCAGGGGGTGGGGGAACCCCAAAAACTATTGGCCTTGCTTGGTTCTCATGGCCACCAGGGTTTGGGGATGGAAGGCCACATGATTGATAGCTCTATCAGTATCACACTGAATGGAGTTGTGATATTTCCAAAAAAGAAAAGATGCCAGTGAGACAAGTATAGAAGTCCTCTTCCAGTAGGGCTGATTTACTTCCCATTGCAAGCTGTTCTGCTTGCTTTTGTTTCACTACCTAATACATCATTCTTGAATTCAGTTGAATTCAATTGCCTCCTTTTGAAAAGATGCAAATGCAACTTCTGGTAGGATTTAGTTATTTATATCCAGTGCAAATTATATCAGAAAGGTTTCTTCTAGTGTGTAGCTGGGATCACCTGTGCTTAAGGACTGGAAATTTTGGCTCTGGAAAGGAAAGTAGGTATTTTGAAGGTTGGCAGTGTAGCAGAGTGGTAGACAGCATGGACTTGTGGACCTGAGTATGACTTTGCCACTTCCCAACTATATGACTTTAGGCAAGTCACTTAATTTTTCAATTTTTCTTCATTATTTTAACCTGTAGGATGAAAATAATACCTATATCACAGAGTGGCTATGAAAATTAAATGAGGCAAAATATGTGAAGCACTTACCACAATACCTAGCATGTAGTGGGTACTTGGTAAGTGATAGCTTACTGGATATTATGATTCGCACTGATAATAACAATAATAATAAACACTGTCTCTTGCCACCCTTGTTCCCAAATGCTTCCCAACTACCTAGGATTAAGAGTTTGAAAAGGTTCTGTAGTTCAGCTACATTAAGGTTGACATCAAATTTTACAAGTGAGTCTGGAAGTCTGATTGCTGTTCATAATGTTGGTTCTATGGGGAAAATTTTCTTGAACTTGAAGAAAATATGTTTTTGTAACATAAGTGATACTTCAGTGGAATTTGCTTCTCTTTGCTGTGTTATTGTTGTTTTTTAAATTATATTTAGTTTTTCCTTTTATGAGGGTCAATCAAGTAAGTAAGGGTCAGAATCTATTTAATAAAATGCTAGAATTAAAGTATATCCTAGCAGAATAAAATATATTCGCAGAGGCTGCTGATGGCTATAAGAAGTTGTGTCATAGCCATGTGACTTGTTGCCGGGAGAGCTGCTTAACTTAGAGCCTAATTAAGCCACAGATGAAATTTCAAGCGTTTTCATTTTGTTTTTGTAGTCAGATATTTAACATTTCACTTTAAAATCCTGTCATAACTTGTGGCCCTTTACAGTGGTGGGCTGACTGACTCAGTATGAGGAAATGTGGTTATGGTAAGCAGGCATAGAATTCAGCTGTTTTGTTATTAATGAGAATAAATTCATGCATAAATAATCTTAGACACACATAACTAAAATGATGACTTTCTAGTATAAAAAACTTGATAGCCAACGGTGTTAACGTTCCCATACCTGCTTTGGTGAATGTAGGTGATTATCATGATATTAAGAAGTCAGAGTTATGGAGTTGATATTGTACTAGCTTACCTTTAAGAAAATTTATTTATGACTATAGACAGTGATACTTTATTCAAACATCCCTCATGCTATTATTAGTCACAGAAATACTAAATCTGTGTGTATGGATGGCTTGTCACAATCTAATATAATGATTAGGAAAATAATTAATATAGTGTACTCTAAATGATGAATTTTTATCTTCATATATAAACGATAGCACAGATTTTCAAATTTATCAGGAAAAGGAGACACTAAGCAAAACCTAAGAAATAATGGATATTGTTTTAGTGTGACGTATGATTTTCTAAATAAAGCTTAGATGCACTTAGAATATACCTGTATTCCTGTTCTTTCAGCATGTGCAAAAATAACATCTTGATAATACAGGTTTTCTTTTTATAGATTGTCAGTAATTTTTATCAGAAGTATATAATCAAGAAAGGATAATTGTTTCTGCCAAATAAGTATCCATCCTTTTTAATGTTTTCTGCAGTGAACACTTGTGGCATTTTTAATATGTGGGGTTGTTTGCCACATTTTGCAGAGTCTAGTTCACAGTCATAGTCTTCAGTTTTGGAAGAGAGCATAAAAAGGTCATTCCATTTATCCCCCATCCATTTGATGGTAATGATAATGTGCTTTGCAGATAATAATATGAAATTAACACCTTAGGCAACAATTTTTACTTTCTAAAATGTCATTGTATTTCTTAAACAGTTGGTTTTTTTACTCTTTCTTGCCAATAAGAATTATAAGTAGAGTTGAGGACAATTTTATTTTTATAGAAATAGAAAATCTGTGGAAGAACTCTGCTACTTTTTCTACCTTTCTGAAAGTGCGATAAAGTGTAAATTACCATAGGCCCCCATGGAAGGAGCCAGTTACCGTTTGAGTAGAATCCAGTTCAGATACTGAAACACAGGGAGATTACATGACTTGCCTATGTTATATATAGAATTAGTAGTAGAGGTAGAATTGAAGTATTAGTGTTTCGGAACCAAACTTGGGTCTGCTCGCAATAAAGCCAATCTGCTGACACCGGGTTGTGGTGAAGAGAAGTGCAGCATTTATTGCAGGGCTCCAGGCAAGGAGTTCAGGACAGCTAGTGCTCAAAGCGCCCAAACTCCCCATGGGTTTCAGCAAAGCATTTTTAAAGGTGAGGTGAAGGAGGGGCATCCCAGGGAATGTGGTCAGATCATGCATAATTCTCTGATTGGTTGATGGTGAGGTAACGTGGGTGATATCACAGGGGTTAACATTATCAGTCCTTAGGCACCAGTACGTCTGGGGGCTTATGTGCTCATGATCATCAAGTAGTTAATTTCTTACATTTGGTGGTGGTTTTAGCATCTGTAGAACAACACAGGAAATGTGCATCAGATACTATTATCTAGGTACTTCAAAGAGGAGCTAGAGCAGAGGATATGGGGCAGGGAGTCTGTCCTGGGAAGGCCCCATAAGGTCCTGCTCCGCTTTACGAGGCCCTAATTCTCAAGTCAGTTCAGCCCAGAGCCAGAGCCATCGATGCTTTCTTTGTGGTTATTATGTGAAATGTTTGACAACCAAAGATGTAAAGAGAGTGGGCTCAGATGCATGTCCCCTCCCCTCCCCTCCCCTCCCCTCTCCTCTCCTCTCACACACATAGTCTTAGTTAGCTTGAGATAGATATACATACACATGTATATATAAATCTAAAACCACATATATATACTGCCTGCTACAATTAAAACTTAATTTCATAGTCTTAAGTCAAGTTATCCTCAGAAAGGTCCATTGTTACCCTTAAAAAGAAAGACTTTAATATTAGTCACAGCTGGAGAGAGAAGAGGAAACTTAGAAGGAGCAGTTTAATTTTCAAGTACATTTTGGTTTTCTCCTTGCTCCGTATTAGGGATGCATGCTTTTAATAGATGTTCACCTTTAGAAGCCAGTCTCTTGCCTTTGACTGAATAGAAAGAATTATAAATACTGTATTGATACCAACTGGTTGCTGTGGAAATCATTTTAATGTTATAAACTGACACCCTGACCATACTGCAGCATTAAATGAAGAGAAGGAGAAGTTGCTGTTTGGTTTTAAGTCTGTAAAGCAAATGCTGGGAAGGTTTTTGGTTTACCCAAAGTTACACAGCCTGTAAATGACAGAGATGGGACTAGAACCTAAATATTTGCACTCTCAATCAAATTCTCTTTCTACTGCACTAAATTACGTTTTTCTGAAAAGTAATATGAGTGGTTCATATAGGGAAATGTGGCAATGAGGCTTAAGTTACTGTTTCTTATCTCATGTTCACTTAGGTGTTTTCAACCCTTCTTTTCTGTACCTTCTGCATTAATTTTTCTTTTGGATCTGGTTCCTGATTATGTTGAATATTTAGAGAAATACCTGCCATTTTTGAGGAGAAAATATCTAATAATGTTACCCTCATTCTCTACTTTATATTACAGGTAGAAGGAGAACTAGAGCACAAATTTGTCTTCCCTCTTATTCATTTGAATAACAGAATATGTTAAAAATAATTGTAATATACAAACAAAAACATCACACAATGAAACTACTTATATGCTTAATAAGAATTCAGCACCATAATTAAATTGCAAAGTTTAACATCATTGTATTCCATTTTAATGTTAATATTTAATCTTACTTATAATGGATGTCTGCATGTAAACTTTTTATTTACTATAGAGGTTGTAGTATAGGATATTAAAGAAGACATTCAACTAGACCTGGATTTTTCTTATGAGCTCCGAGGTTCCCATAGCAATTTTAGACAACACATGTTGTTTTACTGGAAGAGTAACTAGAGGATATAGTCTGATCACTCTCTACCTCCCATGGTAAACCTTCTGTTTGTTTTGTGAATTTAATAGTTAAAGGTGCATGATAAAACTTATCTCTGTTAGATGCTGCTAAATCAGACGGCGATAAAATGGCTGCCAGGCTCCAGCGGCTCTTCTTCTTATGCCGTTAAACATCAGTTTCCTAGATGGTCATACAGCTGGTGTGTTCAAAACCTTCTTACTCTGAAAGGACTAAAATGTACAACGTAAGTTTTAAATTCCAAGTTAAAGGGAGGAGGGGGATTCTTCATAAGTGAAAGCGTTCCTCATACATACTAAAGAAAACAAAGTTTTTCATGGAAATTTATTTTCACTTTTCTGACCATTATATGATTTTCCTAGCAATACAAAACAACTCCCTGCAGTTCCTCCCATTTACTTGTTGAAGTAGAAAAGTACATTAAATCTTAATTAGCCGTACTACCTATAGTAGCATCTGGTGTTACTGAATTTTTGCAGGCATCTAAAGGCAGTGTAGTAATCATTCCTTACCTGGAGGAAAAGATTCCAGCATTCTGTTTCATTAGGCATTTTTTCTAGTCTTTCCTTCAGTTACATGATATGTTGGGGAAAAAATTATATATTCAGTTAACATGATTTGTTGAGAAAATACGCATATGCATACACACACATGCATATATGTGTATTTGTATATGCACATATGTGTGTGTGTATATATATACATATATACATGTGTATGTGTGTGTTGTTTGTATATATTTATGTTCCTTTCTCAATAGTATTCTATTTCATACCTTGGAAAATATAAATAACAACAAAAAATATAAGATCAAGATGGCTTCTTTTAAGAAACTAAGTTGTTATTCCACTTTTTTTTGCCTTCACATCACAGATATTAAGAAAACTAGAGGACTTAATTTGGCTTAGACATTTTTTAGCATCTGTTTGGTTTTTACTTTGTTTTCTTGACTCGCTCAGTTATAGTGGGTTGGCCAAAAAGTTTGTTTGGTATTTGCTTCCTTTTATTGTAAGTGTTTCTCATTTCTCTAAAACACTTTGAATTCCCCCTCCACTGATTCTTTTCCCTCCTTTGTTTGTTTACATGCCTCACTTATGTGGTAGTATCTGAAAGTAAAAAAGCAATTTAGAAACAAAGTTGAATAAAATTTCATTGTTCTTGATTCTGGAGATTGTTTACTGAGGTTATTATCTTGTTGATGAGTTATCTTCACATCAAGCATTCAGGATATCAGTTACCAGACACATCATATTCAGTTATGGTGGGCTTATGGTTGTGTATTGTGCAGAATTCATGAAGTCGTTTTCTACAGATTTATCATGAATTTATGGCCAATGGAACTGTTTAAACTTCCTAATCCATTTGTTCCACTGAGTAGCCTTAGAGTTAAAACAGCGGTTTCCATTTCCCTTATGGGTAGGTGAACCCATGCACACATTTATCATTGATTTTTAGCACTGGAAAAATGTAGAAAGTTGGTGAGTTGCTCTGTATTCAAAGGAGAGAGAATATTTGGAAGGAGTTTTCCTGAAAATAGGATTGGTGAAATAAAAATAAAATTTATATTCACCCTAAGGGAGATAAACTACCAGAAGCAAACCTCTTTGGTAGATGTTTGAATCAGGGATATAATCCAACCATGGTAGAGTATTTGGTCTGACTTTCCTTTGAGAAGCAGGGACAACCCATGGTGTTGGGCTGGCAGGCATGAGGAAGCAATCACCCTTCTCTCCCTTCCTTCCCCCCAAATTATAAATAGAAACATTGTGTCCAAATAACTGCAAAGATACAATCTAGCTTTTTTCTTTTCCTATTTTAATAAGCCTTTTTATTTTTTAAGAATTACGGTTAGCAAACTTGAGAGAGAACCTAAAAGTACTCTTTCACATGTTTCTGATCTTCAGTTGATTTACTTGAATTAGATCTATTAATATAATTATTGCATTACTACGACCTTTTTATTATATGCAGTCTAGAATACTTCGTCTTTTTACTCCTATAATACTGAAATAAACATTTAATTTTTAGGCATTACAAATGCCCAATAGCTGTGTTTTTAATTAATGGGAATTGTATTTTTTTTATTAATAGTTTAGATGAATCTATATATCCAAGTCTTGACCCACTGAAATGAGTAATCCTTTGTATTAGGGAAGGACATCAGTAGGATTAGAGATTTCTTGACTTTCTTGATCCTTCTTGTTAGTCCTTCAAGAGACTACATAAAGATGATAATAGGTGTTCTGTCTTATTCACCAAGTTTTCTCCATTGATTTCAGAACATTACATTATCAGAGAGAGAGGGGAATATCAGTATTTTTTTCTGTATCACACTCCCCACCTTTAGCACTGCTTCCCATTCTTTCTTTTAGCCATTATTTATTGAGGACCTATTGTGAACCAGAAGTTGTACAAAGCTCTGGCAATATGTGACCTTAACCATTCTGACCATTATGGAGTTACAGTTTAGTAGAGAAGGCAGGAAAGAACGTGGATTCCTGAGTCACACTGCCTGGGTTTTACTCTTGGTTGCACCACTTCCTGGTGAAGCTGGACAAGTCACTTAATCATTTGTTTCAATTTCCTTCTTGCTAAAATGAATATAACAACTCTACATTAAATGAGAAGATGCGTGGATTAAATGAGATAATGCATGTGAAACATTTAGCACTCACGTTAGGAGAGGAAACTTCTAGGCTACTATCTCTAACCCTGTTAAAAAAGTGATTTGACCAGCTTTGTTTAGTTATAATATTTTTATTTAGCTTTTGGAGCCTTTTCCCAGTCCTAGTATAATACAACCTCTTGAATGCACTCTGGTCACCTTTTGTTTTCTCCTTCAAAGCTCCTGGTATTCTCTCGTTTCTTGGAAGCTTCCCTATTTAACAGCTCTTGGCTAGACATTCCTATCCATGTAACACTCATGACTCCCATTACACGCTGTGCAGTAATGTGCAGTTACTCCTTCCTTGTACATGTTGCTAATGTGGATTATTTATTTACTTATTTGAGGTGTGACTACTGGGTATCTTTTTAGTTATTTATTATTTGTCTCTTGTAAACACCTAGAAGGGAAGACACCATAGCAATCTGCACAGTAGGCATTTGATCATTGAAATAAGTGAAAACAATTTCCATTCTCAGTAGAGGAGAGTCTAGCTTTCTTTCACCAGGCTGTTTACGTGGTTGAGAACAAACAGGACTGTCAGAACTGTCCATCTTATCCTTTAGCTGCAGAGGTGTATCAAGTTCTATTGAACCCTTTGTAAAATGAATTACCTTTTTCGTTCTTAAGTTTTAACAGTTTTAACTGCATATTTTCCAATTTCAACTGTGTAGTATTTCTCCATTGTAGCTCATTTGTTAGATTAAACTTTGGGAATGTCTTTTATTGTGAATAGTAATTTTCTAAATTTTTACTTTTGTTTTGCTTTTTGATTCTTTGACTACTTTCCCATAGCCAATCACTTTCTTCCAAGTCTTACTCAGAAGCCATTCACAGCTCTACAATTAGATTACGTTTATTAACCACCCTATGATTAAGCCGTGTCTTCATTTTTTCTTTTTTATTTGCAGTTTGCATATTATATGCTGTACTTTGACTCATTTAATAAATAATTACTCTCCTTTCTTCTTATAATTCTGTCTGGAAATTTTCATTTTCATTTTATTTTCTTCCTTCCTTTACAAAAACTAGAGATCAAGTGTAAAACTTTCTGGATAAGTACATATTAAGGCTTTGTGTACCTAGCCCTTAATATTTTCACTGTTTTACAAGAGAAGAGGTTGTCAACTGACTACTAACCACATAAGATGCCAGTTTAATGTGACAAATCTGTCCCTTAAGACTGATTTTCCAAATAGTATTTCTTGGAAACGCAAAATCAAAGCTGTGGAGTACTCTGTATGATTTTTAGTTCTAAGGATGTAGCATGCAAGTATTACTGTTCTCATTTTAGAGAGCAAAAAGTAGACTAGGAGAATTAAAGAGATTTATGCGTTATTTCTCCATTCATGTGGTTAGTGTTGGCTAGTATGTGTTGGTATTACTGAATCTGAACCCAAGTTCCCTGTCTCCTGCTGAATTGTTGTAAATTCAAATGAAAATGCTAAGAAAAAAGTCAACATTAAAAATACAATAGCAATTGGTAATTTAGCACAGGGCATAAAATATTACCTCAAGTCACAGTATGCTCATTAAAACATTTTAAATTAACTTCCTCAAGGCGTCTCTTAAAGGATTTGGTTTTATGTACTTAAAAAAAATTTTATTGACAGATTTATTTGTCAGTCTTCTTTAAGATACTGTTAGCTGCTCATTCACTGAAATAGTGACATACTAAATAAAAGATAACTTTTCATATAGTCACTTGCGTTGTTAAACTTTAGCATTTGATGTTAAGATTATGTATATACATATATATAAACACACACATATACAGACATGCTCATGTTTATTTGTGTTATTTATAAATCTTTTCTCTAGGAAAAATAATATTTATTTACAAAGTTATTATTGACATTGTTGGAATGACAACAGAGGAAGATTTGAAATACAATCTAAGTATTATTGTAGAGGATGTACTCAGTGCTTTGAAAACTGCCTAAAAACCACCTAATAAATGAGTGTGCATTTGTTGGCAGGTAGTAGATCATGCTACAAACTTACTATCAGATAATGTTATTCATCCAAATATTTATGAATAACTATCATAATCAGTGTCCTCACACTCCATATCAAATCCATCAACAAATCCTGTTATCTCTACTTTCAGAGTATATGCTAAATGTAATTTCTCTCACCACCACCTACTTCAAAATTAGATTTCACCTTTTGAGAGACACCTGCCCCATGCATTTTATCTAAATTGGGACCCTATTTCCCAACTCCACATTCTTTCCCTCTATTCCACTTTATTTTTTTTTCATAGAACTTTCCATTTTTTGATATTATATCTTTTTTTTAAAACTTATCACCTGTGGTTTATTGTTTGTTTTGCCATTAGATTGTAAGCACCATGAGGGTGAGGATTTTGTCTTTCTTATTAATCCAGTGGTCACTAAATGTAGAACACTACCTGGCACACCTTAGTTATTCAGGAAAATGAATGTAGGAAGGAATTAGTGCTGTGGAGATATTGGAACTTGGTGCAAGCCATGTAATACATTTTTGCTTAACACATTTTTAAAAATTAGGGAGTGAGTGAATAAATGAATGTAAAAATTAGGCTTTGGTAGTCCACTTTGGAAAAATATTTGTCATTATCTACTGAAATTGAACATACTTATACCATGTAACTCAGAAATTCCACTTCTAGGGATATACCCCACTGAAATGGACATGTATGTTGTGGACAACCGTGTTCATAGTAATACTATTCATGAGAGCTCCAATGTAGAAACTGCCCACATGCCCATGAATAGTAGAATGGATAAGTAAATTGTAGTATGGTCATACAACAAAATACTATACATCATTGAGAATATACAAACTGTAGCTGTATTAAACTATGGATGAATCATATAAATATAATGTTGAGTGAAAGAAGCCAGAGGCAAAAGAACACATATTGTGTAATTTTACTTACATAAAGTGCAAATCTATGTTTTTAGATGTCAAGATAGTGTTTATCCTTGAAGGGATGGCACTAGAAGGGGACGTGAGGAGGTACTCTAGTATTTTATGTATTAAAGATAGTACAACATGACAATCCTAGTCTTAAAAGAACTAACTTAATGAAGGAGCAACAAACTAACATTAGGCTGACTAAAATAACTAATGTATAAAGTGCTTTGAATGAGCAGAGGATGAAATAATTCTGTTGAGGTGTGTGGAAAGATAAAAGTAAGTAGTTTTAATACCGCTAATAGTTTTAATAACCTTTGTCATAAGCATCAAAATTTTTTTGAATTTTATTTTTTTTATACAGCAGATTCTTATTAGTTATCTATTTTATACATATTAGTGTATATATGTCAATCCCAATCTCCCAATTCATCCCATCACCACCTCTCCTCCTGCTTTACCCCCTTGGTGTCCATATGTTTGTTCTCTACATCTGTGTCTCTATTTTCTGCCTTGCAAACCAGTTCATCTGTACCATTTTTCTAGATTCCACATATATGCGTTAATATATGATACTTGTTTTTCTCTTTCTGACTTACTTCACTCTGTATGACAGTCTCTAGGTCCATCCACCTCACTACAAATAACTCAATTTTGTTTCTTTTTATGGTTGAGTAATATTCCATTGTATATATGTGCCACATCTTCTTTATCCATTCATCTGTCGATGGACACTTAGGTTGCTTCCATGTCCTGGCTATTGTAAATAGAGCTGCAATGAACACTGTGGTACATGACTCTTTTTGAATTATGGTTTTCTCAGGGTATATGCCCAGTAGTGGGATTGCTGGGTTGTATGGTAGTTCTATTTTCAGTTTTTTAAGGAACCTCCATACTGTTCTCCATAGTGGCTGTATCAATTTACATTCCCACCAACAGTACCGGAGGATTCCCTTTTCTCCACACCCTCTCCAGCATTTGTTGTTTGTAGATTTTCTGACGATGCCCACTTCTAACCGGTGTGAGGTGATACCTCATTGTAGTTTTTATTTGCATTTCTCTAATAATTAGTGATGTTGAGCATCGTTTCATGTGCCTCTTGGCCATCTGTATGTCTTCTTTGGAGAAATGTCTATTTAGGTCTTCTGCCCATTTTTGAATTGGATTGTTTGGTTTTTTTTTAATACTGAGCTGCATGAGCTGTTTATATATTTTGGAGATTAATCCTTTGTCCATTGATTCATTTGCAAATATTTTCTCCCATTCTGAGGTTTATCTTTTCATCTTGTTCATAGTTTCCTTTGCTGTGTAAAAGCTTTTAAGTTTTATTAGGTCCCATTTGTTTATTTTTGTTTTTATTTCCATTACTCGCTAAGAGGTGGGTCAAAAAAGATCTTGCTGTGATTTATGTCAAAGAATGTTCTTCCTATGTTTTCCTCTAAGAGTTTTATGGTGTCCGGTCTTACATTTAGGTCTTTAATCCATTTTTGAGTTTATTTTTGTGTATGGTGTTAGGGAGTGTTCTAATTTCATTCTTTTACATGTAGCTGTTCAGTTTTCCCAGCACCACTTATTGAAGAGGCTGTCTTTTCTCCATTGTATATCCATGCCTCCTTTTTCATAGGTTAGTTGACCATAGGTGCATGGTTTTATCTCTGGGCTTTCTATCCTGTTGCATTGAACCATATTTCTGTTTTTGTGCCAGTACCATATCGTCTTGATGACTGTAGCTTTGTAGTATAGTCTGAAGTCAGGATGTCTGATTCCTCCAGCTGCATTTTTTCCTTCAAGATTGCTTTGACTATTCAGGGTCTTTTGTGTCTCCATACAAATTTTAAGATTTTTTGTTCTAGTTCTGTAAAAAATGCCATTGGTAATTTGATAGGGATTGCATTGATTGCTTTGGGTAGTATAGACATTTTCACAATATTGATTCTTCCAATCCAAGAACATGGTATATCTCTCCATCTGTTTGTGTCATCTTTGATTTCTTTTATCAGTGTCTTATAGTTTTCTGAGTACAGGTCTTTTACCTCCTTAGGTGGGTTACCAAATGTTTTTATAGCATAAAACTTAGAAATTCTTTTCTTTTTAATTAATAGAATCCTCAAAACCGGATAATTTTATGATGAAGAGGCCAAGCACTTTTTAAGAGACATTGTCTTAACTTATGGCAAACTAGAACATTCCTTAAGACAGATTTTATTTCCATACTTAAAAACTGAGTTTTTAAATGTTTTGAATCACAGCGAGTTGAAAACGATTAATAAAATATGTAAACACTATCACAATACAGTGTCAGCCCTAAGAAAAATAAAATTTTATATCAGTAATAAATTTCACTGATGAACCAGTGGAATATCAGGTAACAAACATGGATGAGATAACATTGGCACAACCATCAAATTGACAAAAATGTGAAGGTCTGGTATTTGCCAAATATTTATATAGGGAAATGAGAACTCTTTTATACATTTCTGGTTGCAAAGTAAATTGGTACAGCCACTTTGAAAAGCAATTGTATAACACCTAGTAATCTTCGAGATGCACAAACCCTATGACTCTGCAGTTCACCTCTCTGGATGTCAGCGTGAGCCAACATTGTACATGTATAGTGGAACCAAGCAGAACCCTACAGGACCCCCACCCCAAATACAAACGCTCCTCTTTGTCCCCTGCCTTTTGTTTGTAGAAAAACTGAAGTTTCCCAGTCATCTCTGAGTCACAAAAGAGCAGGCTCAAGCAGTTAATGATTAGCATAATAGAGTCACAGACTCAATGTCTGGTGCACATTCTTGAGTTATTTTACAGATACTATAACTCCCATCAGAGGGGAAAAGCTAACTGCGTGATAACCAGATTGTAGCCGTGACATAAGCTGCTCCATCTTGAGCAGTACTGAATCTATAGCTAGCACTATTTGAAGAACTGGCCTTAAGAGAATGGGATTAACACTATTGCTCAAAATAATCTATATCTTTGCAGTCATCAAAGGAAGTAGCTTGTTCTGCCTGTATACATAACAGGCAACTAAAATTGTCAGCAAAGAGGTGCTCCAGACCCATCTTCCACTCTAATTATACAGCACCCTATGTAAGTGTGAAGAAGTTATGGAAGACAGACCTTGGCCCCTGATCCCGTAGAAATGGAATGATGTCCGACAAGTGGGGATTTGTAAGCAGCTCTTTGGCCCCTTTCCTGTTTGTCTGTTTTTGTTCCCCTTAAGCCTTAATTATAAAAATGAGATCACGAGGTAACATTTAACCTAACTCCTGACTTATGTTCTACTAAATGCATACAGTACCTTGCCTAACCTATTGATTCTTTCCCTAGACTAAAAGAAGTAGGAATGAAGAATTAAGTAGTTAAAGAATGACTAGCTCTGTAACTGTAGCAGCCCCCTTAGCAATCCTGCAGCCAGACCACATGGGCAAGATAACATCTGAGGAAAGATCATTAGGAGTCAGTCAGCCTTCATGCAGTGGAAAATGACACAGAACCTAACCTTCTGTCTCAATGATTAACTGAGATCACTTCCCCCTTTTCCCTTTAAAAATCATCATGGCTGAGCAGAATCTTCAGAGTTGTTTTTTGGGGACATGAGTCCACCTTTTCCCCAGACTGCAGGCTTTCTGATTAAGCAACTTTCCTTTCTACCTCTCCACTGCTGGCTTTTGAGCAATGAGCGCCTGAACCTGAGTTCGGTAACAATAGGATGATTGTTACATTTGCAGTAGTGACAAAACAGTATCATGGCCTATTCTAGCTGGATAGTTAAGCAGGTTTCTTTGTAATGTGAGACATCATATAGCAGTCAAAATGGAAACATTAGACTTCCATTTTGCCAAGACAGATAAATTTCAAAAATCAGTGCAGATTAAAAAACAAAAAGACAAGTTGCAAAATGAAGTGCACAGTAACAAGAATTGTATAAAATTTTAAAACAGTAGTATGCATTTTTAATGTAATGAAAATAGAAAGGCTGAAATATTATCATAACCTGTAAAGTATCTCTACAGAGAAAATACTGTAGTACAGTTTCTTTCTTCTGCAAGGGTTTAACCAGAGGTTTGAGGGAAGAAAGGTGAAGTATAAAAGTTAATGTTATTTGAAATTGCCATTAACTAGGCAAAGTTTCAGTTTTGCTGCCTGATAGATTACCAGGAGGTCATGTTGTTAACTGAAAGAGTTTGGTAATGGTTATTATTTAGCTTGCTATTTTTATTCATTAGTGTATTAATATAAATTTGTGTAAAGGAATTTCTAGTGAGGCTCAAATCACATATATAGATGAAATTTTTCAGTTGCTTTTCAAATATATGGAAAACTTTAAATACATGGATTTTAAAGGTCAGGAAAGTTAAATACATATCTGTTTGTAACTGCATTTTACACACACACACACGTACTCAACAATTCATGAAATAAGATTATATTATACAGTGATATTTAAAACTTGAAATACACATACAAGATAATGAAGTGTAGTGGCTAAGAGCACAGACTTGGATCAGATAGAACTGCATTTGAATTCCAACCCTGGCAAGTTAACTTACCCTTTTAAGCCTTGGTTTTCTTAGATCTTGTTAAATAGTGATAATTCCTACTTCATTTTGTTGATTAAATGAGAATCTATGTAAACTACTTAGTACAGTGCCTTCATACACAGCATACTCAGGAAACCATCAATTTTTTAATTCTAACTTCTTTCTCCTGAAAAACAATTTGATAAGTATCATTGAAGTTTATGATTCAGCTCTCAAAAGTTTATTTGATTCATAATGTAACTCAGAGTAATATACATAGTACCTAGAGTGAAATGACCATCTGTAGCAGTGGTTTGATAGAAAAGTATAGTCAGACAGTGTTCCAGTTTGAAAAGCTGGAAGCTATACAGTCATCCTTTGGTATCTGTAAGGGCTTGGTTCTAGGATTTACTGTGGATACCAAGATCTGTGGATGCTCAAGTCCCTTGTATAAAAAGGTGTGGTATTTGCATGTAACATACACACGTCCTCCCATATACTTCAAATCGTCGCTAGATTACTTATAATACCTGATACAATGTAAATAGCTATGAATACAATGTAAATGCTATGTGATTAGTTGCTGGTACATGGTAAATTCAAGTTTTGGTTTCTGGAACTTTCCGGATTATTTTTTCCAAATATTTTTGATCTGGGGTTGGTTGAACCTACAGATGCATTACTTGCTCATACGGAGGGTCCACTGTACTTTCTCCTCTTAAAGTTCTAGGAATAGAAGTGATAATCCTGTCCCCAGCCACCCTTCTATCTTGTGAGGAGTAGGAATGAATATATATATATATATATATAATATATATATATATATATATATATTATATATATATATGTAAGCCTGTGGTAGTAGCTCTGGTTGCCTGGGGCTGCGGCTTTTTGCGGAATGGGGCTTACAAGGGGAGTGAAGATTGGAAATGAAGTTCCGATGACAGAAGGTGCTGGAATGCTATGTTGTGACGGGGGAAAGGGTGTTGGGGTGGGGAGATGGGTAGTGGAAGACGTAAAATTGTAGGCCAGGGTTACAGGTGCAGTAGAAGTTCTAAGTTTTAAAAATATAACCATGCCTGCTGTACACTATTTCAAGAAATACTCTTGGCATTTCGTTGAGATTAGATAATGAATGTATCACATTTTATCATCCCAATCTTCTTTATTTTAAGAAAATTAACTGGATTTCCAATTGTTTGTTTTAACGTGAGGTTGTTATAGAAGTTAGTACAGACATTAAAGGCTATCAGCAAACCCATGATAGAACTTTAATGATTATAAGAAATAAAGAGTTTTGTAAATGTATCTGACACTTAAAACTACCTGTTTTAGGGTGTCTATAATAAAACATCCGTCACGTGGTTCTCTGTGGTCAGTATTTTCAGGAATAAACTTGGTGCATAACACTGAATGCTCTTAGAAGATTATCTCTGTAAACTACACTATGACTAGCGTTCCTTCTACAAAATGGGAATTAAATAAATATGTTAATGAATAGCTGTCTATGGAGATAATATACTTTATTTCTTTTACTGGTTTGTTATCTTTGATAAGCCTGCTTTCTCTTAGAGAATCAGGATGATATAACTTGCCCAGGAGACTTAGGATATGAAAGCACAGTGGACCATTTTGAGTATGAGAAGTTCAGAGACCTTCTGAATATATTAATGATTACCACCAAAGCACTTCTTGATATTTATTCTTCTAATAATGAGTTGTAAAGATGCCAGAGTCAAACTGAGAGGTGAATGCCAGACTCCCTCACTATCTGGGTGACTTGCTATTTCACATCCGTTTTCCAGCTTTATTTTAGCATGATTCAAATGTGTGCCTCTGCAAAATGATAAATTACCACAAGCCCTGAACTTTGGGGTCACTGTGAAAATAGTCACTGAATATCAAGGGTCTATATAAGGATTCTTTTTTAAAAAAATTTATTTATTTATTTTTGGCTGTGTTGGGTCTTCATTTCTGTGTGAGGGCTTTCTCTAGTTGTGGCAAGCAGGGCCCACTCTTCATCACGGTGTGTGGGCCTCTCACTGTCGCGGCCTCTCTTGTTGCGGAGCACAGGCTCCAGACGCGCAGGCTCAGTAGTTGTGGCTCACGGGCCCAGCTGCTCCGCGGCATGTGGGATCTTCCCAGACCAGGGCTCGAACCCGTGTCCCCTGCATTGGCAGGCAGATTCTCAACCACTGTGCCACCAGGGAAGCCCCTATATAAGGATTCTTAACCTATATAGATTCTGTCTTCAGAAGGTCTATGAAAGTCCTGAAATTGCTACATTTTGTGTATATGTGCATACACATTTTTTCCCTAAGATGTCTATAGCATTTACAAGCACTATCAAGTCTGTAACCCAAGAAAGGTTAAGGACCAATCGGTTCGAAACCTCTTCAGAAGTCTTTTACATACAGTAAAGGTTTGCCATCTCATTTCCTTGATATACAGCATGTACCTCTAGAGGAATGAGGATACAATGTTTGTTTACTTATCAATTTTACTTTAATTTTACAGTCCAGAAAATTTGTGGCCTTTTCATAGTACAGTGGTATTTCTTCTTTATTTGAAATCATATTTTAATGCAAATTCAGTGTCACTGAGTGAATGTGATTGATAAAATGTGAATGATGCTTTACATAGTTTTATTATTTACATACCTGAATTCATTATTAAAGGGGGAAAGAAGGGATTTTTCATATTTTACATGTAGTTTGTTTTATGAAGTAAAATAATTTAAAATAAATTTTGGATTGAATTTAAAATGTTCATATTCAGAAAACACCTGCCTTCTTTTTTTAAAAGAAAATACCTGCTTTTATGGAAATACTAAACCCTAACACATTCTGTAGAAATAGGATCTTATTATGCAGAAAATGGTAGTATAATATACAGACTAAACCATAGTTGATTATTATGAGTGTATGTGAATATTTTCTCCTATTTGAATTGGACTTGACAATAGAGTGAGAATTCTTCTTTAAAGCTTTAGCTATTGCTTCCTGGACCTTTGTGTTGCCCAAGGGAAGCAAACTTCCTAGAAAGTGGAACTGTAGAGAGAGTTGAAAATGAACAAGAGGATTAGAAGATGTAATTACAGTCCAACCTTAATTAATATTTTTTAACTAGACAATGAGTAATTTATTTGAAAATTCCAACACCCAAGGTCATAAAATTTATAACCTACATTAATGAGCAAATGTGGAGCTATTTTGCTGACTTAGGAATTAAATTTTTGAAAACAAGAAATTTGTGTTCTGTCACCAAAGAAAGGAAGCACAGTGGTTATGTTAATTAATAAAAATACTGGAATTAATAGCCATTTTGGGGTGTTTCCTTGTTATAGACACTTTTACATATTACCTCATTTGATCTTTACAACTGTATGAGATAAATAATACTGCCATTTTGATGAGGAAACTGAAAAAGAGTAGCTTGTTCAAGGTGTTCTTTGGGACCTTCAAAACCAGGGAATAATAGGTGCTCAGTATTTGTTAAATTGAATTGCATTGATATCTGTGAATCTCTTATCCTTTCCTTTTTTAGTGTTTCCATTTCCCCATTTATCTGTGGTTAAATTATGGCCTCAGGACCCCAGGTCTTGATACATATAACATGGAAATGTCCCCAGTGAAATATGTGCTACCCTGTCAGCAAGATTGTTTAGGAGAAATATGACCTATTTTATATAATCCTATGTAAAAGGTTAGTGAAGTAGATTTCTTATGCCTCCACTCCTAATTAATCACCAGTTACTGGACTGGCAATTGGGTGAAATACTGAAGGTCTTTTCTGTACAGCTTTCTTTGCCTCTAGAGATGGATCCTTATTTTTCTTAATAATTGGGGTAGTTAAACAATCTGTAATACAGTTTTTGCTTACTTTGATTTGGTTTCTTGGGAAGGAGAGTATATTTTATGGATATACCATAATTCTGTTTTTGCTCCCTCTCTCACTTTGCTGTCAGCCTCATTTTAAAATAGTAGCTAATTCTGTGAATGATAACAAATTTGTATGTTGTGGAATATGAGAAAAAGAAATGAAAATTTATATTGTAGAGTCAGCATTTTATAAAGACCTATGTATATGAGGAAAGGTTACTTACATTAAATAATAATTCCTCAGCATATTTGAAGTGTTAATAGCAAGTATTGGTGCATTATGGTCAAGTTCATTTAGTTGAAGGGAATATGATAGAAAATAATATTAAACGATGTCCTACTACATCTAACTTTTATAAAAGGGAGCAATTTTTAAGAGTCTGTGAAGATTATATCAAATATTTTGTTTATGCAGGTGTAGTACTATATTTAAAAATAAATGGCTTTTTTCCTTATTCTCATTTGTTTATAATCACTGTTTTAATATTGCCTAATTATTTAGATCAATCCAGAGTGTGTATTGTTGTTTTTCAAATGAAGATTTGCTTTGTGAAGAAAATTTTGGTATGAATATTAGAAGATAGACTGAGTACGTAAAAGAAAAACAATATTTTTCCTTCCTAATATAGAGGTCAGACTAGAAAAGCAGCTCTTGAAGTTGTCCCTGTGGGAAAGGAAAAGCCTTATCATTTACAGAATTTGATATCAAGGGGGCAGTTGTTTTGAAGTAAGACAACCCAGACCATTACAGCACTGATAATTTTCTCCAAGTAGATTAGAGGTTTAATCATAAAAGAACACAATGTCCAGTATTTTTTGATACAGTGTTTTTGCATACAGAAGCAGCATTTTTAACTTTAAGGAAATTCTTTTACCTTAGATTTATATTTTTTAACCATTATGTAAAAGTTTTTATTATTGGAAAAGGAATAGATAGCAAACTGATCAGAAGATTTTACATTGCGGAGAAAATTTGAATTTCTACATAGTTTTTATTAGTAATATTTTCTGTTGTGGTTCTATTGATTCAGATTATTTTACTTCTCAGTGATATAAAATACAAGAGTGATGAAAAGTTGATCACATAAGATGCACATATGTAATATTTACACGAGCCAGAAAGTTTTGTCCTTGGGCTTTCAACAGAAATATAAGACAAATCTGATGTTCTCATAGGAACAGTTTCCAAAATAATAGTTTGGTTTTTTATCCAAGACCTGTATTTTTACCAAAATTATTACAAACTTCATAGTTAATCACCAGTAAATTTTACACGTCTAGATAGAACTTTCCAAAGTGGATATAAATTAAACATAGCAGTTCTAAATTATAATTTTTTTCAAGTTTTTATTATATCCTATAATTTCTGTACTATATCTTTAGTACTAAAAAGATGAAAACTTTTAAATTGGGATTGTAGAATTCAGAAGGTTGGGGGGGCAGAGGGTAGATTTTAATAGATCCTTTTGAAGATCCTTTTGAGTAAACTGAAACATTAAATAGCCATTTAAAAAACCCAAAGATTTATGTATTTTTATGAAAGTGTTTTTAAATTCTGAAGGTAACAGATGACTATAATAGATGATTTGGAAAATACAGAGAAATATAAAGAAGAAAAAAGAAATCACCCTGATTCTACCTCCCAAAATCAATCGCTTAATAGTGAACTCTTCACAGATATTGACTACTGTGTAGATTTTGGGTTGTTTATAAATTTTCACAAAAATAGTTATGTCTTGCACAGTTTCTAAGGATACTTGCTAATGACAGCACAACACAGTTTTCTAAATAAATTAACCCAACTTGGTAAACAAAACCAACAGTTCTTTATTCAAAAGTTCAGGAAGAGTACATGGGCTCTCTGTAAGGAGGGAGTTTCTCTAATCGAGGTTTGGCATACATTTTCAGAAAGCAGGGAAAGTGGAACCATATTTCCAGGAAGTAGTCTCTTGGCGAGACAGGATAGAAGAAAGATATTGTAAGAACCCTTTAGGCCCAACCTTGGGTAGTAAAGAAATAAAGACTCAAACAGAACTTATATTCAGTCTTTTGTCATTAGAAAAATTCAACTAGCCTTGAATAGGGTCTTGAGGCCTCCTTGACATGAACCTTCTTAGAGAGTGTTAATGGACTGAATTCTATTCCCCCCAAATTTATATGCTGAAGCCGTAGCCCCTAATGTGATTGTATTTGGAAATAGGGCCTTTAAAGGGTTAATTAGGGTTCAATGAAGTTATAAGGGTGGGTCCCTAAACCAATATGAGGGATGTCCTTACAAGAAGAAGATGAGACACCAGGATTGCATGCACACAGAGAAAAGACCACGTGAGGACAAAGGGAGAAGGCGGCTATGTGCAAGCCAACGAGAGAGGCCTCAGTAGAAACTAACCATGCTGGCACCTTCATCTTGGACTTCTTCTAGAACTGTGAGAAAGTAAATTTCTGTTGTTTAAGCCACCCAGTCTGTAGTAGTTCGTTATGGCAGCCCTAGCAAACTTAATAGAGAGTAAAGCTTTTTTTTTTTTTTTTTTTTTTTTTTTTTTTTAAGAATAATGGGTCTCCAAAGATATCAGGTGCTAATCTGTGGACCCTGTAAATGTTACCTTATGAGGAAGGAAGGGTCTTTGCAGTTTTGATTAAGTTAAATATCTTGAGATAGAGAGATTATTCTGGTTTGTCTGGATAGGCCCTAAGCACAATAAAAAAGTGTCCTTATAAGAGAGAGAGGCAGAGGGAGATTTGACACAGACATACATAAGAGAAGTTGATGGTATCCCTAAGGTAGAGACCAGATATGGCCACAAGTCAAGGAATACTGGCTGTCACTAGAAGCTGGAATAGGCAAGAAGTAGATTCCTAGAGGGAGCATAGCCCCGCTGATACCTTGATGTTGGCCTAATGGAACTGTTTTCAGGTTTTGTGAGTGAATAAATTCCAGTTGCTTTAAGCCATCAAGTTGGTGGTAATTTGTTACAGCAGCCATAGGAAACTAAAACAAATAGCTACTAAAAATACCAGATAATTTTCAGCATGTGTTGAAGGAATCTTAGGATTTTGTGTCATATGAGATTTGCCTCTTATTTTATGAAGTTATGAATTATGTTGATTATTTTTCTATTGTTGAGCCATCATCATATTCTTGGATAAACTCACTTAATTCTGATTTTTTTAATACACCAGTGAATTTGATAATATTTTGATGATAGTTTACTTAGAATTTTTTTTTTAATTAAGGAATGAAATTAGCCTCTAGTTTTCCGTTTTCATACTGTCTTTGTCAAATTTTGGTCATAAGGTTATGTCAAATTTGTTTGAATGTGTGGCTGGAGCCCCGATTATGCTAACTTTGAAAGCCAGGCATCAAAGCTAAAGCTTCCTATGTAGACACTTGGGAGCTATTGTTGGTTCTTAAGCAGTAGAAACCTCATGAAAGGGGTGGTTTAGATAATAAGACATAACAGTACATTTAATAGTCATCTATAGTCACCTATAAAACATAATCAGGTATTACAGTCTCAGATAACAAATCCAGGTACTGAGTTTCTCGAACGTATTCCACTTCATTCATGTTCTTCAGCAGTGAAGGCTTATGTGGGTTATGGGACATTCATAACCCACATTGGGAAGCAAAGGCACGCTAAGCCACTAACGAGTGAGTGGCTGAAAGGTGACCATATTTATCTTTGCCTTCTGATTCTTTTATTCCATTTTGTTCTTGTTTGGAAGAGAATCATAAGAATTGTAGGCATCATAGAATCATAAACTTTGGGAATGTTAGTGGATGATAGGAAAATATCTGTGTAGATCAGAGTTTCTGAACTGTGGCTTTGGATTCTGTGAGAAAAAGGAGTGGAGATATTACTGAGGATCCATGGACCCATATGCAAACCAAGCATTATCTAAACACTAAAAAAAAAATAACATTCATCTGTTATTCCACACTTTCAATATACTAAATTATCTCGTTAAAAAATCTGTATCCTCAACTGAACAATTACATTTTTGAATTTGTAGTACATTTGTTTGGTTTTTAATGTTTTCAAGCAACATTAATCTACCTACTATTCCATGGTAGTCTGTAATTTTTTTGTTCATTTGTTTGTTTTAAAGGGACTGTCTTTTTTTTTTAATATCTTTATTGGAGTATAATTGCTTTACAGTGTTGTGTTAGTCTCTGCTGTACAACAAAGTGAATCAGCTATATGTATACTTACAGCTATAGGTATACATATATCCCCATAACCCCTTCCTCTTGTGTCTCCCTCCCACCCTCCCTATCCCACCTCTCTAGGTGGTCACAAAGCACCGAGCTGATCTCCCTGTGCTATGCAGCAGCTTCCCACTAGCCATCCATTTTACATTTGGTAGTGTATATATGTCAATGCTACTCTCTCACTTCATCCCAGCTTTCCCTTCCCCTGATGTGTCCTCAAGTCTATTCTCTACATATGCATCTTTATTCCTGCCTGCCACTAGGTTCATCAGTGCCGTTTTTTTTAAGATTCCATATATGTGTGTTAGCATACGGTATTCATCTTTCTCTTTCTGACTTACTTCACTCTGTATGACAGACCCTGGGTCCATCCACCTCATTACAAATAACTCAATTTCAAAGGGACTGTCTTCTAATCAAACACCAATCACTTTCTCTTACTGCTGAGGATATTCATGATTATACTGTTACTCATGTTTACACATCTGGTTAGTCAGACTCCTGGTCAGAGCCTGTGTTTTCAAGATTCCTTAGAAATTTTATGAAGAAGAGTTCCTAGATTTATAGCATTAATTACTGGTGTTTAACTGAAAAAGTATAGATACCTGCACCTTTTGACCTTGAGCTGTGCATAGATTGAAAGTTATATTGTTGTATTTTGAAAGTTAACAAGATAGCTCCTGTTTTTATAAAATTGTTCTTAAATCAAAAAGTTTTTTTGTACTTTCAATTTAGTAAACTATTTTTGAGGTGGTCACGCTGATTGTTTTGGATGTTATGTTTTAGTTCTAGCCACCACTCTTTGTTTAAATGGGTAGTAAGTCAAGAAGAAAATAAGGGTGAATTTTTGGATACCTTTGTTTGTTTTCCACAATTTTTCTTACCAGAGGAAAAATAACTAGATAGGAAGACACAGTTCAACAAGAAAAAAATAATAATAATAAAAACTGTGTAGCAGGTTTGTGAGAAAATGTGCTGAGTCCATTGATCTATGCATGTCCTTTAGTGAGCAGGTGGATGTGAGTAAGCCTCAGAGCATCAGCCAGCACTGGTAAGTGTGTGATAATTCCAAATAGAGATGTGGTGAAAGGAAGAAAGAAAATGTTAACACTCCCTGGGGTATTAAGGAGATGGGTCAGGGCACAGAGCACAATTAAGAAGAAATTATGATGACTTACTCTCTAGTGATAGTTAAGTCCAGTTGAAACCTCTTTGTTCTCATGAAAATATTCCCAAAGCTGTAAAGAATAAGTAGTAAGACAGTTTATGTGGATCTTAAGAAAAGTTAGTTTGGGGTGTTGGAATTAAATTTTAATAGTTTAATTTGGAAATCTGTTCATCTTGAAATCTATCTTAGTAAAAACAATTCTAACATGGGTTAGAATTATTTTGGTTGACAATTATAGTTTCTGTATCCATCAGGCTATCAAACTCTTATATTCCAAATGATATTAATTTGACTCATTGACTCATCTAGTTAAATGGGAGTATGTCTTTAGAAGAGGGATAGTAGAATGGAAGTACAAGAATCTACTTGTAATCATAAAGTTGACACAGGGTTTAACGAGTGAATTTATTTAACCTTTTATTCAGGAACATACAGCTGGACAGAAAGAGACTCATAAGAAATTATCTTGGGTATTCATTTTGACCTTTTGTTCACAGAAGAAACTAGAATTCAAAAGAAAACAACATTTAGACTTTGTTTTTTACGTTATGATTATTTTATTTGATTGGTATCTGCAGATTGCTCTTAATTAGACTATATAAAATATTTAATAGTGTTTTGTGTTGTTTTAGTTGTCTGTGTTTCTTATTTCTCTTAAGTTGACATATTTTACTGTATTTTTACTGTCCATATATAAATTATACATTGCCAGTCTTTAAAGGAATCATATATTCTATATAAAATATTTTTCTTAAAAAGAAAAAACAGGATAAAATGTGAAGAAATGAAATCTAGGAACTACTTTAGAAACATCAGTGGATTTCTACTTATTTAGTAATAAGGAATGTAAAATAAGTTGAATTTACATACCAGAGGAAAAAAGTTTTCACTGCAAAGTAAAATGTGAAGCAAGAAATGAGTATGCTTATCCATATTTTACCTGAATGTAATTTATTCAGCAAACGACAGTTGAGTTCCAAACTGGTGTTAGAGTCTTTTCTAGGCTCTGAGAATATATTTGCAAACATATTGGTGAATCAGACATTACATTTATAATTGGAAATTTTAGGAGTTCTAAGAAGGGAAAGGTCATGGTGCGTGCAAAGCACAGTTTAGGGAGCTTAACCTAGTCCAGGGAACCTCAGGAAAGATGCAAGCTGAGACATGAGCTGAAACTGTAAGGTTGAGTCAGAGCCAGCAAGAGGGAAAGGGTTTGGAGTGAGTTGTAGGCGGTGGGAATTGCATGTTCAAAAACCCTGTAGAGACAGTAATGTAGGAAACTCTAAAAGATGTTCATGATCACTCGAATGGAGGCAGTGAGATGAGGTGAAGCCAGCCAGACTGGAACGATTCAAAAGGCAACACTTGAAATCATCTGATTAAAATAAGGTACTCAGCATAGCCGTGAGAATGCAGGTATTTTAATTGGTGCTCCTTGCCTAATTGCTTAAAAGCATTTTTATGTTTCTAAGTGCTGAATTCATTTTACTTTTTTTTTTTTTTTTTTTTTTTGCGGTACGCGGCCCTCTCACTGTTGTGGCCTCTCCTGTTGTGGAGCACAGGCTGCGGACGCACAGGCTCAGCGGCCATGGCTCACGGGCCTAGCCGATCCGTGGCGTGTGGGATCTTCCCGGACCAGGGCACGAACCCGTGTCCCCTGCATTGGCAGGCGGACTCTCAACCACTGCGCCACCAGGGAAGCCCACTGTGCCACCAGGGAAGCCCCATTTTACATATTTTTTAAAGGAAATCATTTATTAGAAACATCATTATAAGTCTATGGAAATGGTTTTACTATTAATCTCCTATTTTGTTGTACTTTTTTTTTAACATCTTTATTGGAGTATAATTGCTTTACAATGGTTCACTTTGTTATAAAGCAGAAACTAACACACCACTGTTGTGCTTTTTAAAGAGCAAAGCATTTTAAACTTCCATCTCCAGGTCTGTTCCCTTAATTATGTATGATCTTTTCTGTCCTTCAGTCCAGGTCCTGTAAGGAAACGAGTTTGGAATTTAACTCAACCCTTTTTTACGTTGAACCAATATTTTTTCATTGAGAAATAGTCCATAAATTCTTGCTGCTCAATTAAGTGTTAATCTATATAAGGAGGGAAATTGCTTTTTTGTTGTTGTTCACTAGAATTAGAAAACTACATGTACAAAGGAACCATCTGTGTTTTTAGTCATCATTGTATCTCCAGTGCCCTTCATTGCCTGGTGTCTTATTGATGCTGTATAAATATTTGTTAATTGGATTAATACTAAATTTTATTTTTAAGCCCTGCTATTTGATAGTTCCATGGTTTTGTGATTAAAATCTAGGCCTCGGTGAATGAAGTATTATAGTTGATTTGAGTAATCTTTTAAATTTAAATATAAGAGGGGTGAGAATATTATTTTAACATTATATGTATCATTTAAGAAACTATATGTGAATCTTTAGTTTATGAGGCTCCTTTTGAAATCAGTGTGGGTTTGATATTAAGAGGACATATAGAATAAAAAACATAAAAAACAAGAATTGGATTGTTCATGAATTTTTATATTTTAGGTTTATTGGGAATCAGACAAAGCAATTATATACTTGAAACTACGGTACTTTCATTTGTAGGGAGACTAAATTTTTCTAGTCATATCAAACTCTTAAAAAAATACTTACATGCCATAAAATTTATCCATTGTGAGTATAAACTTTAATAAATTTTTGCAAATTTATGGAGGTGTGCAGCCATCACCACAGTCCAGTTCTAGAATATTTGCATCATCCTTAAAAGTTCCCTTTGGAACATTTGCAGTCAGTCCTTGCACCCAACCCTAGGCAACGACTGATCTACTTTCTGTGTATGTAGATTTGTCTTTTCTGGAAATTTCCTACAGTTGGAATCATATATGGTCTTGTCTGAATTCTTTCACTTAGAATAATGTTTTTGAGGTTCCTTGATGTTGTGGAATATATCAGTGATTGGTTACTTTTTATTGTTAAATAGTTTTCCATTGTCCAAATATATCCTATTTTGTTTATCCATTCAGCAGTGGATGGTCATTTGGATTTTTTCCCGTCTAGGACTGTTATTCATAATGCTTCTGTAACATTCATGTGCAAGTCTTTATAGGGAAACATGTTTTCATTTCTTTTATGTTAAAACCTAGGAGTAGAATTGGTGGATCATATGGTAAGTTTATGTTTAAATTTTTAAGAAATTGCTGAACTCTTCCAAAGTGGCCGTACCATTTTACATTCCCACCAGCAAAGTAGGAACCTTTCAGTTTTTCCTCTTCCGTAACACTTGATACCATCAGTCTTTGTGATTATACCCATTCTAGCAAATTTGTAGTGGTGTCTTATTGTGGTTTTGAATTTGCATTTCCTTAAAGACCAGTGACGTTGGGAGTATTTTCATGTACTCATTAGTCATCTTGTTTTCTATTGTGGGACGTCTATTCAAATCTTTTGTCTGTTTTTTCTTGTGCTGTTTGTCTTCTTATTAATGAATTGTTAAAGTTCTTTACATATTCTGGGTACAAGTACTTTTATCAGATTTGCAGATATTTTCTCCCAGTCAATGGTGTGTCTTTTTGCTTTCTTTCTGATGTCTTTTCAAGAGCAGAAGTTTTTAATTTTGATGGTCCAATTTATCAAATTTTTCTTTTACAGATTATGTTTTTAGTGTCATATCTAGGAAACTTTTGCCTAGCTCAAGATCAAAAAGATTTTCTCCTATGGATGTTTTCTTCTAGGCATTTTATAGAGGAAAAAGTCTTCAACAAGGAGTGTTGAGACAATTAGATGGCTATATGGGTTTTCCGTTAATTTCCAGATAATTTCCTGGTGGCTGTTTTGTCTAAAATCAAATTGTCATAAACGAAAGGCTTTGTTTCTGGATTTTTCTCTTCTGGTGCATTGATGTATATGTTCATCTTTAGACCAATACCACACTGTTTTGATTATTGTAACTTTATAGCAAGTTTTTGAAATTGGGTTGTGTAATTCCTTTGACCTTGTTCTTTCTCAAAATTATTTTGCCTACTTTATACTCTTAGCATTTCCATATATAAATTAAGACCAGCTTGTCAATTTCTACAAAAATACTTATTGGGATTTTGTTAAAGATTATGTTTTATCAGATGAAGTGGGGAAAATATCCACTTTAACAATTTTGAGTTTTTCAATGTATAAACATGAAATGTAACTATGTATTTATTTACATTTTCTTTAAATTCTCTTAAAGATGTTGGGTAGTTCTCAGTGAATAGCTCTTGTACTTTTGTGGCTAAATTTATTGCTAAGGATTTTTTTTTAGAGCTCCTATGAGTAGAATTATTTTCTTAATATCACTTTTGAGTTGTTGGTGGTATATAGAAATATAATTTACTTTTTTAAATTAATTTTTATTAATTGTATAGTTGATTTACAGTGTTGTGATAGTTGATTTACATATGTATAGTTGATTTACAATGTTGTGTTAGTTTACATATTTTACATAATGTAAATAATTTTACATAATTTACATATGTATAGTTACATGATTTACATATAGTCACATAATTTACATATGTATAGTTGATTTACAATGTTGTGTTAGTTTCTGTTGTACAGCAGAGTGAATCAGTCATACATATACATATATCCACTCTTTTTTAGATTCTATTCCCATATAGGTCATTACAGAGTATTGAGTAGAGTTCTCTGTGCTATACAGTAGGTTCTTCTTAGTTATCTATTTTATATATAAAATAGGTGTGTATATGTCAATCCCAATCTCCCAATTTATACTTTTAATATTGGCCTTGTACCCTGTGACTTTGCTAAATGCATTTACTAGTTCTAGTTGTTTGTTTGTTTTGGGAAATTTCTTAGGATTTTTTACATATGTCTGAGAGTACAAACATTTTATTGTTGTGTTGTTGTTGTTGTTTTGAAGATGATTTTGTTTAATGCTAGGATTTCTATTACACCAAACAATTCTTCAGAAGTTGGAGTCATGATATAATCACTATTATATTACCTTATGTTAGTAATTAAATTTTTTATAAACTTTATTTTTAGAGCAATTTTAGGTTTACAGAAGAACTGAACAGAAAGTACAGAGTCTCCATCTATCCCATCTCTCGCTGCATAGTTTCTCCTATTATTAACATCTTGCTTTAGTGCAGTACATTTGTTACAATTGATGAACCAATATTAATACATTATTATTAACATAAAGTCCATACACTGTTATAACTTTTGCTTTAAATAATTATATATTTTCTTTAATTAAGAGAAGAAAGGAAAAATTTTGCATACTCTTTATGTTTACCCGTATATTTACTCATACTCTTCTTTTCTGTAGACCTGAGTTGCCTTTAGTCTTTCAGACTGAAGAATTTCTGTTAGCATTTCTTGTTATTCAGGCCTGCTGACAATATATTCTGTTTTTGTTTACCTAAATATGTCCTTATTTTACTTTTATTATTGAAGGATTGGACTTCCTGGAAATAGAATTCTTGGTTTCTGTACTTTGTGTTGTTTCAATTTCTTTGGCTCCATAGTTTCTGAAAAGAATTCAGTTTTATCATTTTCCCCTTTATGGAATTTCTCTGGCCCCTTTCAAGATTTGGTTTTTATCTTTGACTTTCAGCAGGTTTTGTTTGTTTGTTTGTTTGATTTTTTAATAAATTTATTTATTTACTTTTTGGCTGAGTTGGGTCTTTGTTGCTGCATGCAGGCTTTGTCTAGTTGCAGCGAGCAGGAGGTACTTTTTGTTGCAGAGTGCGGGCTTCTCATTGTGGTGGCTTTTCTTGTTGAGAAGCGTGGGCTCTAGGCGTGTGGGCTCAGTAGTTGTGGCTCGCGCGCTCTAGAGCACAGGCTCAGTAGTTGTGGCGCACAGGCTTAGTTGCTCCGCAGCATGTGGGATCTTCCCGGACCAGGGCTCGAACCCGTGTCCCCTGCATTGGCAGGCGGTTTCTTAACCACCGCGCCACCAGGGAAGCCCTTTCAGCAGTTTGACTGTGTTTTTTTTAGTATAAATTTTCCTTGTATTTATCCTGCTTAGATTTTATTTAATTTCTTGGGCCTTAACCTACTATTTTCCATCAAATTTGGGAATTTTTCAGCCATTATATCTAAGGATATTTTTTTCTTGTCTTTTATCACCTGTCCTGCTAAGATTCCAATTACATGTGTTGGATCATTTCATATTGTCTCATATGAACATCTCTGATGTTCTGATCATTTTGCTTTGGTCTTTCTTCTCTTTTACCTTTGGCTTGGGTAATTTCTATTAATCGAACTTCAATTTTTCTGATTCTTCCCCTACCATCTCCACTTTGTTGTGCTCATTTGAGAATGTTTTATTTCAATTACTGTACTTTTCAGGTCTGGAGTCTCCTTTTTTTTTTTTTCTTTAGCTTCCATTTTTCCCTTGAGATTTCCTCTATATTCACTCACTAACAGCATGTTTTCCTTATATTTTTTGATCATAGCTTCTTTGAATTATCTTATCTGCTAAATTCAGCTTCTGAGACAGAGTGCACTTTTTTTCCTGAACATAAGTAGCATTTCCTGTTTCTTTGCATGTCTAGAAATTTTTGATTGTAAACTGGACATTGTTGATTATATGGTGAAGTAACTCTGAGTTCTTTCATATTCTTTGTTTTTAAAAAATTTTTATTTATTTGTTCATTTATTTATTTATTTGGCTGTGCCGGATCTTTGTTATGGTGTGCGGGATCTTTAGTTGCGACATGTGAGATCTTTAGTTGCAGCTTGTGGGATCTTTTATTTGTGGCATGCGGGCTCTTAGTTGCGACATGCAGGATCTAGTTCCCTGACCAGGGATCGAACCTGGGCCCCCTGTATTGGGAGCGTGGAGTGCCAACCACTGGACCACCAGGGAAGTCCCTGTCATATTATTTAGAGGTCCTTTTTTTTTTTGATCCAGTAGGCTTCCTTGAACTGAAACTACAAATGTTGTCTCCTATGCATTATACAGCTTATAGCTTCCCACTAATGTTTTCATTTTTTAGCCTGAACCCTTGTAGGTCTCCCTTGTGCCTGCAAAATTTGGCCATTAGCCCAAGGATTTAGGCTAAGATGGTGTTCATGCTTTGTATTGTTTCTTTGCTTCTAAGGATTCCCTCCTAAATGATAGTGGCTCCAGTGACTTTGGGCTGTCTTCTCTGACAGTAAAGGCTATCCACAGTCATCTTTTTCCCACTCAAGCTATAAATGATTGATGAATTAACTCAGTTAATAATAGCATTGCAAATAAAAACCTGATTTTTTTTTCCTCTTCCTACTTTTTCATCAGCCTTCATGGGTCTCCTATGTTCATGTGTAATTTTGCCATCAGCCAGGAATTTGTGTAGCTTATGCTCTGCATTTGGGTCTTCATGCCTTCTGAGGTTGACTTGCTGCCAAGATTTCCTCTTTAAATTTTCAGCTGCTTTTCCAGCCCTAAACTCTGATTTCTAACATCTTTAGCCAGTGTGGCTGCATTTGGTTTTTTCTCCATTTTCTGCAGCTGTAGCTGTAGCTATGGAGCTTGGTCAGTGCCTTGGGACCAGTAAGCCATGAACTTTTAACCCATTCCACTTTCATTTTTCAAAATTAAAATTAAACTCTCTTTAGCCTTAAATGTGCTTCTGAATACTTTCCAGTGTCATAGTTAGTTTGTTTGTATTAATCTTGTATTTTATCACTGTTACCTCTGACATTTTGTGTGACCACTTCAGCATCCACCATGACCAGAAGTTGAACTTATTCATCTCTATTGATTTTAATGATACATTTTTTTAAAAAAGCCTCTAAACATTCAGTAAAATGTAAGTGAAGTTTTTAGGTATTAACTTATACCTCAGTTCTCCCAGGTTCATGTTGACAGTTTATACTGTTTTTAGGGGACAGCAAATTTATATTTTAGCTGATAGGCTCTTCAGTTTCTGTAAGGTGTGTGTGTGTGTGTGTGTGTGTGTGTGTGTGTGTGTGTGTGTGTGTGTGTGTGTGTGTGTGTGTTTGCGTGCATGTGCATGTGTGTGTGTTTAATAGTACAATTAAAGTCACTGTTCATTCTTCACATCTGTCGGAGTTTTAGGCATTTCGTTGGGAAATAGTTTGGCATTGAACTTGGTGATGTTATTGGGGAACTTAAAAGACAGTGCAAATATTTTTATTCTCAAAGGAACATTTTATGTTACACTGTTTTGTAGGACACTTTCTTCTATTGTAATCTAACCAATTTTTATATTTTCTCTAATGGCTAGCATTGTACCTACTAATGTGCAGTCAATTTATTGAATTATTCCCAGTTTAAATCAATAAAAATGTGTTACTGTCCTTTGTATTTTATGTGGATTAATACCCCTATTTACATGTAGGAATGTGCTTTCTCTGATGAAACTGGAACTTTTGTCTCTCCAGCTTTTCTAACATATTAACCTCTATTGTTAACTATTCTAAATATAGTTTCATAAAACTGTTGGGTTTTAGAGCTGGAAGAGAAACAAATGATTAGTACTA